>NC_041387.1:369128935-369159068 GCF_002162155.2 Triticum dicoccoides | reverse complement strand
CGGCGAGCGGGCGCGCGGGTGCCCCGCGGACGGCGGCGGCGGCGGATCCAGGCCCCGCGGGCCTGGCGCGGGCCGCGGCGGGCTTCGGCGGCGGCGAGCGCGGCGGTGCCACGTGGCAGCGGGCGATTCGTCCGGGCGCGCGGCGGACGCGTCCGGCGGCGTGGAGAGGGATTCGTCTAGGGTTTCGTCCGGAATTTCGGGGAAGGGGTCTATATATAGAGGTAGAGGGAGCTAGGAGTGTCCAAATGAGTTGTAGTTTTCCCCACATGATCGTGATCGAACGACCGAGAGCATGGAGGGGAGTTAGATGGGTTATTGGGCTGTTTTGGAGGGGTGTTGGGCTGCAACTTAAAAGAGGCCTTTGCGGATATGCGGATAACCGTTGGAGTACCAAACGAGCTCCAAATTACCCGAAACTTGACAGGTGGTCTACCGGGGCTATACCAGGGCCACTTGACAAGGCTCGGTCCATTCCGAGAACGTTCAACACCCGCACACGAAAGGAGACAAGAGGGGTGCGCCGGTGCATGTGGGAGTGTCGGATTGCGAAACGGACAACGGGGAAAATGCTCGGATGCATGAGACGAACACGTATGCAAATGAGATGCACATGATGACATGATATGATATGCATGACATGAATAAAATGCAAGAACAAAAGACAAAAACCCAACCACGGAGGGAATATCATATCACATAGTCGAAAATGGCAAGAGTTGGAGTTACAAAGATGGAAAGTTACATCCGGGGTGTTACAATGAAGACTTGTTCACGAGGTACATAGAGTAGGCTGGGGCTTTGGTGGTGTTCAAGGTTCTGTGTTGGCCAAGGTCTTCTTGACCTAGAGCCAAGGCCCATGGTCAAGATCCGACCATGTTGTGGCTCGGTGGGGCTTAAGAGTTTCAAGGATTCTAGTGTGTGGGTGAACGTTTATCATCTTACCCTTAAGCACGGTTTCTTAGATGCAAATAGTCCCATCTAGTACTCCAAACAAATCACCTTATACCACCGAAAGCATCATCTTGTATAGGTCAACTCCAATCATCACTCATGCTATTCATATCCTCATGACTCCCAAGAGGAGGTCTAACAAAACCATACATGTCAACTATCCCCAAACGCATATCTATGCAAAAATCCATGGGTAGAACGTACAAGCTGCTAAGCTTGAATTAAACATCACAATCCAAGTGCTCAGCCTATTCTTCCAAGGTCCAAGACAGAGCATCACTATCCTAAGGAAACACGTCATAAGCCACTCCAAGATCTAGTTTCCTTCCTATGAATCCACTCCAAAAGCCCATTAGCTTCCATCAATCATTACACAAACCATTAATTCTACAAATCCAATGTTTATGGTGTTCCACATGATCTCCTAAAGTCCCTATAATCCCCGAATGATTGAAAGGCTATCCTTACTGTAGTTAGGCCACCAATTCCATTATCGGGGTCAAGTAATTGACAACCTCGATCTTAGATAGATTCCCTAAATCAACCCCAAAAAATAATCCAATCTCCTAGTTTATAGTCCACCGAGAAACATGGTATCATGATTGAGATCATCAGTCCAAATCCATTTTACTCCCAGGGTAATGAAAGTCACACTACTCTATTATCATGACCCCACCAAGTTCATCCACCAACATGGGAGCCTCATAATCCACAAAAGTCTCATATAATTCCTCAAGGTTACTGATATAAACTCATCAAGTCATTCATCCTCTATCCCTATATCCTCAAACTGGTCTTCCCTGTGGCATCGCCAGTTTGGTGCTATCTTAAGATGATAATGTGTTCACTCACTATGTCCACTAGTTCCATAATGAGCCCTGTGTTGTGCAAGGTTACAGAGGCTTAACTGGTTCTCTTGCAATTTCACTGGTTAACCTCATGGTTAAGGATTCGAGCTGGGGTATATCATGAAGTCTCGAAGGGTCTAGGATGGGTTCCCAATCTTGAGGGGTAAACATTACTCTACGAGCTTGCACTTGTTGGTTGAGGAGGCTGTAGAAGAAGCCTTCAGTGTTAGTTGGCTGCCGAGGTGGAATCCTTGGTGCATCTTGTCTTGCTGGTCTCCAGTTGATGAAAGAGATGAGAGGGAAAAGTAGCATAGATGGGGGAAGCCTAAAGGGGGTTCTATAGTGCAGGTGCAAACAAACAAGTGCCAAAAGAGCCAAACACAAGCATCAAGATAAGGAAGGTGATATAGTTGCGTATTTGTTTCCTAGGGCAAAAGGGCGACTGATATTAAAACACAAACAAATAAAAACAAGCAACACACAATCATGGTGCTATTCAAACCATCATACTGACTCGACTGCACATAGGGGTTACATGACTCATCATACCCTAGGGGTTCTCGGACTCCGTAGTCAAGCATTGTTCCGTGCCTCGTGCAGTCTTCTGGGCTTTCCTCAGGTGTCGCTACATATCTTGTAGTTGTTCAATGAAATAATCCGTGTGGAGCCTGAAGAATCTTCTCACCTGATGAGCTGATGGGGTGAATGTGGTTCCTCCTAGTTGTGATTCACTCGGTCTTCTCTTGTCTTCTTAATCTAGATGATCCCTTTTGCCTCCTAAGGAATCAAGGGTTCTATGTAAGCAATCCTTTTTGCAATGACATTAATAAGGTATAGTAGAGGTCCAACCTGTCGATTTTGTTGATGACAACATCGACACCAAGAGCAGGGGATGAAGAGAAATATTTTCCTGCTCACTATAGTGAAGCGGACCAAATGACAAGGTTCTCATCCACTAGTGGTTGCCAATACAACAAAACTAGTGACAGGGTTACTCTATTAGCGATTTATATCATGATCTTTCATATCTTACACCCTGATCATTGTAGGACAAGGTTGCATCACCTGGCGCAGTGTCAATGGTGTCACCATCTTCCGAGTCTTGGTTTCCTCAATCCTTGATAAGGTGTCTTCTGTCTTGTCGTGGTGTCGCCAAACTTGTGTTCAGAAGATGTGTGTGAATGTTTGGCAAGGTGTCTTCCTTCTAGATTATCCACGAGGAAGAATCCCATGGTCAGGGGAAAGAGGCTGCTAGAGACCGTTTGCACAAAATTGAGGTGGGAGAGGTCAACAAGGAGAAATATATCCTACTTTTTGAAAAACTTGGAAAGGAAGAGAAGTATAGATAGTTTTGAAAATTAGTCATAGTTTTGAAGTAATTTTACCCTAACTAACGACCATGCTAACTAAGGCTTCCTATAGTCAGGATGGCTCTAATACCAGCTTTGTGGGGACACCGACTCATAAGTCGTGATCATCGAATGAACGTGTATAGTGATCCAGAGATCAATGCTTAGTGAACACACAAAAGATGAATAAGAAGAGACTTACATCCATACATACCGTCTTACACAAATTATGACCATTATGGTTAAGTCTTCAGTATATCATCACTGCGGAAATCTTCATCGACAACTTGGACCCATATCATCTACCTTAACCCTGCAGGAATTCTGACTGGAAAAGCGTCCTAGCTCGCAGGATCATCACCAAAGAAGTCTTCTTCATATCATGTTCTTTCATGCCTGTCCAATAATATAACCAGTGGAAAGCCAATGAGTACTTTGAATGTACTCGCAAGCAACCCATGTTTTGGATCAAGGTACAACAATGGATGATGTAGGTAAATTTTTGCAGAAAGCTAATTTTGAGTGCTATAACATGTTCAACAACTTGTAAAGCATGCATCATAAGAATTTAAGAAACTACGAGGACGGGTTACAAATATCAACATAAACAGAGTTTGGATCAACTCCAGCTTAATCAACAAGTCAAGTCTTTTGACTTGACCCAAGTAGTTCTTTCCACTCATCCACACACACACACACACACACACACACCAGGTTTCGTAAACATTTGGACGTAGCCCAAGAGCGGTTACCCAACTTTCCTTGACCGTGGACACGACTATTCGAATAGTTTTCCACTCTAGAGAGGTTGCACACTTTACCCATAAAATCCGGGAAGCCTTCTTGTCATCCACGCCCCGCGGTACCTTAATTACTCGGGGTAAGAACCCGGTCACTATCTTTCCCTAGATTCCACCAACATGGAGTCCACTAGATTGATATAAAGCCCCCAGTGCCACAATCGTGCTCACATGTTTAATTCGGTGGAGCCATGCTCCCATATTCAAGACATAGCACAAGCACAAGGGTACCAACGGTGTGTCCGGTGCCCTGTGAAAATAGTCATGGCTGCCCTACATGGCACGACCCCATCCCGAGAGTGACCACACCACTCTCGTCACTAGTAATGCATCCTCCATGCTAGTGCAGACTAGGTAATGAATATTGCCCTTTCCTATATAAGGGTCGAGTGGTTGCGCATGTAAGGTTGGAGTAACGGTCGCAACTTAAACCATTCCATTTTTGAAAACAACACACGCACTTGCCTCGGTACACCACTTTGTCATCAAGTGGTTACTTAGCTCAGCATCTCCCTCGGGCATTAGTGGCACCCGATGGGTTTTTGAAAAGTCTTTGAAAAAATATTATTGTATCCATCACCATGCATACACACATCCCATTTGCGTAGCAACTACTTTAGCATCCTATCTACTCCCACCCGCACAACCCTCATAGGAAGGTAGGGACATGCATAATGCAAGTATCAACAAGGAAGTAATGGAGGCAACCCACCAAAGTGGTTACCACCTCATCATGATTCCGATGCAACAATAATAAAGTGCTCTATGACATGCAGAAAAATGGTTTCATAGGCATGGTCAAAGGGCTGCTTGCCTGGTTCATCAGAGTCTTCAAATCTTCTGGTCCTTCTCCAAGTACTCCATCTACTTCGTCAACTAATGCCGGAAACAAATACAATAAGCAACACAACAAGGTAAAAATAAAAGTGCTCTAAAAATAGGAGTTGGACTTTTCTAGGATACCTCTAGTCATATGAGAAATGACCATGGTGGTTTCATTGGAAGGGGATCAATGGATTCTTTTGGACATTTCAATATGATGGAATTAAGAGATTAGTGGATTTGCAAGAAGTGTACAGAAGAACTATTTTGAAAAATGAGCAAAGGCACCCATTTAACAAAGCATGATTCTAGAAGCATCTAGGAGTTTGTTTCACTTGGGAGTTCAAAATAATTTCCTATGATTTTGCAAAGTTGTCTATACATGTATAAGTAGTTCAATAATCTATGATATAGTGAAAGCATAGGGAAAAGTAT
Source organism: Triticum dicoccoides (assembly GCF_002162155.2). Lineage (NCBI taxonomy): Eukaryota > Viridiplantae > Streptophyta > Magnoliopsida > Poales > Poaceae > Triticum > Triticum dicoccoides. The sequence goes on along the minus strand of NC_041387.1, from coordinate 369,153,863 downwards.
TCATAAACTACTAGGAATTTGAATCAATGGATTTAGATAAAATATGGGCTCTCTGTGATTTTCCAAAGTTTATCACTGAAATGGAAAAGGATTTTGATAAATATTTGTGAAGGAAATATTTCTGAAAAAATGTGCAAACAACACCCTGTGATAGATCATGAATATACGAACTACTGAAAATTTGAATCATCAAATTTGGAGATAATATGAATATTTGGGAGATTTTACAATTCTCTGGAAAAACCAAAAAAAGAAAAAGATAATGGTATACCTAATATGACGCACTGGGCGTAGTATAGCCGCTAGGCCGGCCCAGCAGCAAAGCTGCGGTCGAGGCTCGGGCGACGTCGAAGGCATACTTGCACAGTATGCCTTCCCGCATGGGAGGCTACTCGGAGGTTGATCCGTGTCCACTTAAATTGGACGGGCCCACCCATCGATGGCTCAGGCCCACCGTTGAGCCATTGATAGGAGGGGCCTGATGGCCGATGTGGTGTCGTCGTCTTCCTCCGCTCGAAGCAGAGGACACGACGCCGAGCATGCACCATGGGGCACTAGCCACGTCCATCCCGGGGCCTCACGTGGGCTGGGAGGAGCTGGAGCGACGATGACCTGACGCCGGTGGACGGCTTCGGGAGAAGATGGGCGCGACACCATGGGGCACTAGCATAGGGGAAGGAGTCGGAGGGCTCCACTGGTCTGTGGTGCTTCCCCTGGTGGTCAAAGGAGAGGAGGAGAGGCTCTGGTTTGCCGGGGCCAGGAGGAGGCCGACGGCGATCATGGCTGCCATGGAGAGGGTAGGAGGACACGAGGGGGAGAGAGGGGACGTCCGAGAGGTGCGCGGGAGAGAGGAGGTTTGGACCGAGGTGTCGGTGGGAAATGACACCTATGGGATCACTGGAATCCCTTCTACGGTTGCGGGGCGCGGGGATCATGAGAAGAGCGGGACTAGTAGACAACACAAAGGGGATTTACCCAGGTTCGGGCCGCAAAGATGCATAAAACCCTACGATCCTTCTTTTGTGGATGTATTTAGTGTTCTTGATCTCTCCAACTAGCTCTAGGTGCTGCGAGGTTCCAAAGAGCCGAATCCTTTCCCAGTGTGCCATGGGCCTCCTTTTATAGGCAAAAGGGGCTGCCACAGTGGCACACAGGAGGTGGAAAGTGCTACAGCGTTGCGAGCTTATCGCTGGTATTATAGGACAAAGCGCATTTAATGCGAGGCTTAGGTGTCCCTTCGCTTTATCGGGGACGGTGGCGAGGCCCGTACCGTCCGTCGCCGCTCGTCCTTACTTCGACACGCGCCCTGGCCAGCGATGCATGCGGTGCCATGTAGGCAGGCAGGCAGCTGAGGTGGCGCGGTGGTGGAGCCTCCACGAAGAGGCTGCATGTTGGCACGCAGGTGCCTGTCCAGCTGGTTGGGTCGACAGCTGCATGCGAACGGCGGCGAAGACTTGGCTGGCACGGGGCTGGCAGTGGCCCTCCTGGTGCGCTTGTCGGGTGGCCCGGCAAGGGTCTGGCCAGGTGGCCCGACAAGGGTCTTGCCATGGCGCGCTGCCGTCCCCGGCAAGGTATTGTGGGTTTCTTTGGTGAGGATGGTTGCCCTCCTATCCTCATTTGATCTTGTTCATCTTATGTCTTCACAAATATCTGCATGCCACCACGGAGGTGCCTCCCGAGCCCTGCCTCAATGCGTTTGTCCGGTGGTTGGTGGGCTCAAGGGTGGCTCACTCAGCTGGTGTGGGCGAGCTTCCCCGGCAAGAGTCTTGCCGGGGCTGCTGAGGCTGCCCCAGCAAGGGTCCTTGCTGGGGAAACCCGCTTCGCCCATTCGATCTTTGTGTCCTTGGTCCTTGTTGTTGCCTTGTTGGTCCTGTGCCTTCGGCTTCTCTCCGACCTCCCCTTCCTGCCCTGTTATGCATGGCTATGGTGGGTGGCTCAGACTGCCCGTGCACAAGTAAAGGGGTCAAAAGCAGAGCTCCTACTTTTGTACACCGACAGGAGCCCCCGGGCCTGGGCCATACATAAGCGCGACACGTTGTTGGGCCAAGCTCAGAACGGTGCACAGGCAGTTGGGGGCAGACTTTACCACGGCCACTACTCCGTCCGCTGCGCTTCCCCACGACCTGCGTTGAATGCGCGACGTGGGGATCATGTGCGCGCGCGCATGAAGGAAGCATGCTGGCGTCATCTTGTGGTGGACAGTAAAGAGGTGGCTTGCGTGTCTCTTTGAGACCGCAGGGCTGCCTCCCATTTACTGCCCTCACTTGGGAACCGTCGCTCCCCACGTCCCACTGCGCCCGCCCCTTGTGCCACGTTCGCTGCATGCACAACGCAGAGCAAATGACAGGCACGCGGGATGTGGGAAGTCGTGCGCGCGCGGGTCGATTCCCACGCACCTTCAATGGAGCGGGGAGGGCGGTCGAAGGCCCCGCTTGCTGTCACTTCAACAAGCCGGATTGGCTGAGAGGGGGCGGCCGAGCCTCTCCACCGCCCCTTTAGAAGAAGGGGAGCGGGAGGAACGGTGCCTCTCAACTCATCGCCATCCACCTCTCCCCAGTCCTGCTTCCTTTCTTCTTCTGCCATGGCGAGGGGGCGTGGCGACGCTTCATCGGTGGCGGCGAGGGTTTCGGCCAGACAGCGCATCGCTCCTCCCCAAGAGCTCGTAGTGGCAGAGCCGGTCCTAGAGGAAGGGGGAGGGGGCGAGGCCGAGGCCATCGTGGTGCTCGAGGGAGAGGAGGACGGGGCGAAAGATCAGCCTCGCCTCTGCCGGCAGCCCCTCCTCCGATGGAGGGCCATGCTGGGGATAATCCCTGCGAGTTCTTCGTCAGGCTGCGCTAGCCACCGCGCTGTCGCCTTCGCCTTCCGACTCCATTCGCACGGAAGATGGAGTTGGATCCACCGCAGGCATTGCGGCTACATATGAGGGGTTGCGGGAACAGCAGCACATGGGCCAACGTCAAGTTTGTCGGATTTCGGGTTCCGGCAGACCCTTGAGGTTCAAACACTGGGGTGCACGCGGAGCTCACACCCCCATCCTACCCATGTCTCACCGCCTCGTCAGGATCTAAAACTACACAAAGAACAACACAGGGGACACGAGATTTATACTGGTTCAGGCCACCATTGTGGTGTAATACCCTACTCCAGTTTGTGGAATGGTGGATTGCCTATGAGGCTGATGAGGAACAGTACAAGGGAAGAACAACCTCGCGAGGGTCTGTTCTTGGTTGGTGTGATGAACTGCTAGAGGGAGTTCAATCGCCTCTCTCTCTCTATGTCTTGGATGCGAATCCAATCAGATCTCTCCCTACCCTGTGGGTGGCTAGTCCTATTTATAGGAGAAGGCCCTGGGCCTCTTCCCAAATATTGAGCGGAAATGGCGCCAACAATTGGCCATTTTGAAGGGGAACATCTAGTACACTTATCCTGACTAAAGTTGGTCCTCGTCTGCCAAAAGGCCCTGACGATGACGCTAGCTTGGGCTCCACGATGACCTCCGTTCTGCCGTCCTGCTGGTCTTGGTCTCGTTGCACCGAAAAGGTTGCCTTTGCTTGATACCCTTGCCTGCGCTTCCCCCTTTGCACCAAAGGCGAAACAAGGACTCTCCGCAGGCCGGCGCCCGCCTGGCCTTGGTCGTCATGGCTTGCATCATGGGCACCTCGTGAGGTACCCTGCCTTGATCCCTCCGCCTCCTCATGAGCCAGCCTGACGAGGCCGTGCCTAAGGAAGCCTCCTGTCATCCGCCCCGCGAGGCTTGGCCCCTCGCGAGGGTCTTGAGCATGTGCTGATGAAGGTGGGCCATACGGGGCCACTCCTTGAGCCACGCCGCAGGCCGCAGGTAGGCAAGTCTGGGTACCCCCGTTCCCAGAACGCCGACAGTAGCCCCCGGGCCCAAGGCGCGCTCGGACTTGGCTTAGCAGAGAAGTGAAGAGGCAAGTGCGAAGCACCGCGGGCCCTAATAGCCTGCGGCCTTGGGCGCCGCGTGGTGGTTGATCGGACATGGGCGTCCCTGTTCCCCCAGGCCTCCTTATTTTGCGCCCCAGCTAGGCGGACCAGCTGTTGTACACAATCTCTGCTCTTCTCGCCGCCCGCGCACCTCCTGCTCTTCCTTCTCTCGAGCTTCGGCCTCTGCTTCCAATCCAATCTCGCATCCTCTCCCTTCCTGTCGCCATGGCTCCGACGAAGAAGGGGAAAGGGCCAATGCCTGTGCCCTCGCCCCGCCCGTCGCCGTCGGTGGCTCCCGCTGTTGACCGGTCGATCATACTCAACCGGGAAGGCTCGGATAAGGTCAATTCTGCTATCGCCACCATCTTCAACGAGTGCGGGAGGACGACGGTTTGGCCCGCGTGTCACTTCTCCATTGAAAGAACAGTCACCGAGGTTTGGTACTTTGCCGATGCTCTGTGGGCGGGTCTAGTTCCCCCCTTTTCCAATTTCTTCAACGTTGTGCTTTCTCATTACCAGATCCACATGATGCATTTGGGTCCCGAATCCATTACTCTTCTTGCCACTTTTTCTTTTGTCTGCGAGGCGATGATGGGCATTCCTCCTTTAGTTTCCTTGCTGCGCCACTTCTTCTCTCTGCGTCTCAGCGATCCTACCCAATGCTCGGGGTGCGTGAGATTCCTTGCCACACCAGAAACAGCGGCTTCGGGAATCGATTTCAGCCTTCTTCCACCCGCGACCGGGTTTCATGAGCGGTGGCTGTACGTGGATGCTGGGGTGCCCAGCCCCCTGCTTTCGGAGCCAACCATGCCCTCTATCCCCAATTCGGGATGGGGCCAAGAGACGCTCACGAGCCCCCGGCTCGTCTTCGTTTGGCATCGCTTCACGTACTTGAGGTTGCTCGGTGTGACGGCACCCAAGGGGGTGAAGGAGTTCCTCCTGTGCCGCATTGCCCCTCTCCAGCGTCATTCCCGCCGGATGTGGGCCTTTGAGGGACGCGAAGACCGCATGAGGCTCCAAGAGGAAGATTTGACGCCCGAAGTGCTAAGGAAGGTTCTCATGATCCTGAATGGGGACCCTTCCCTTGGCAGCATCCGGCATGGGGGCGCCCTGCTGTACCTTTGCTCAAACAGGGGTGATTTTATTAAGCAGATGCCCAGCTTCAACGAATGGGGGCTGCACCCTGCAGGCCTTAGGGGACCTCACGTGAACCCAGTTGTGGTGGTTGCCCTTCCGGTTGCCCACGACGGTCCTTCCTCGAGTGGTGGAGCTGGGAGGCGAAGGGCGTCGGGGGCTGAGGCGGCCACCGTCGAGATGATGATGCCACACGGTACTCCTGAGGCGGCAACTCCTGAGACCCGCCATGCGGCGGCTGAAGGTACCGAGCCACAGCCTGCGGCTCCCATGGAGGAGGCCCCCGAGGCCCCGGCCACCCTTCTTGGCGCGGCGTCTGGCGGCGTGTCCCTAGGCAAGGCCCCAGACGCCGGTCACCTTGGCGCTTCTTTCTCTTCGCAGGCTGACCCCTGCGCCGAGCTTCTGGGTCGCTTCCGTGTGGACTTCGAGGCTCTCCGAAAGAGAAGGGAGGCCTCGGGTGCTGATTACCCTTGCCGCCTATTGAAGCGCAGGAAGTACTTCGCCACTCATGAGTAAGCCTTTCCCTTTCTCTGTTCCTTACTCTCCTGCTGCTTCAGCTGATCATTACCCTGCAGGGCCCTTCCTGCCGAGTTCGCAGAGATGGCTGAGGAGCCATCCCTCCAGGCCTCGCCCTCTCCACCTTCCCCAAGCGTCCCGAGCTCCAGCACTGCCCTTGCGGTGAGGCCGGTTGGAGAGGCGGGCCATCCTGTCATGCGTCTTGGTTCTACACCCTTCGCGACCATCCTTCACGAGCCCTCCCGGGGCATAGCCAGCCTGCCCTGGGCTCTTCGACTGGTTGCGGACGGTGACTTGCTGAGATCGGCCTTGCAATCTTCCTTGGAGGGTGAACTGGCTCTGGGCCATGCTTCTGGCGAGGCACGTCCGGCCATCGCGAGGGCGCCAGCCCCCATCCCCCTGCCAAGTGGGGGAGTGTTGATCCGTGGCCCTCCTCACGCATCCGAGGCGAAAGGTGATGCGGAAGACGTGCTTGAGTGCGCTTGGGAGCGCCTCGCCCTCCGCCAAGGTTCCTCCGGAGGGCGGCGGACGCGGTGAGCCAGCTTGGTGCAGACCTTACTGACGAGGACGCCATCCTTGAGGCCAAGGGCCTGCGCCTAGCTGAGGAGAGGTGCAAGCTGAAGGTGGTCGTTGCCCTTGCGCGCCACCAGCTTGACCTCGACAACGAGAAGGTCGAGGCGTCGCTGGCAGCTTCTCGGGAGGCCTGCTCCCGGGCTGTCGAGGAGCCTCAGGAGGCCAACGAGCGGCGCAGGGCCGTAGAAGAGCAGGCGTGGGACCTCCGGGCCCGGAGTAGCTCCCTGGAGCAACAGGTGGAGTTGCATGAGGCGGCCCTTGCGTCGATGGAGGGGGGCTCGGTCGATCGGGCAGAGCTTCAGAAACGTGAGGAGGGACTAAGGCTGGAGGCCACCGAGCGCACCCTGGAACTCGAGCGATTAGAGATGAGGGAGTGCATGATGGTGCAGGAGGAGGATGATGTCGCTGCAAGGGAAGCCCGAGCCTCAGAAGAAGTTGATCGCCGGGTGGCGGCGGCTCGCTCGAACCTCGAGAGCGAGTTCGAGGAAAGGCTTGAGCTGATCGAGGTCGAAGCAGAGGGCAGGATCGCCGCCCTGAAGGCCAAGCTGGATGAAGTGATGCGGCGTGCGGACGCTACCGGGACCGCCCTTTGCGCAGCACAGGCGGAACTGGCTTCCTCCCGCACTGAGGTGCTTCTTCTCCACCAAAGGGTGGACGCGGCTGAGGCTGTTGCGCGGCGAAACGAGGACGAGATACGCTAGCGGCAGACCTTGGAGCACGTGCACAGCCCCATGCTCCGCGAGCTCCGGGAAAGAGCCAACACGGCCTTGGGTATCATCTGCGAGGCGGCCTTTGGGGAACCTCATGTGGTCAACTCTGCTGGTAACCTTCAGTTCTTCACCGACATGGTGACGCAGCTGGAGGCCCGTTCGGGCAAAGCCGATAGGTTGGTGGAGGAGAGGAGCCGTGCCCTACTTGGGTGTGCTTTCTCTTGTGTCTTCAGTCACCTTCAGAACATGGACCCCCACTTCGACTTCGATGCCGCCATCGCACCAGTACCCTTGGCTGTCCGGGACAATCTGGCAAGCTGGGTGGAAGACAACGTGGACGCCCTTGTTAGGGCCTTCACCACTGATGACGATGGTGTGGTTGTAGCCGCCGACGAGGGCGGAGTGGTGAATGGCTCGGGTGCTGGTGAGGGCGGAGTGGTGAATGACCCAGGTGCTGTTGGCGGCGACGTTGGAGGCGACGGCGAGGCCAGCGACGCCAGCGGTGACTCCGGAGGTGTCCCCGGGGATGCATTTGGGGATTTATCCGATTGACCGTGTGCTCTTCCTATTTTTACCCTGCGCAGAGAGAGTTCGGGCTTGGCCCAGAAGGTTGTAAGAGCATTTTGGGAGGGGATCCCCTCGTGTAAAAACTTGCAGTTGGCGTATTTGTAGACATGATATCACCCGTGTGCCTGCGCCGGGCAACCAGTTTATGGCGAGCCGACTGGCTTGTTTACCTTTGACCCGCGTGGGCCCTGAGCTAGCCTGCGGAGGGTCATGGTGTCCTGAGCGTCTCCTGAACGAGACTGTCGAACCTGCAAGTAGATCCTCCTAAGAGGGCGTGCCGACGGCAGTCTGGGCTGCGTTCATGCTCGGCCTGGCCCGGCTCGCGATGGGCTCGTGAGGGGTGGTAGCTGAAGCTTGGACGGACGCAAAGAGGCAACCAGAACGAAAGAGATTGCTCGAACTAGACTAAACACCCCTTCCCCGGACACACGCAGGTTTCAAGCTCAAATCCAACTTAAATCCAAATAGGGAAAAGCGACAACCAAGGGGAAAAGCAGGAAAAGCAGAAAAAGCCGTGTCCGACACCTAGTCTAGTCTTCGACGTCTTCTCACCAGCGCGGAGCTAAGTGCTGCCACTGGGCCTGGGCGGGAGCCTCCGAGGCCCGAGGGCGGCTCTCCGGAGACTCTGGGGCATGTACAGCCCCACTCATTATTACGTGAGAGTGTCACGGGGCGGCGAGCTTCACAGGCACTGGGCCTTCTTCACAGGTACCGGCCTTGCTTCATATCGCCAGACGAGGGCCCCGCCCCACACTCTATTGCCACCGACAACGGCTGGAGACCGAGGATGCCACCGATGGGATAGAGTGGTCGCCAACGGTTCCCCTGATGACCACGGGTTCTCTGTCGGGGGTAGGCCCTGGGGCACCTCCCCGGCAGTGGGCCTACCTCCTGAGGGCGCCTTTCTCCGAGCGCCGCATGGGCGAGGCCGGATCTCGGCCCCTCTCCTGCAGCCCCTGATGCCCTCCTCCTGAGGGGTGGGGAGCTGCTGGATTGGGGCAGCCACCCACCGCGACGACCTATACCTCCTACGATCCATGGTTAGCGTATGCCTGTTCCCGAGGGATTAGCGGTACCCGATAATCGCTGCCTCCGGTGCGGTCGACGGGGCCTTCCCTTGGCTCCTGAAAGAGCTCAGCCTCTAGTGTTTCTTCTCCCCAGCCTAGGCCGAGGAACTGGCCATGGTCTTCCTCCTGCGCGTGTCCTTGATCCATCATGTGGGGCACATACGCCTCCGGGGCCTCCGCCCCGAATGCCTCGCCGTAGTGCCCCATGTGCCATGCAGTTCTGCTCACGATGCCAACCTAGGAGTGGTAGCACAACGGCTCACCGGGACCATGGGCTGTAGTGGACCCCCCTTCGATGGTCGGAGGCGGAGGCGGCACCGCTGGCAGCCAGGCGCTGAGGGCCAGGTTGGCATTGGAGTGGCCCTGGAATCTGCTTGGAGCTGTGTGGGCGTGTGTGGAGCCTCCGTGCGATCCGCCTTGGGCCTGAGGCGGCAGCTGGGTGCAGAAGGGGTGAGCCCCCAAGGCGGCGGAGCCCAGGAGCTCTACCACCCACTCTAGTAGCACGTCGCGACCGCCCTCTAGCAGCCTGCATTGCAGAAGTTCTCGAGCTACCGTGAGCGCGACCCTTGAGTTCGCCTGCTCTCACCGTGAGTACAGCGCCGTGACCGCACCTGCCGCGGTGTGAGAGCTGGTGTCGTCTGACCGCGTCGCCCGCGGCCCACAGCACCCTGCGGACCGCGGGCTGCCTAGGGCACGGGGTTGAGGTCTCCCTAGGCAAGCGGCTCTACGTGGGCGGGCTAGGCCACCCAGGGATCAGGATTTCCCGTGGGGTCACCGGACATGATGACGATGATGCGACGGGCGGCGAAACACGAGGCGACGGAGGGCAGATTCCGGTGCACCCCTAGCTGGCACGCCAAATGTCGGATTTCGGGTTCCAGCAGACCCTTGAGGTTCGAACACCGGGGTGCACACGGAGATCACACCCCCAGCCTAACCATGTCTCACTGCCTCGTCAGGATCTAAAACTACACAAAGAACAACACAGGGGACACGAGATTTATACTGGTTCAGGCCACCATTGTGGTGTAATACCCTACTCCAGTTTGTGGCGTAGTGGATTGCCTATGAGGCTGATGAGGAACAGTACAAGGGAAGAACAGCCTCGCGAGGGTCTGTTCTTGGTTGGTGCGATGAACTGCTAGAGGGAGTTCAGTTACCTCTCTCTCTCTCTGTGTCTTGGATGCGGATCCGATCAAATCTCTCCCTACCCTGTGGGTGGCTAGTCCTATTTATAGGCGAAGGCCCGGGGCCTCTTCCCAAATAATGAGCAGAAAGGGCGCCAACAATTGGCCATTTTCAAGGGGAACATCTAGTACACTTATCCGGACTAAAGTTGGTCCTCGCCTGCCAAAAGGCCCTGACGATGACGCTGGCTTGGGCTCCACAATGACCTCCATTCTGCCGTCCTGCTGGTCTTGGTCTCGTTGCACCGAAAAGGTTGCCTTTGCTTGATACCCTTGCCTGCGCTTGCCCCCTTTGCACCAAAGGGGAAACAAGGACGCTGCACAGGCCAGCGCCCGCCTGGCGCCCGCCTGGCCTTGGTCGTCATGGCTTGCGTCATGGGCACCTCGTGAGGTACCCTGCCTTGATCTCTCCACCTCCTCGGGAGCCAGCCAGATGAGGCCGTGCCTGAGGAAGCGTACTGTTGTCCGCCCCGCGAGGCTTGGCCCCTCACGAGGGTCTTGAGAATATGCTGATGAAGGTGGGCCATACTGGGCCACTCCTTGAGCCACACCGCAGGCAGGCAAGTCTGGGTACCCCCGTTCCCAGAACGCCGATAGAGTTCCCCGCCCCTCACGTCATGTATCTTCACCGAGGGTGGAAGACCTTCGCTCACCTCCACAGCTTGACAGATGGGCTCACTCTCCAGTTCAAACTAATGGTGGGTTGCCTCCTCTCCGTCAAGATCTTCGGGCACTTCGGGACTCGCGTGAGGTGCTGCGTGGAGAGATCCTCCGACGATGAAGATTCCTCCTCAAGCGAGAGTGGCAAGGAAGATAACGGCATAGACGACGAGGGCAGTGGGTGGCAGGATGACGGATCCGACTAGGCATCGGGCGTCGCTCCGAGCGACACCGGCGACCCCATCATCCGTGCCACCGGCTCCTTGAACTTCTCGGGGTCGTCTCCTTGGGCGGCTGGCGTTGGGAGGCTGTGGAAGAGGAAGAGGGCGGGCAGCAAGCCCGTCAAGTCAGGGTACGCGGGCATTGACGCCTTCGTCGCGTATTGATGTCCTGCTGCCTTGTCTTCGAGCTCTGCCTCCGGCGCCGCCATCACCATCTAGCCCTTGGACGGCCACCGAGATGTTCTCTTGGTGTCTTCTGCCACTTGTAGCTCACCTAGGCGCCCCTTTTGCCCTTTTGCTTTCTTGTTCCATTTCCTGATGAGAGGGACAAGAAAGGGATTACGGGCACCTTAAATCTTTTTAGTCTTGTAAGCCTTCGGGCCTTTGTTAACTTTAGAACATGTAATCCCCTTGTTAATGTTTTTCATTTCGTATGGACTGTACCTGTACGAGATGTTTTTTAATGAAAAAGGGATGTTTGCCGGGATTTTCGTTCGCCGGTGAAACCCACGACAAGGAGTGAATTGTTATCACCTTTAAGATGAACGTTTTTCGCTCGGCAACAGGCCTTGCCGCCTCCCCACTTTGCTCGACCATTCTCACGCTCTTGGCGGAGGCAGGGATGAGGTGGGCTTAGGCTCCTCATTTTATTTCCTTGCTGCCGCGAGTACGACCAAACTCGGTACCAAGAGGCATGTCCTAGGGTCCAGAATGATGGGAGCACGGTAGCCTAAGGAAAAAACAAGGTTTCACATACCTCAGTTCATAACGAAATGCATGATAGGGAATAGAGAACTTATCTAGATCTGCAGCCCCCGGCAACCTTGGCTTTCCACGGATGGATCTTTGCTCTTGTAGCCCCCGACAACTTTGGCTTGCCGGGGCCTGGACGCCGGTCCGTCCCCTTTCTTCCAAAACAGCTCGGCAAGGATATTCACGTGTGCTGCGAACCAAAGAAAATAGAGAAGAACAGAGAGACGCACACTCGACCTCTAAGCTAGGGGTTAGCCACCGCTAAGCACTATCAACCCTAACCAAGGAAGAGACTCAACCAAGCATGCATGCTATAACTCAGGGTGCCGGCGCTTCGTTTATTTATGCTCAGGGCCTGCGCCTGGCTTTGTACAAAGGGTTACATGGCTTGCCGGCAAGGCTTGTACAAAAGGGTGGCTTGCCGGGAAGCCCTGCAGCCGTGCCTTATGTGTAAAACTTGCGAAGATGCTTGATGTTCCAGGAGTTGCTCACTAGAACAGCATCTTCGGTCTCCAACCGGACTGCGCCGGGCCTGGTGACTATCGTTACCCGATAAGGGCCTTCCCACTTTGGCGTCAACTTGTTGGAATTCTTGGCCGACTGAACGTGCCGAAGAACAAGGTCGCTTTCCTCAAAGCTCCGGGCATGAACCTTGCGGCTATGGTAGCGGCGCAAAGCTTGCTGGTAGCATGCTGCTCTCACAGCCACCCGAAGACGATCTTCCTCAAGGAGCGTCACGTCATCTTGCCGCAATCGCTCTTGCTCAAGCTCATCATAAGCGAGCACTCGAGGTGACCTGTATATGAGTTCTGTGGGGAGAACTGCTTCTGCCCCGTAAACCAGGGCAAAGGGTGTCTGGCCGGTGGCTTGATTTGGCGTTGTTCTGATCGACCAAAGAACCGCTGGCAACTCATCAATCCAGCGCCTTCCACTCTTGTGCAGCCTGCCAAAAGTCTTCATTCTTAAGCCTCGCAGGACATTAGCATTTGCTCTCTCTGCTTGGCCGTTGCTCCGTGTATGTGCCACGGAAGCAAAACAGACCCTGCTGCCGAGATCCTCAATGTATTGCATGAAGGCATGGCTCGTGAACTGTGTGCCGTTGTCGGTGATGATCCTGTTGGGCACCCCAAAACGGCATAGTAGTCCCTTGAAGACCTTGATGGCTGACTGCGCTGTCACCTTCCTCACTGCTTCCACCTCTGTCCACTTTGTGAACTTGTCGATTGTGACGTACAAGTACTCAAAGCCCCCGACAACACGGGGGAAAGGGCCCAATATGTGGAGCCCCTAGACCGAGAATGCCCAGGAGAAGGGGATAGTTTGAAGTGCTTGAGCTGGTTGATGGAGTTTCTTCAAATGGAACTGGCACGCTTCACACTTGGTTACTAGTGTCGTCGCATCCTGGAGGGCGGTGGGCCAGGAGAAACCTTGCCGGAAAGCCTTGCCGGCAAGGGCCCTCGACCCTATGTGGGAGACACATATGCCTCCATGTATCTCTGCCAACAATTTTAGTCCTTTCTCCCGGGAGATGCACATCAATTTCACCCCATTCGGTCTTGTTCTGTACAATACGTTATCCACAAATTGTTACAGAGCAGACTGGCAGGCTACTCTTTCTGCCTCTTCCTGCTCCTCAGGAAGCTCTCCTTTTTGAAGGAATCGGATGGTGTGCTGCGCCCATGCCGGAGCCTATGGCTCGACGACAAGGACCAAAGGCATCTCTTCTGCCACGGGAGCGGCCACCTCCACGGCCATGACCTGAGGTCCTGCCGGAGTCGGTCGCCCTGTGGCAGGATCGGCATCCACGGCAACATCTTCGCTAGTGGCTCCAGGGAGCTCGGTGGGGAAGTACTTGTCGGGGACTAGCTTCCTCTGCTTGTTCTACCCAGTCGACGGCTCAATGGATGGTTGGTTTAGCTGAAGCACAAAAGTTCCTAGTTCCATAGGTAGCTTGAGGGCAGCGCGCTTTGACAGGTAGTCGACGACGTCGTTCTCCGCCCGAGGGACATGCTCCACTTGTATACTGTCAAAGGACTCCTCCAGTTTCCTCATCTCATCTACGTAAGCATCCATCAACGGGCTTTGATAATCATTGTTGATCTGCTTACGAGCTATGAGTCGCCCCTGACAATGAGCTTCTTAACTCCGAGGTCTACCGCGATCCTGAGACCGGCAAGCAAACCCTCGTACTCGGCGGTGTTGTTGGTTGACATCTCCCGGGGGAAGTGCATCTTGATGACATACTTGACGTGCTCTCCAGTGGGCGCGACAAGCAGCACACCAGCACCGACGCCTTGCAGCGAGAAGGCACCATCAAATACATGATCCAGTTGCGGCTCGTTTCCTTGCCGGGGAGAGTGGTCTCCTGTACCTCTTCGTCGGGCGTCGAGGTCCATTCCGCAACAAACTCCCCCAAGACTCTGCTCTAAATCGTTGAGGTGCTTTCAAACTTCAAACCGAAACATGATAGCTCCAGGGCCCATTCCACGATCCTCCCCATTGCATCTGGGTTGTGCAGTATTTGTTGCAACGGGAGGCGAGTGACCACCGTGATCTCGTGCGCTTGGAAGTAATGGCACAACTTCCTCGAAGCCATAAGGAGGCCGAAGAGCAGCTTTTGCACACCTGAGTACCTCGACCTAGCCCCCTGCAAGAGGGAGCTGACGAAGTACACTGGGTGCTGCACCATTTTCTTCTTCTGCGCCTCTTCACCCGGTCGCGTGGGTCCTGTCGTGCTGGCGTCAGCCCCTGCCGGGGACTCAATCTTGCCGGGATCGAGCCTTGCTAGAGAGGGTTTTGTCTTGCCATCTGTTGGCTCTGCCGCTGCCACTGCCTTACCTCTCTCTGCGCCACTAGTGCAGCGCTAACCACCTGATTTGTTGCCGCTAGATAAAGCAGCAATGGTTCCTGTGGTTTGGGCGCGACCATCACTGGGGTAGAGGAGAGGTATCTCTTCAAATCCTGCAGCGCTGCCTCGGCCTCTGGGGTCCACTCCACTGGCCCTGCCTTCTTCAAGATCTTGAAAAAAGGAAGGGCACGCTCCGCGGACTCGGAGATGAACCGGCTCATGGCAGCAACACAACCAATGAGCCGACGCACGTCCTTGATCCGTTTGGGTGCCTCAATTTGCTTGATGGCCTTGATCTTATCTCGGTTTGCTTCAATCCCGCGCTAGGACACAAAGAACCCGAGAAGCTTGCCGGATGGGACACCGAAGACACACTTCTCAGGGTTCAATTTGAGGTTGATCTTGCGCAGGTTCCCAAATGTTTCCTCCAGATCTTGCACAAGTGTTGCTTTGTCCTTGGTTTTGACCACTATGTCATCCATATAAGCTTCCATATTTCTATGTAACTGGGGCTCAAAACCAATTTGGACTGCTCTTGCAAAGGTTGAGCCAGCACTCTTCAACCCGAAAGGCATACGTAAAAAGCAATACATACAACATGGGGTGATGAATGCTATATTTTCCTCGTCTTCTTTTGTCATGAAGATCTGGTGGTATCCCGAGTAGGCGTCAAGGAATGATAACAGGTCACACCCAGCCGTGGAGTCAACAATCTGGTCAATGTGCGGTAATGGGAAGGGATCCTTTGGACAAGCCTTATTGATGTCCGTGTAGTCAATACACAGCCTCCACTTCACATTTGCCTTGCGCACCACTACCGGATTGGCCAACCATGTCAGACGGAGTACTCCTCTCACCAAGCCTGCCACCTCAAGCTTTCTGATTTCCTCTGTGATGAACTCCTGCCTCTCCAGAGCTTGCTTCCTGACCTTCTTCTTGACGGGCCGCGCATGAGGACACACAACAAGGTGGTGCTCAATCACCTACCTGGGAACGCCGGGGATGTCAAAGGCTTGCCATGCAAACACATCGACACTTGCCCGCAGGAAAGTGACGAGCTCGCTTTCCTATTTGCCGTCGAGGGTGGAGCTTATGGTAAAAGCCCCCCCCCCCCCGTGCCATCCTCCTTAACAGGCACCTTCTTGGTCTCTGGTGGTGTGGCTCTGGACTTCTTGCTCTTGCCGGCGGAGCTCTCTGGCATGTTCCAAACGGAAGCACAACACCCCGAATAGGTGCGCTTGATGGAGTGGGTGCGAGGGGTCTCACCGGTCTTCTTCTCCCCCGGGGCTCCGTCGGCAGGAGCTGGTGCCTTAGCGGCAGCTGCTGCAACTGCTTCCCGGTAGAGTTGGTCGGCGCAGATCAACGCATCTTTCTTGTCGGAGGGGACGGTGATGATGTTCATCGGCCCGGGCATCTTCAGCGTGTTGTAGGCGTAGTGTGAAGCCGCCATGAACTTGGCTAGTGCCGGGCGGCCGAGGATCCTGTTGTAAGGCAAGGGGATCTTGACTACATCTAAAACAATCCTTTCCGTCCTGTGGTTCAGCTCACCTCCGAATGTCACGGGCAGTGTGACCTTTCCCTTTGGCTGGCTCCTCCCTGGGTTAACCCCTTGGAACGTGCCCAACTCCTCGAGGTCTCCATTCAGGATCTGCAGCCTTCTGATCACAACAGGCGAGATCAAGTTCAGGCCAGCCCTGCCGTCAACCAACATCTTTATCACCTTGAGGTTGCGGATTGTTGGTGAAACCAACAACGGCAAGCACTCGACCGCAGTGGTGCGGTCGGGGTGGTCCTCGGTGTCGAAGATGATGGGCGTGTTGGACCATTTCAGCGGCTTCCATGCGTCGAATGATGGCTCCACCGCTATGACCTCACGCGCCCACTGCTTGAGTTGGTGGTGGGATGTATGCAGCAAGGCACCGACATCGACGCACATGGCCTTTGTGGCTTTCTGAAACTCGTGGTCACCGGAATCGTCATCCTTTTCATGATCATTGTCTTCCCGCTTCTTGTCGCGGCCCCGGGCGGGCCTCTCTTGCGGATTATCCTTGCCGCGGCGGCCTCCTTGGCCGCCATGTTTCTTGCTAGACCCCTCGGCACCATCTGAGCCTTTCTCCTTGTCCCGCCGCTCATACTCGGCTTTCTGCTTCTCGGCGAGCAGCTCTACCTGCCGGAAGTTTTGTAGATCATGGCCCTTAATGTGGTGGATCTTGCAGTACTGCTTGTCGAAGCCTCCTGGCTTGTCGGTAGCCGCCAAGGCCCGGCAAGCGTCACACCTGGCAACCTCCTTGCCGGGGTCGCTCACCTTGGTCTTCATGGTGGCGCCGGTGTCGTCGGATCCCTCAACGGCAAGCACGGCCTTGCCCTTGCGCTTCCTGTTACGGCTTCGGGCCTTCTTCACTGGGGTGACGGTGTCATCCGTGGAGTCGGTTTCGGCACCGGCGTCTTCGCCGGGGTACTTCCTTCCCTCTTCAGCACGAGCGCACCGATTGACGTGAACATAAAGTTTGGCCACATCTCTGACCTTGTTCATCGCCAGCTCTTCATGCATCTTACGATTGCACACATTCTGATGGAACACACTGATCATGGCGGCATGATGAATGTCTGGGATGTTGTACTACACTCGGCTAAACCTTTGGATGTACTTGCGCAAGTTCTCCCCTTCCTTCTGGGGGATGATGTGTAAATCACTCGCCTGGCCATGAGCCTGGTGACCCCCGGTAAAGGCGCCAACAAACTCATGGCACAGATCCGCCCAAGAAGAGATGGAATCCACCGGCAAGTGCATCAACCATGACATAACATTGGGCTTGAGTGCCAATGAGAAGTAGTTGGCAAGCACCTTATCATCGTGGGCCCCAGCAGCTTGCATCGCGATGGTGTAGATATTGAGAAACTCTGACGGGTGAGTCTTGCCATTGTACTTCTCACCAACGTCAAGCTTGAACGTATGGTGGGAGGGCCACTGGAACTGCCGCAGCTCACGGGTGAAAGCCAGACAACCCACCTCGTAAGGTAGGCCACTGTAGCCTCCCAGCGCTGGGTGGTCCATAGCAGACCCTGCCCGCCTGTCCGACTGGTGGCGCGCGTCACGTCAGCGCTCGATGGTAGTTCGAACGTCCTCATGAACCCGCTCCTGAAGGACTTGGCGCTGATCGCGGTTGGTTCGCGGGTTGGACGATGCGATGGAGATATCCTCTCGAGCGTCGTCGCGACGAGCCGACGCCCAGGATGGCCGGGATGGCGGAGGGGAGTGCACCATGGCTGCATCGCCTCCACAATGGTCTCCGCTGGCACGCGGTGGCCCGGTGGAGCGATGGCCTACGGGTCCCGCCGGCCGCAACTCATCGTTGTTGGCGATGCCAACGAGGCTCCGGACGGTGGCCCTCCAATCGTCGAGCTTCTCCGTGGCAGGAGGAAAATCGAGGAGCAGCTACGCGCGCGCTAGGGCCTCCGCTGGCGTGGGTGGCGGCGAGAGCTGGGTGGACCGCGATGCACCTCGACTTCTAACCACGTTAGAAGGAGCTGCGTCACGGCCCCGTAGTCGTTCGCCACCCCCGTCAGCACCTCGTTGCGCATGCTGGCCCTCCTCATCATGTGATGGGCGCATGGGGCTCTTCCCAGGGCGGTGCGCACGGTCACCAGCAGGGTGACGCTGCTCATCACGCACAACCTGGGAAGAGCGCGCCGTGGGCGCTGGTGTTGGTGTCTTGGAGGCCGTTGTGCCGCCGCCCGGCAGGATGGCAGCGCCCCTGGAGGGCCCCGCGCTGCTTGCGGGGGGCCTGACTCCGTCTCTGGAGCCCGCGACTGGTGGCTCATCGCCTGGCGCGCGAACGACGCCACTCGCCATGCCTGAACCGCCAGGGTGATGTGGATGTTTGCGGGCTGCGCCACGGGTTCTCTCTGCGACTGGCCCGCTATTGGTCTGCACCGGTGCTGGCAACCTGGTCCCGGATGAACCGATCGCCATGGTCACCTTCTTCTTAGGAGCCATGGTGATGAAGAACAACTAGGTCAATTGCCAGGCCAGATTCTCACAATTGCGCCCCCTACCTGGCGCGCCAAAGATGTCTATGGGAAACGACACCTATTGGATCACTGGAATCCCTTCTACGGTTGCGGGGTCCGGGGATCGTGAGAAGAGCAGGACTAGTAGACAACCCAAAGGGGATTTACCCAGGTTCAGGCTACAAAGATGCGTAAAACCCTACAATCCTGCTTTGGTGGATGTATTTAGTGTTCTTGAGCTCACCAACTAGCTGTAGGTGCTGCGAGGTTCCAAAGAGCCGAATCCTTTCTTAGTGTGCCATGGGCCTCCTTTTATAGGAGAAATGGGCTGCCACAGTGGCACATAGGAGGTGGAAAGTGCTACTACGTTGCGAGCTTATCACTGGTATTACAAGACAAAGTGTATTTAATGCGAGGCTTAGGTGTCCCTTCGCTTTATCGGGGACAGGGGCGAGGCCCGTCCCGTCCATCGCCGCTCCTCCTTGCTTCGACACGTGCCCTGACTAGCTATGCATGCGGTGCCATGTAGGCAGGCAAGCAGCTGAGGTGGCGCGGTGGTGGAGCCTCCACGAAGGGCTGCGTGTTGCCACGCAGGTGCCTGCCCAGCTGGTTGGGTCGGCAGCTGCATGCGAACGGCGGCGAAGACTTGGCTGGTGCGGGCCTAGCAGTGGCCCTGCTAGGGTCTTGTCGGGTGGTCCGGCAAGGGTCTTGTCGGGTGGCCTGGCAAGGGTCTTGCCGTGGCGCGCTGGGATCCCCGTCAAGGATCTTGCCTGGGGTCTTGTGGGTTTCTTCGGCTAGGATGGTTGCCTTGCTATCCTCATTTGATCTTGTTCATCTTATGTCTTCACAAAGATCTGCATGCCACCACGGAGGTGCCTCCCGAGCCCTGCCTCAACGCGTTTGTCTGGCGTTTCGTGGGCTCAAGGGTGGCTCACTCAGCTGGTGTGGGCGAGCTGCCCCGGCAAGAGTCTTGCCGGGGAAACCTGCTTCGCCCATTCAATCTTTGTGGCCTTCTTACTTGTCATTGCCTTGTTGGTCTTGTGCCTTCGGCTTCTCTCCGGCCTCCCCTTCCTGCCCTGTTATGCATGGCTATGGCGGGTGGCTCAGACTGCCCGTGCACAAGTAAAGGGGTCAAAAGCAGAGCTCCTACTTTTGTACACTGACACGAGGCGAGAGAGAGAGTCGGCGTGGTTTAAATGGGCGTGGCCGCGATGCACCATGGGCGGTGTCCACGGACGTGGTCGGGCGAGCTCGTGGATGGAGAACAAGGGCAGTGGAGGAAGGGCCCCACCGTGTGGCATGTCGAGGACGTCGAGGCAGTCTCGAGGGACATGATCCCCGCGCCCAAGGTCGACGGGTGCCTTGGAATGGGCAAGCTACAGCGCGGTGGTCCGCTGTAGCGCGCTCCGTAAAGTTTCTCAAATATTTTTAAAACATTAAATAATTTTAACCTATTAAAGACCATTTCTGGTCTGAAGAGAAATCCTTTAAATAAAATAGCAAAATAACTTTTAAAATAATATTTTTGTGGTTTTAGGGAGGCCTATATCTACTAGGATTCAAATATAATTTTTGAAAGATTTTTAACATCCCAGATTAAGTACTTGTGGTTCAAGCCTTAACTCAGGGGTTTTTGGAAAACCTAATTTAGAAAATAGTTTCTGGCCAAATTATTTTTGAAAGAAAATACTATGTTGTCCTATACACATGGCATGATCATTGGGCAAAGTTTTGGATCAAGGAGAGGGAGTATAAGAGTTGGAGGATCTATTAGATTTTTAGAGCACTTGCAAACAACAGAAAAAATCCAATCAAATTAGAGTCCAAAATACTCAAAAAAAATTTGTCAAACCACATTTTGTCATGATTTATTAGCTTAAGTGTTGTGGTATGGAAATCAGGGTGTGACCGAATGAGACAACGCATGAGCCTCTCCAGCAGCACTGACAAGCTCGGTGATGCTGTCCAGCCAGTCCTCATAGAGGTCATCCACTGGACGGTAGCGCAGAAGCTCACGCACCATGAGCAGGACCGCGTGCACGTTTGCCGGCCCGTGACGAGCATGGGAAGATGAAGCAACGACCAGGGTCAGCGACAGAGTCCTGCTGCTTGTGGTTCACGGGACCGGTGGCGGCGTTGGCCAAAAGCCGGGGTCAGCCGCATTGCCCACGGGCACCGTCTGAGCGACGCGCGTGCCGAGGGCTTCCTGGCGCTAAGCACGAATTCAATGAGCGTCCGCCATGAGAATAGCAGAGCGATGGCGAAACAACCAACAGAAGAGAGGCTTCGACACGCCCCTACCTGGCGCGCCAAATGTCTTATTCAGGGCTCCGCAAACCAAAGAAGGTTCGAACTCTTGCGCGTGTCCGAAGAACTCAACCTCTCCAGCCAGCCAGCTCGCTGCTCTCATGTCCTAGCTCGATGAACATGAAAGGAAACGGACACAACAATTTATCCAGGTTTGGGCCACCTTGCGGTGTAAAACCCTACTCCTGCTTTGTGCTGGATTAGCCTCGTGGGTGGCTGAGGATGAATTAGTACAAGGACGAACAACCTCGTGGGGTCTGCTCTTTGGGTGGAATGAGCTCAAAGGGTTCGGTCTCCGGGAGCTGATTCCTGCTATGGTGGTGGCTAGGCTATACTTATAGTGGCCTCGGTACACTTCCCCTAAACTTAGGTGGGAAGCATGCCAGAGTGGCCAATTTCAAAGGGGGACAAGTAGTACATCATATCCTACCGAGAGGTGGTCTTCGCCTACAAAGCTTCGGGTCATGACGTACTGGTGGGCTCGACGATGACATCCAACCTGCCGTCCTTGCGGTCTTGGTCTTCTTGTTCGCAAACAGTAACCTTTGCTTCATTCCTTGGGACTTTGTGCCTACGCTTGCCCCCTTAGCTCCAAAGAGGAAACCTGCTGCTCTACGCCCACTGACACATGCCTGGCCTTGGTTGTCATGGCTGACGTCATGTCAGCCTCATGATGTGATTGCGTGCATGGAAATCTCCACTCCATAGGAGGCCGCCTGGGGAGGCCGCTCCTTCAGGAGGTCTTGGTGTCATCCGCCTCGCGAGGCTTGGCCCCTCGTGAGGGTCTTGACTTGTCGATGCTGATGGAGCCATGTTGTGGGCCGCAGGCAGGCAAGTCTGGGTACCCTAGTTCCAAGAACACTGACAGGTCGGAAGGAGCACCTTTATCCACTCCCTTGATAATTTCCTTCCGCATTATTGATTTTGCATTGTCAAGTAAGACCGACAAGATAAAGCAATAAAACTCACTCTTCACGGCTCATTCATGCATGATACTGACAAGATTGCTTTGATGTAAGGCAAACACATGATACAAGGATGGAAATATGTACGGAAAACAGGACGACATGGTATATATACAACTATTTGTGTAAACTGAGGAGAAGCCAATTCAACAAATTAGATGCAATACAAGTTAGACACCATATGAAAGATGCAACCAATATTATCGGTGTTCTGGGATCGGGGGTACCCAGACCTGGCTGCCTGTGAGCACGTGGGCCCGTTGATGGCCATGTACGGCCGAGCTGCAATGACTCCAAGGCAAGACCCTCGCGAGGGCCCCAACCTCACGAGGGGAACGACACCAAGACTTCCTGAGGGGCAGCTCTCCGAGCCTGCCTCCCAAGGAGAGGAGATTTCTATGCATGTACCCAGCCTCACGAGGCCATGATGACGCGAGCCATGATGACCAATGCTAGGTGGGCAGTTTCCTCTTTGGTGCTAAGGATGGAAGGACAGATGCGGGTTCCCAAGGAATCCCCAAGACCACGAGCTCTGCATAACAGATGTCATCAGCGATGCCACCCTTGCGTCACGACGAGAAGCTTTGCAGGAGAAGACAACCTTTCATCAGGATTAGATGTACTTATTGTCCCCTTTCAAATTGGCCATTGTGGGATCCCTTCCCGCCTATGTTTTGAGAGAAGAGGACCAAGGCCACTATAAATATAGGCTAGCCACCGTCGTAAAAGTTCCCCCGATTGAATTGGACCCCGTATCAATTCATCCTCACCAGCAGAGCCCTCGCGAGGCTGCCCATACACTATACTAGTTCATCCTCTGCCTCCTCGTGAGGCCAATCCACCACAAAGCAGGAGTAGACTTTTACACCTCAAGGTGGCCCGAACCTAGGTAAACTGCCATCTCCATATTCTTCCGTGCTTGCGCAAACTCGACAAGGCTAGTCTGTGGGGTGGTGAGCTTGAGACGTGAGTCGGTCGAGATCTTCACACATGCCCCAGAGTTCGAACATTCTTGCGTCTGCGGCGCCTTGAATCCAACATTTGGCACGCCAGGTAGGGGCATGTCGAAGCTTCAGGTCTTCACCAACCCCGACCCACCCTTGTTTTGTAATCCCCATGGTGGCTGACACCCTGCAGGCATGGCCGCCCGAAGCCTACGGGAGCACCATAGGCTGCCCGGCCTTCACCACCGCCTTACACCAGGTAAGGCGGCCTGCAGGATTCAGGCTGGCGCTGCCCCCGCGGTACGACAGTGTTGCGGACCCCGAGGAGTTCCTTTGGCAATATGCACAAGCCATCCAAGCGGCGGGTGGCGAGGACAAGGTCATCCAAGCAGCGGAGGCCCCTCAATCTTGGGTTCGCGGCCTCCCAAGCGCCTTGATCTCTTCATGGGTGGAGCTCCACGGCCAGTTCGTCGTGCGCTTCGTGGCTCCGGCGCTCCATGCAGTAGCATGTATGATCGGCGGGTCATAGGCGCCTGCTTCTGCTGCCACGTCAAGCACCTCTTTCATCGGGCGGGTGCTACTCAGCCACGACATGAGGCTTCTTGAGGCCAAGTGGCGCCTAAGGCCGACATCACCTTCGACTTCAGGGATCACCCCAAGACCACGGCTGCTGCGGGCACGCTTCCCATCCTTAGCAACCTATCCGTGGATGCTTTCGACCTGCTTTAGGTGCTTTAAGATTAGCTTGCACCCACCAAGCCCTTCTCAGGGGTGGTCAAAGGCTCGACCAACCCCCTAGGGCAGACACGCCCCCCCATCACCATCGACAAGCATGAAAATTATCGCACCGAGCTCATCGACCTCCATGTCGCCCACATTGGCCTCCTGTACAACGAAATCCTGGGGTACCCGGCCGTCACCAAGTTCATGGCGGTGACCCGTCTGGGCTACAACGTCATCAAGATGCCGGGCAGCAGCGGCATCATGACGGTGGTCGAAGACACATAGGACTCGCTCCGGACCCTCGAGCACGCCTACAAGACTGTGGAGGCCGCGTGCCCTGATGGCTGGGGTGCCCCAGAAGCTGTGAAGGCCGTGCCTGAGAAGAAAAAGCAGTTGTTCTCTTAGGACTGTGCCGAGACAAACCAGGTGCCTGTCGATAGCGGGGGCTCGGGCCCCACCTTCACCATAGGCACCGGGCTCCCACTGGACCTAGAGGAGGCGTTGGTTGGCTTCCTGAGGGCCAACAAAGATGTATTTGCGCGGGGAGCGTCTGACTTGGTTGGTGTCCCGAGGGAGGTGATTGAGCGCCACTTGATGGTATGCCTTGGTGTGCGGCCGATGAAGCAGAAGGTGTGGTGCCAAGCACAAGAGAAGCAAATGTTCATCATCCAAGAGGTTTACAAGCTGCAAGAGGCCAGTGTCATACGGGAAGTACGGCACTCAGATTGGTTAGCAAACCAAGTGATCGTCCCCAAGAAGGGGGGAGGAGTGTCGGTGTCAAAACCGGCGGATCTCGGATAGTTGGTCCCGATCTGTGCGTGAAGGCTGATGGCAACAGGAAGCAAGGGACACAGATGTTTACCCAGGTTCAGGCCCTCTCGATGGAGGTAAAACCCTACTTGCTGCTTGATTAGTATTGATGATATGGGTAGTACAAGAATAGATCTACCACGAGATCGTAGAGGCTAAACCCTAAGAGCTAGCCTATGATGGTATGAATGTAATTGTGATCGGTCTTTTAAGGACCAACCTCTCCGGTTTATATAGACACCGGAGAGGTCTAGGGTTTACATGGAGTCGGTTCCAAGGAAGGAAATATAATATCCGGATCGCCAAGCTTGCCTCCCATGCAAAGGAGAGTCCCATCCGGACACGGGCCGAAGTCTTGAGTCTTGTATCTTCACGCTTCAATAGTCCGGACGTAGTACACAGTTCGGCTGTCCGGATACCCCCTAATCCAGGACTCCCTCAGTAGCCCCTGAACCAGGATTCAATGACGACGAGTCCGGCACGCAGTATTGTCTTCGGCATTGCAAGGCGGGTTCCTCCTCCGAATACTCCAAAGTAATCATCGAACAATTAGACTGTGTCCGGATATGCGAGATAATCTTCATATGCCACCGTAGAGAGAATGATATTTTACAAATGCAATCCTATGACAACTTTTTCTCATGACGTGACATGTTATTACGGTCGGATCATTATTCGATCCGTTTCCCCACAACCAGCTACAGCGCATATTGCGAGGCGGTTTCTTTGACACGTCTTGTCAAAGCAGAGATCGTGTCCCCTTATGACGGGATTCTCATTAATATGGGTATGGGTAATCTCACCACGCCATTAATCGTGGCACTTGGGAAACAAGCGATTCCCAACGGGCAAGTGGGGAGACGCACCGCTCTTGGCTCCTCTATAAAGGGACAGGATTTCCCCATTTTCACCCACGCCTTCTTGCTCCTTTGCCCACTCCTGCCCCCCCCCCCCCAAGCTCCAGCGCCCAAGCTCAAATCTTCTCCG
>NC_041387.1:369091018-369128526 GCF_002162155.2 Triticum dicoccoides | reverse complement strand
ATCTTCTCCGCACAGCTAAACATGTACGGAGCAGGAGGCAAGTGGGTGGCTTCCACCGTCAAGGAGAATCACATCGCAAATCTTCGGGCGGCCCGATACTTGGCCGCGGATATAGCGCACCGTCTACCAGACGCCGGGCAGGTCATTCCGACCCCAGGACCCCACGAAAGGGTCGTATTCATCGCCCACTTCATCCGTGGACTGGGATTTCCACTCCACCCCTTCGTCCGCAGGGTCATGTTCTACTACGGGCTAGATTTCCATGATCTAGCCCCGAACTTCGTCCTCAACATCTCGGCGTTCATCATCATATGCGAGGCCTTCCTCCACATCCGGCCTCACTTTGGCCTATGGCGGCAAACCTTCTGCGTGAAGCCGAAGGTTGTAAGTGGCCAACAAGCAGAGTGTGGAGGGGCCAAGGTGGGAAGAATGCCCAACGTCACATGGCTCGACGGCTCCTTTGCGGAGACCATAAAAGGATGGCAATTGTGGTGGTTCTACATCACCGAGCCGCGCGGCGCCAACCGGGTAGCGGTCCCCGAGTTTCGATCTAGAGCCCCAATGCGGCTCACCTCCTAGGGGAAGAAGGGCCTGTCCTAGGGCGATTCCACCAAGCTGGCCGGACTCCAGACATGCATCAAAAGCATGAAGGACAAGAACATCAAGCTCGTCAACGTGATCCAGGTCGTGCTCATCCGCCGGATCCTGCCCTGCCAGAGGCGGGAGGTCAGTCTGTGGGAGGTCATCCCAATCGAAAACCGGACGCTCCAGAAGCTCCACGACATGACGCACAAAGGCGCATGGAAGGTGATGTTCAAGACCTCCGAAGTACCTCCTCCAACATCCAAGGACCGCGGGCTTCACTCCGCGTGGGCTCCTAGGCCGATGAGTTCTCGGACTGACTCCGGACCCAGTTCTCCCCGATATATTCATGGGAGTGCCTTAAGTTAGTTGTGTATATTTGCTTCAGGACTATGTGGAGACAGCGGAGCAGGTCTACTGTCCGGCTCCGCTGCCAGAAGGCCCAGCAGATGCTCTCCTGACGGAGATGTTAGTCCCGGCACCGTACAAGGTGCCGGAGAAGAAGGCCGAGAAGAAGGCCCCCGGGATCCGAAAGGGTCTCCGGCGTAAGGTTGTGCCAGAAGCCTCATTCGAAGACGACGAGGCGGACTCCTCCCACGAAGGGGAGGAGGAAGAAGAAGTAGACGCCCCATCCGAAGAGGATGAGGGGCCCGGGGAAGTGGACCGGGGGGCCGGAAAAGGCCCTCGATGCAGGGCCGTCATTCCCTTGTCATCCGATGACGACGAGACGGATTCCTCCCGCGGAGGCGGGGGGAATCAGGAAGAGATCCTACCTCCCCCCACTGTGGGGTAGAAGAAGAGAAAAGCCGCCCCAGGAGGGGAGGCCGGGGTGTCCAAGAAGGGGAAGGGGCCCCTTCCGGACTACTCCGCCACGACCACTCTCAGCGAGGAGGGGCGATTGCCCAGGGGGAAGCCCCTAGCCCGATCGTAAGTGTCTGCATTCTATCATGACTTCACTTCAAAATTTCAGTATTTATAATGCCGAACATGTGTGTAGTCCGGCCAGGGATGTGGGGAGCCCGACTCATAAGTCGAGATCATCGAATGCACGTGTACAGTGATCCCAGAGATCAATGCTTAGTGAACACACAGAAGCTGAATAACAAGAGTCTTACATCCATACATACCGTCTTACACAAATTATGACCATTATGGTCAAGCCTTACATTGATAAAGCCTGAAGGGCTGAACATCGAATAAAACACAAGCAGCGGAAATCTTCGTTGATAAGTAGAACCCACGCCATCTTCCTTAACCCTACAGGCATTCTGACTGGGAAACGTCCTAGTTTGCATGTTCGTCTCCAAAGAACTCTTCTTCGAATTCCGGTTCTTCCATGCCTGGTCAATTAAATAACCAGTGGCAAGCCAATGAGTACTTTGAATGTACTCGCAAGCAACCCATGTTTTGGTTCAAGATACAACAATGCATGATATAAGTAAATTTTTGCAGTAAGCTAGTTTTGAGTGCAATGACATGCTCAACAACTTGTAAGACATCCATCAGGAGAATTCAAGTAACCATGAGGACAGGTTACATATATCGACATAAATAGAGTGGGCACCAACCCAACTCAATCATGTCAAGTCCTTTGACTTGACCAAAGTAATTTTATCAACTCACGCACACGGTTGTAAAACTCTGGACATAGTTTAAGCAGCACCGCCCAACTGTCCTTGACCGTGGACACGTCTATTCGAATAGTTTTACACTCTGGAGAGGTTGCACACTTTACCCACAAGATCCGGGGAACTTCCGTGTCATCCACGACCCGCGATACCACAAGTACCCGGGGTAAGCACCCGATCACTATCTTTCCCTAGACGACACTAACATGGAGTCCACTCGATTGGTAGTAACCCCCGTGCCTAACATTTCACATCATAAAGTTGTGGAGCCTCGCTCCCATATTCATCACATACCACAAGCATGGGGTACCAACGGTGTGTCCGGTGCCCTATGAAAACAGTCATGGCCACCCTACCTGGCACAACCCCATCCCGAGAGAGCGCACCAACAACTCTCCCGTCACTAGTAATGCGGGCTCCAAGCTAGTACCGGTCTAGGTAATCAATAATGCCCTTTCCCATATAAGGGTAGAGTGGTTGTGCATGTAAGGTTGGGACAGTCGACAAATCTTAAATCTAATCCATTTTCGAAGACAACACACACTTGCCTCGGTACACCACTTCGTCATCAATTGGTTACCCATCTTATCATCTCCCTCGGGCATAAGTGGCACCCGACGGGGTTTTCGAAAAAGTCTTTTGAAAACACTTTGTCTCCTTCATCATGCATATTCCCGTCCCTTTTTGCATAGCATCTACTTTAGCATCCTATCTACTCCCACTGGCATAATCCCTCATAAGAAGGTAGGGTCATGCACAATGCAAGTATCAACGAGGAAGTAACGGTGGCAAACCATCAAGGTGGTTACCACCTCATCATGATTACGTTGCAACAACAATATGGTGCTATATGACATGCATAAAAAGGGTTTCTCAAACATGGTCAAAGGGCTGCTTGCCTGTTTTAACAAAGTCTTCGAGGTCTTCAAATATCTCTGGTCCAACTCCGAGCATTTCGTCTACTTCGTCAACTATCGTCGAAAGCAACCATAATAAGCAACACAACAAGGCAGGAAATAAAAGTGCTCTAAAAATATGAGTTGGACTTTTCTAGGATACCTCTGGTCATATGAGGGATGACCAAAGTGGTTTCATTAGGATTTGATCAATGGACATCTCTGAACATTTCAATATGATGGAATCAAGGGATTAATGGGTTTGCAAGAAGTGTACAAAAACATTATTTTCAAAAATGAGCAGAGGCACCCATTTAACAAACAATGATTTTAGAAGCATCTAGGAATTGGTTTCACTGGATTTGGAGTTCAAATGATTTATCTATGAATTTGCAAAGTTGGCTATACATGAAGAAATAGATCAGTATTTGAGGTGATACATAAAGTATTAGTAAAAATGTTCAAAAACTAAGTTTTGAACTTATGGACATCTAGGATTTTGAACCATGGAATTTGGATCAAAAATGGGCTCTCTGTGATTTTCTAAAGTTCACTACAGAAATGGAAAGACAAGATTTTGATGAATGTTTGTGAAGAAAAAGTCTCTGGAAAAATGTGCATGTTGCACCAACAGGTAGGTCATGATTTATAGAGTCACTAGAAATTTGACTCATCAAATTTGGACTTAATATGAATATTCTATGGATTTTACCAGTCCACAAAAAAATAAAAATAAAAGGAATTTACCTAAATGGGCTGGATCTAGGGAGGCAGCAGCGTGCACTGGGCGAGACTTAGGGGCAGCGCACTGGGCCTGGCCTAGCCTCTCGCGCGCGCCCGCTGGGAGGCCACGTCGAAGGCGGCTTCGCAGGGGTGCGCCTTCGCGCAGGGGAGGCGGATCCGGCTGAAGCCGTTTCCACTTAAACGGACGGGGCCCGCCCACTGGGTCGCTGACGAGCGGGGCCCGGTGCTCAGGCCGTCTCCTACCTCCCGCTCGAACAGAGCAGAGGCAGGGGAGGCGAGGCCGAGCGAGCGCCGGCGCTCTCTCGGGCGGCACGGGCCACCTCCGGCGGCGCCCGGCACACCGGTGGACTCAGCGCGCCGCGGCGCACCCGTCCATGTGCTACACGCCCATGGGGGAGCCCGGGAAGAGGATGGCTTCGGGTGCGGCGGACCAGAGCTGACGGCAGGGTTCGGCAAGGCGAGGAAGGAACGAGGAGGAGGGGATGGAGTGCGGGGCGAGTCGGTGGTGGTGGTGAGGGGTACTGTAGTGGCTAGGGAGAGAGGAGAGGCTTGGGATAGCCCGAACTTAGGCGGAGTCCAGCGGTTCGGCTCCGGCCATGGGGAGCGATGGAGGGCTCGGCGAGAGGGTTGGCTGGGTCTGGGTGACGTACGGGAGGGAGAGATGGCGAAAGGGCTCCAGAGATAGGCCTCGGGCGGCCTTATATAGCGAGGCCGTGGCTCACCGTGGACGTGGCTTACGGGCACCTGTGGAAATAGCCGCAGTGGCCACGGGAGGAGGCTCGGGGCTGTCTACGGCGTTCGTGGGAGTCGAGTAGGGTGCCAGGAAGGAAGAGAGGGAGCGGGGCGAGCTCCGGGTGGAGCCACGAGCTCGCACGCGCATTGGCGGGCTCGGGCAGCTCTGGTCACGCGCAGCATGGGAAAGACAAAGGGGGAAAGGAGGGGGCCAGCGCGGTGGCGTGTTGTGGATGTCGAGGCACATCGAGTGGCGCGAGGGGGAGGCTCGAGGTGGTCGGGGGACACGGCGTCAACGGTCGGGAGGACGCTGACGTGCTCCACAGCGCGCAAATGGCCGGCATCCGCGGCTTTTCCGCGTGCACTCACGTGTCCACTAGCGTCTAGTGGCTGCAGGAAGAATAAACAAGGGGGGTGGAGGCTTTGGATGCTCTGGAACTTGCCAGGAGTGAGAGAGAGATGAGAAAGGGAGGAAAAAGTGGCTGTCCAGAGAAGAAAAATGGATCCTTGCCCCCCTTCATCATTGCCTCTCGGGCAGGGAAGCACACCAGAGGTAGAGGGGGACTAGGAGGGGCTGTGGTAAAAAGGAGAACTCTTGGAGACTAGTGGAAGGGGTTAAAACATGAATTTTGAGATTCTGCCAGAAGGTGTTTGATGTTGGTTTGGGCAAGAATATGATTTCCATTTGTCATGAGGCTTGGCAGGGTCAAATGGTATGATAAAATAAGAGGTTCCACTAAGATTGAGTTCATTTGGGAAAAGTTGCCAATGGAACTTTTGTAAACCCTAGAAATCAGCAGAAATGGACTTTCCAAGATTTAGTCATGCAAATCTGTTCTCCTTGATGCTCCACTTGGTGTAGTGTCATCATTTGAGGTTCTGAACATGTCCAGAAAAGTTGAGATCAAATGGAGAAAGTTTCCAATGTAGAGTTGTTCAAATTTGGTTCTGGACAGGAAGGGTTTTGGGGCACTTTGATCAAGTTAACTTGTTCTCCAACTTGTGCTACTTGGTCCAGATGATTTATTAGACCATTTTAGCATGTGGACCAAGCTTGAGAGTATTTGGGCAAGTTTGCTAATGCAAAGTTGTTCAAACTTGGAAAAGGGCAGAAATGGTTTTGAGAGGGTTTCAGAGGGTTATACTATTACCCATGACATGAGACTTGGCAAGATCATCAAATATGTCATATGTGACATGGTAGAATTTTCTTGGAATTCTTAGAGAATATTTCCTTTGTAAATATTTCAAAAGCTTGAAATATCCAGGAAGGGGTTTTGAGGGATTTGACCAATATTTTGAACATTACCATGTGTTGAAACTCTTATATATGGAAAATATATGTCCAATGAGTTTCTCTAAATTTTCACAAATATTTTTAAAGCATAAAAATAATTTTTACCTATTAAAGACCATTTCTGGCCTAAAGAAAAGTCCTTTAAATAAAATAGCAAAATAACTTTTAAAATTATTATTTTGTGGTTTATGGGAGCCCTATACCTAATAGGAGTCAAAAGTATTCTTGAAAGATTTTTAATACCCCAAATCAAGTACTTGCAGTGCAACCTCAATCCAGGGGGTTTTTGGAAAACTAAATTTAGAAAATACTTTTTGGCCAAATTATTTTTGTAACAAAATTCTATACTATACTATACACATGGCATGATCATTGGTTCAAGAGTTTGGAGCAGGAGATGAAGTATAGGAGTTGGAGGATTTATTTGATTTTTAGAGCACTTGCAAACAACAGACAAAATAAAATCAGTGCAAAGTCCAAAACACTCAAAAGTTTTTGTCAAACCACATTTTATCATTATTTATCAGCTTAAGTGTTGTGCCATGAAAATCAGGGTGTGACAAGGGATCACCCCGAGGTATCCTCCTCCGGGTCCCTGAGCAATTCGGAGATGAATTCGCTTCCGATGGCCACTACTCCTCAACTCGCGGACGACACGGAGGTGTTGTCCCAAAGGCTCCCAGAGCAGGGGGAGGTGACTCTGGAGAGGCCCCGAGGCGGGGTCCCAGACGTCGGACACGCGGGGTTCAAGATCCCCACGGATCGTGTTGATGAGAGCCATGGCCGGCCGGGCTCTCAGCCGCACACAATTCCGGAACCTTCGATGGTTCCGAACTTAGGCGGGCGACCCCTCGTTGGGGAGGGCGAGCCGTCTGTATCGAGGACTTCTGTCGCGCATGAGGCGCTGGACTGTCTACTGGAAGCGCTTCGTGGCGCTTCCATAGATGAAGAGCACCATACTCTCATGAGTACGGTGATTCGAAAGGTTTTGTCCGCCAAAAGCGGATTAACCGAAGGTTGCACCAGCCTCTTGACAGGCTTTGACGTAAGTAATAAATATGTGAAAAATTACCACCCGATAGGTAGTAGCCCCTGATACTCTGTTTGGTGTTCGGAAGGAAAAGCCAAACGGAGGGTCAGTGATAATCCATAGGACTTTAATGATGAGCAATGTTGTAAATAAGCAGGCTGTGCTACTTGCTGCTGCTGCCCGTACTGCCAAGGTTTCCAAACTGAAACAGGACCTAGAGCAAGCGCAGGGAGAGCTCGACCTCACGAAGAGGCAGCTCGAACAGAATAAGGGTAAGTGATTCCCTCTCTTATGCATGTGAGGATACTAAGAATTGACGAGTATAACGCCTAAGTGTCATGACTGTGTAACAGGGTCGACCACCGAAGTGGCGTCCCTGAAGAAGGCGCTATCCGAGGCCGAAGAAAAGGCGGCCTCGGAGTGTAAGGAGCGCGAAAAGCAAAGTGCTAGGGTAGATGAGGTACAGCAAGAGCTCCAGGACCTCGACAAGAAATGCGAGTCCGTGGAGCATGATCTGAAGGCAAAAGAGGCCGAGCTTGCGAAGGCCCTTGTGAATTTGAAGGACGCCAAGGCCGAAGCCAAGAAAGCTCAGCAGGAGATCCAGGAGGCCAAGAAGATAGCAGAGGGTAAGAAGTTCTTTATGCAAAGCAAACATGTGGAGGAGGCGTTTCTTTTACTTACTCGAATTTGGAGCTCTCCAGGGGCGTTCGCAGATCTGCCACGCAGCGTAGACGCTGCGGAGTTCTACCGTGCCTAGGAGGGGAACTCAACGGAGAAGCTGTTCTGGTCCCAGTATGCTGGGGCCGAACACCCGATGCCTCTAAGTGACCAACAGAAGCAGTTGGTCGAACTCCACAGGGTGGCCGAACTGGCTATGAAAGGTTTCATAGTCCGGATGTGGCCTGGTGAGCTCATGCCCAGTAGCTACTTCGGCCAGATCAAGCGGATGGTGGATGCCTGCCCACGGCTTGAAGTGATCAAGCGATCCGTGTGCATCGAGGGTGCCCGCCGGGCCCTCGCCCGCGTCAAGGTGCATTGGGGCAAGCTGGATGTGGAGAAGCTGGTCAAGGGCGGGCCACCGGAAGGCAAGGCGCATCGCCATCCCGAGCTGTACTACGATGGCGTTATGAAGGGTGCTTGTCTCTTCGCTGATGAATGTACCAAGGACACCATTTTTGAATGAATTCACTTCTGTCATATTTGTATTTTAAGGACGAAGTTACTTGCACTATATAGCGCTTTTGTTATTTAAAATATTACCTTCTGTGCGGCTGTTTATAAAATGCTAAAAGTAGGCCAGTCGTCGGCTTCCTCTCCCGCGTAACTAGTACTGGGGTGTTCGTGGAAAACCCGAACACTCTTTATCCAAATGTTTGGTCCTTTAAGGAGGTGTCTAGTGCAGCGAACAAGGCAATCGGACTATGCGGCTTGATAACTTTCACTTAGCCATAGAAGTCTATAATTTTAAATTTCGGCAAAGCCCCTAGAATCCGGAAGACCGAATCGGAGCACTATAAACGCCTAGATCAGACAAAGCCGATATATCGCCTAAAGCGAAAAATCTTGAAGGATTTTAAGACCTCTCGAACAGCGACCATCTCTCGCTACATCATGCCGGTCTGTTTTCGGCTTTCTCTACTAAGGTGCTCGTCCGGAAGAACTGGGACACAATCGCAGTAGTTCTCCCTGCGCTACCTTAGTCGATATAACGGAACGTAAGGCACCAAAACAAGGGAGCCGGGCTATCCCAACTATAGACCCAAGACATGATTCAGAGCTGATGCATATAATGCTATAAGTTTGGGGTGCCGCACTGTTTAAAGTGTTCGGACTTTATTTGCCATACTTCAGGGCGCCATCAGAAGCCCCTGGCAAACTGGCCATACCAAGGTGTACGGATGCAATACTAAATAAACAATTATAAAATAAAAATACTCAAATAAGGATAATAAGCTGACGCTATATATAATCTCCCATTGACGAAAAACACGTTTAAGCGTATGTTTACAATGGATGCATTAAGCAGAGATAAAACTAGGACTATTTGACATGTCCTATCCAGGGGCAGGCTGTGTACAGATAGATGAAGCAGGTATAATGATCGTAAATAGATTCCACCTGGGTATTTCCTTCTGCGCACAACGTCTGTTGCCTCCTTGGATGTCTCTTCCATATGAGTCCTGCAATTCGGCTCTTCTGAGGATGCTGCACTAACGCGGTGTCCTGAAATGTAAGACGGAAAGAGTATGAAGGTATTTGGTGGTTACCCGTACTATTGTCTGAGTCGTTGATACGCCTCCCCCTATGCCCATGGTATCTTGAGTGCGTAATTGTGTACGTGTGGCACGAATGCTGCTTTGAAGGGGCTTGAGCGGAGGCCGGACTGCTAATCACTCTCTTGGCGTTCCTGATGATCATGTTGCGGGGTACTCCGGACTCTCTTGACTATGCTCGAGGTTGTCGCCGGATTGGTTTGTCGGAGTAGGCCGCATTGTACTTCGACCGCGAGGGCTGCCGTATGCTCTTCTGTTCAAAGTGAGCGGTCCATATTTTCGTTGACAATGATGTCCCCGCGCGGTCCTGGCATCTTGAGCTTGAGATATGCATAATGTTGTACCGCATTGAATCTAGGAAATGCGGTTTGTCCTAGCAGTGCATGGTAGCCACTATGGAAAGGGACGATGTCGAAGATTAATTCTTCGCTCCGGAAGTTATCCGGGGATCCGAAGACCACTTCCAGTGTTATAGAGCCCGTACAACGGGCCTCTAACCCAGGAATTACACCTTTAAAGGTAGTTTTGGTGGGTTTGATCCTTGAAGGGTCAATGCCCATCTTGTGCACTATGTCCTGGTAAAGCAGGTTCAGGCTGCTGCCGCCGTCCATAAGGACCCGCGTGAGGTTGAATCCGTTAATGATTGGGTCTAAGACGTAATGCGGCTGAGCCGCCATGGCGGATGCTGGTAGGATGATCTCTACGATCAAAGGTGATCGGACACGCTGACCATGGGTTGAATTTGGGGGTGACTGGCTCCATCGCATAGACGTCCCGTAGTGCTCGCTTCCGTTCCCGCTTGGGGATATGGGTGGCGTAGATCATGTTGACCGTTTTCACCTGGGGGGATTTCTTTTGTCCCCCCGTGTTCGGACGCCGGGGCTCGTCGTCATCGTCGCTCTGCAGCCCCTTGTCCTTGTTTTCCGTGTTTATCTTACCGGCCTATTTGAACACCCAGCAGTCTCTATTAGTGTGGCTGGCTGGCTTGTTCGGGGTGCCATGAATTTGGCACGAGCGCTCCAGTATGTGGTCCAGGCTGGACGGTCCCTGATTATTTCTTTTGAACAGCTTTTTCCGCTGACCTGACTTAGATCCGCTGAATCCGGCGTTGACCGTCGTGTCTTCAGTGCTGTCGCCATTGCTCCGTATCTTATGCCTGTTATGCCGTGGCTTGCCGTTAGCATCACGGCTGTGTGAGGTGCCGGAATGTGGCGTGGTGCCGCTGCGTGCCAACCAGCTATCCTCACCCGTGCAAAAGCGGGTCATTAGGGTTGTGAGAGCTTCCATAGACTTGGGTTTTTCTCGGCCGAGGTGTCGAGCTAGCCACTCGTCACGGATATTATGCTTGAAAGCCGCCAGGGCTTCGGCGTTCGGACAGTCGACTATTTGGTTCTTTTTAGTAAGGAACCGAGTCCAGAATTTCTGGGCTGACTCTTCGGGCTGTTGGGTAATGTGGCTCAGGTCATCGGCGTCTAGTGGTCGCACATATGTGCCCTAGAAGTTATCAACGAATGCATCTTCCAGGTTTTCCCAACTGCCAATGGAATTTGCTGGCAGACTATTTAACCAGTGCCGGGCTGGTCCTTTGAGCTTAAGGGAAAGATACTTGGTGGCATGTAGATCATCTCCGCGGGCCATGTGAATGTGGAGAAGGAAATCTTCGATCCATACTGCGGGGTCTATTGTGCCATCGTACGATTCGATGTTTACGGGTTTGAGCCCTTCTAGGAATTCATGATCCATTACTTCGTCAGTGAAGCAGAGGGAGTGTGCGGCGCCTCTGTGCCAGGCTATGTGGCTACGCAGGTCGGATTGGTCTGGGTTGCTGTGTTCGGCCCGGCCGGACTTGTTGATGATGTATCCGGCGCGACGGTCACCGTCGCGCGTTGGGGCACGCCCCCGCGATCCGTAAATCGATCTTGGCCGTCCTGCTTTATTTTCCAGAATATCTTGCAGGTCTTGCCTGTTACCCTGAGCCATAGTGTATCGGCGTGGGGGTGCGGGCTGGTATCCGGGTTGATATCCCATTTTATCCCGGCCACGGGGTGGCCGGTCAGCCGTTTGGCGTTCGAGTCCGTATTCCTCGGCTGCCAGGACTTCAGTCCATCTATCTATGAGCAGATCTTGATCAGCTTGGAGTTGCTGCTGCTTCTTCTTCAGGCTCCTCGCAGTGGCTATAAGCCTACACTTGAAGCGCTCCTGCTCCATGGGATCCTCAGGCACGCTGAATTCGTCGTCGCCGAGGCTAATCTCGTCTTTGGAGGGGGGCATGTAGTTGTCCTCCTTTGGGTATACGTCTGTCGCTTGTTCTTCTGGGATGATCTGCTCATCTTCCTGTTCGGCCTGCTCGAAGGCAGGCTGGTCAGGGTCATATTCTTCTTCGGCGCCATCCGGGTTATTTTCTCTCCAGGGCCGGTATTGCTGTGGTGGGGCTTGGAGCGGCGCTGACGACGCCCATGCTTTGTTTTTCTTTCTGAGGGGTTATCCTCCATTGCCTCATCGCCATTTGTTTCCTTCGGAGTGTCCACCATATATATATCGTATGAGGAGGTGGCCTTCCACCGCCCGGTGAGCGGTGGCTCCTGTAATTCTCCTACATCGTCGTCCATACCATCGATGTCTTCGGAGTCAAAGTCAAGCACGTTAGTTAGATCATCGATCGTGGCAATGGAGTGGGTGGTGGGTGGGTAACGAATTCCGTCGTTGTCCGCTTCCCACTCGCGCCGGACATAGTTCGGCCCGGAGTCACCCGACAAGGAGAGAGACTTCAATAAGTACAGCATGTCGCCAAAGGGCGAGTGCTGAAAGACGTCCGCCGTGGTGAACTCCATCACCGGAGCCCAACCAGGATCGGCGGGCTCGGGGGCGCGCAGACTGGAACCTACATCTGGATATGAATTCGGGGGTCTGGATTCACAGGCTCCCTCAGATGTGAGACCTTTGTTCGGCTCCATCGCCGACGAGGGTATGGCCTGCAGGGCGGGGTCCAGCCCTCCGTCCTTAGGCAACGCAACCTGCCCCAGATTCAGATCCGAGGCTTCTGCCGGGGTGATATCCCGCACAACATCTGACAGCAGGTCCAAGCCGTGCATATCGTGACTGTTCGGCGCTTCTGGCGCCAGCCCGAATCCGTTGAAGATCAAGTCCCCGCGAATATCCGCCATGTAGTTCAAGTTCCCGAACCTGACCTGGTGGCCGGGGGCATAGCTATAGATCTGCTCCAGGTGGCCAAGTGAGTTGGCCCGCAGTGCGAAGCCGCCGAACACGAAGATCTGTCCGGGGAGGAATGTCTCGCCCTGGACTGTGTTGTTGGTGATGATCGAAGGAGCCATCAAGCCTGACAGCGACGACACAGAGGAACTCTCAATGAAAGCACCAATGTCGGTGTCAAAACCGGCGGATCTCGGGTAGGGGGTGCTGATCTGTGCATCAAGGTTGATGGTAACAGGAAGCAAGGGACATAGATGTTTACCTAGGTTCGGGCCCTCTCGATGGAGGTAAAACCCTACTTCCTGCTTGATTAATATTGATGATATGGGTAGTACAAGAGTAGATCTACCACGAGATCGTAGAGGCTAAACCCTAAGAGCTAGCCTATGATGGTATGAATGTAATTGTGATCGGCCTTCTAAGGACCAACCTCTCCGGTTTATATAGACACCGGAGAGGGCTAGGGTTTACATGGAGTCGGTTACAAGGAAGGAAATATAATATTCGGATCGCCAAGCTTGCCTCCCACGCAAAGGGGAGTCCCATCCGGACACGGGCCGAAGTCTTGAGTGTTGTATCTTGACACTTCAATTGTCCGGACGTAGTACACAGTCCGGCTGTCCGGATACCCCCTAATCCAGGACTCCCTCAAGGAGCACATGGGAGTCAACTTCATGAGCCTCAAGAAGGCCTGTCCTCAGGACCCCGTCCTGCTCTCGCGCATTGACCAGATCGTGGAATCCACCACCGACTGTGATGTGTTGTGCTTTCTATACGCTTTTCTAGGATATCATCAAATCAAGATGGCAATAGAGGATGTCAAGAAGACATCCTTCATCTCCCCCTGCGGCGTCTGCTACTACACCTGCATGCCCTTCAGCCTGCGGAACGCTGGGGAAACATTGCAGTGGCTGATGCACATCATGTTCGGGCCGCATCTGGGGAGAAATGTGGAGGCATACGTTGACGACATTGTGGTGAAGTCACGAGAGGCAAGGACCTGATCAAAGACCTAGAGGAGACGTTCGCCAACCTACGCAAGGTGAACCTAAGGCTCAACCTTGAGAAGTGCGTGTTCGAGGTTCCGTTTGGCAAGCTATTAGGTTTCTTGGTATCACATAAAGGAATCAAGGCTAACCCCGAGAAGATCAAGGCAATAGAAAGGATGAGCCCGCCTCAGAATCCCAAAGAGAAGCGGAAGCTCGTGTGTCGCGTGACCTACTTGGGGCACTTCATCTCCAAGCTCGGCGAGTGCGCCCTCCCTTTCTTCAAGTTGATGAAGAGGAAGGACCCTTCCGTCTGCACCCACAAGCAGAGGCGGCCTTTGAAGACCTCAAGAGGTACCTCACGAGCCCACTTGTCATGGTGGCACCTCGTCCTTGCGAGCCCCTGGTGTTATACCTGGTGGCCACCCCCACTCAGCTAGCGCATCACTCGTGGCGGTCTGGGAGGAGCACGACGGCGTAGGAGCAAAGCAGGGTGACCCGTGAGGAGTCGCTCAAACTTCACCGCCTCAGGACGGCGCCCCTGACGATCTCGTCCCTCTAGCATCTAGCAGGGCTCCGAAGTCTCTTTCGCCCCACGCAGAGCAAGGCGCCGCTGATGCCTTGCCACTCATCGAGCATCCGTTGTACTTCGTCAGCACCGTGCTTTGGGACGCGTGCACACGCTACCCATGCAGTAGAAGCTGCAACTCGCGCTCCTCGTCGCCTGAAGAAAGCTGCGCCATTATTTTCAGGGCCACCCCATCAAGTTCGTCTCCAGATAACTGTTGGAGAAGGTGTTGTGCAGCCCCATGCTAGTGAGAGAGTTGTAGAGTGGAACATCAAGTTGCGGGCCTTCCAGCTGGAGTTCAGCACAACCAGGGTCATCAAGGGTGCGACCCTTGCTGATTTCCTGGCGGAGTGGGCAGACGCTCCTGCCCGGGGGCTGAATAAGGGCCAGTCCCTCACACCTAACGATGAGGCACCCGTTGGCTAGGTCATGCACTTTGACGGTGCCGTCGCGCGACAAGGCACGGGGGATGGAGTCATACACATCTCGCCAACCAAGGACAAACTCTACTATGTTGTGCAGCTTTGCTTCCATCATGGCGAGATGGTCTCCTACAACATCATAGAATACAAGTGCCTGATTGTTGGCCTTGGGTTCGTGGCAACCCTGGGGGTCAAGTGTCTTACCATCAAGGGCAACTCCTAGCTCCTCGTCAACTTCTCCAAAAAGGAGTGCAAACAAAAGGATGAGCACATGGAGGCTTACATGGAAGAGGTACGTAAAATCAAAAGAAGCTTCTTGGTCTTGGAATTGCAGCATGTACCGAGCGGCGCGAACAAGGAAGCAGACGAAATCACCAAGAGGGCGTCCTGCCACGAGCCTTAGAAGCCTGGCGTATTCGAGGAAGGCTCTTCAAGTCATTGGTGACACCTTCGGCTGCAGGCCAGGCGCTGCTCTAGGAGGATCCACAACCGGACCCCTTAGGCTCCGCGGCCTGTTGCCCAACCTCAGGGGCACGCCGACTCTTGGCTCTAGAACCCTAGGAAGGCTACTAGACCGAGGAGTTTAAGACATACTTGCTCCGCGATGCCTTACCAGAAAAGGAGGATACAGAGCGCCTGGTTTGTCAGGCCACCTCTTATTGCTTGCAGGGTGGCGAGCTATACCGAAGGCGCCCCAATGATGACTCATTGTGGTGCATATTCGAGGAGCAAGGGCATGAGCTATTGGCCGACATCCACGACAGAGATTGAGGACACCACTCCTTGTTGTGCACCCTCATGGGCAAGGTGTTCTGCAGCGGGTTCTACTCGCCTACGACGCTCAACGACGCCACCGAGCTGGTGCAATCCTGCGAGGCCTGCCAGTTTCACACAAGAAGATTCACCTGCCCGTGCAAAGTCTCCAGACCATCCTGCTCTCGTGGCCATTAGCGGTTTGGGGGCTGGATATCCTTGGCCCATTTACATGGGCAGCCGATGGATACCGCTACCTCTACGTCGCCATCGACAAGTTCAGCAGGAGGGCGGAGGTGGAGCCCAAGCACACCATCCCCGCTCGCTCACCCGTCAAGTTCATCAAGGGCCTCATGAGCCGGTTTGGTGTCCCCAACCATTTCATTATTGACAATGGCTCCCAATTCACAAGCAACCTCTTCAGGACATATTCTGCTAACCTTGGAACGCAGATATGCTACGCTTCGGTGGCGCATCCATGGAGCAACGGCCAAGCTGAGCACTCCCACGCGATGGTCCGGAGGGGCCTCAAGGCAGGGAGCTTCAGGAAGCAGCTTGAGCCCTGTGGCAGGGTTAGCTCGGTGAGCTTCAGTCAATGTTGTGGTCCATCGGCACCATCACGACTAAGCCCACCGGAGAGACCCTATTCTTCCTCATCTACGGTGCTGAGGCGGTCATCCCATATGAGGTCAAACATCCCTCCCCGCGGGTCCTGGCATTCGACAAGGCGTGTCATGATGCCTCAGGGGGAACACATCTCATGCTTGTGGAGGAGGCCCGTCGCTAGGCCTCACTACGTGTCGCGAGGTACTAGCAGGCGCTGCGGCATTACCACTGCCACACCATTCGCTCCCGGACCCTCAAGGTTGGTGACCTCATCCTGAGGCGGGTCTTATCCAAGAAGGGCCTCCACAAGCTCTTGCCCATGTGGGTGGGCCCATTTAGGATCGCCTGCATCTCCAGGCCCGGCACCATACACCTGGAGACGCAGGACGGGGTCCTGAATGCTTGGAACATCCATCATCTCTGCAAGTTCTACCCGTGACACTCTCAAATAATAATGCGTGGGGGTTTATACGACCCAGAGTCTCTCGGTGTGCCGTCGGTCGGCCCCGCGGGGGCTCCGACCCACGCCCTAGTGGAAGCTGCATGCTCCGCGGTGGCGGACGACACGGTCAAATAATGACTATGTCCATGCCAGGTGTTGGCCCTATGCTTCGTGCTGGTGGGAATACTAGCTTAGGTGCCGGACATGGCTATTCTTTGCTTTCTCTTGTAAGCAAATTTTCCAATTCATGGAATGTAGTTTGAAGTTTCCGCATCTTTCTTCGAATGGGGGGGGGGCATGATTTTACTTCTTGCAACATTTTACCTCTTGAACCTTGTTTTTTAAGGAAGTAACAGCGTCCCAAGAGCAGGGGCTAGGCACGGTGATACGTTTAGGCTAGACCCAGCGACATTGGAATCCCAGGCCACAATGGCCGTGGGTCCGCCCGCACGCACACCTCGCCATGGCCTTCGCATCAAGATCCTCGTGCGACACTCTTGAGCAAGCCAATAGGCAAGTGTGGTTCACAGCCCCAAGCCTCAGGAGCGTCCATATCCTGGCCTTGTCGGGCATCGCAACCTGGCACGTCAATGATGATCGACCCTCACTCGGCGGGCTCTAAACGCAGGATGGGTACCACGAAAAAGTAGCTGGAGAAAAGGCATCCGCGTCTTGGTTCATTTTTCTAAGAAACGTCACGTCAAGTTCTGCGTACACCTATGAGAGGCATCTACGGAGGCCTCGAAACGTCATTAGTCCTCCCAGGAACCTCGTGAGATGTGGGCCTCCTGAGGCCCCAGGGCGATTCGGCCCGCGGAGATTTGCGCTCCCACGATGCAGGGACCCGCCAAGGGTGTCACACAGAGTGTTTTGTAGCATGTCACTTGCATTATTAAAGCATGAAAATTTTGGTCCAACAAAACTTTTGCACTATTTGGTTTCTATTTGGTTTAGATTTCTATCTATGGTTTCAAGTCCTCATCATAGCTTCAACACCTATACTTCATATTCTTGACCCAAAGTTTCTTCTCCCTGATCATGCCATGTGTATAGGATAGAATAAAATTTTCTTACAAAAATATTTTGGCCAAAAAGAATTTTCTAAATTAGGTTTTCCAAAACCCCCTGAATTGAGGTTTGCACTGCCAATACATAATTAAAGGTAGTAAAATCTTTCAAAAGATGTATTTGACTCCTCTTAGATATAGGACCCCCCAAAACCACAAAACAATAATTTTAAAACTTATTTCACTATTTTATCTAAAGGCTTTATCTTAAGTCCAGAAATGGTCTTTAATAGGTTAAAATTATTTTAATGTTTTAAAAATATTTTAGAAAATTTAGTGAAGCTCAGTGGACATGTATTGTCCATATATGAGAGTTTCAACACATGGTCATGTTCAAAATATTGGTCAAATCCCTCAAAAACCCTTTTGCATATTTTAAGCTTTTGAAATATTTACAAAGGAAATATTCTGTAAATATTCCAAGAAAATTCTGGCAAGTCACACATGCCTAATGTTATGATCTTGCAAAGTTTTATCCCAATCAAAATAGTTTTGTTTCACAAAAGTGCCCCAAACCCTTTCTGTCCAGATCCAAGTTTGAACAACTTTACATTTTCAACTTTCGTCTTTTGCTCTCGAACTTTGTGGACATGCTCAAATACCCAAATAATGACACAACACCAAGTGGTGCATCAAGCAGAAGAGATTAGCTTAGCTAGATCTAAGCAAATCCATTTCTATTGATTTCTAGGGTTTACAAAAGTTGCATTGGCAACTTTATCCAAATGATCTAAAATTTCTACCACAGTGCCAAGTGGTCATGCTCAACACCCCCATCAAGTGGCATGAGTAGGAGATAACTGCAAATGTCTCAAACTTGCATCAAACACCTTCTGCCATATTTCCAAAAACATCATTTTGACCTCTTCCACTAATCTCCATGAGCCCAAATTTTTACCACAGCTGCCCCAGGTCACCTACTACCTCCAGTAATTTACCCCCTTCAACAGCTCAATTATTGGGGGGGTAAGACCCACCACTTTCTCTCTATGTTCCCCCATGGCAACACCTCGTCTCATTCCCA
Source organism: Triticum dicoccoides (assembly GCF_002162155.2). Classification (NCBI taxonomy): domain Eukaryota; kingdom Viridiplantae; phylum Streptophyta; class Magnoliopsida; order Poales; family Poaceae; genus Triticum; species Triticum dicoccoides. The sequence goes on along the minus strand of NC_041387.1, from coordinate 369,110,266 downwards.
TTTCTATATACAGCACCCCTCCTAGATCCTAACCACTCTAGAGCATCCAACGAAGCTCCAGGACACAAGTGGACACCCCCCCCGACCTTTTAAAATGGCCATGCTAGCCATATGCATGCTCCAGAGCACGCTACAGTGCGCTCTTGCACTATAGCTACCCTCTGCCCAATGCCTCCGACCACCTCGGCCCACCCCCAAACGCCCGATGATGCGCTTCGACGTCCATGACAAGCCACCCCCGGCCCCCTCTTCCTTCTCCCTCCTGCTGCCTCCCTCACACGCGCACCATGGCCGCCCGAGAGTCCCAATGGGCACGCTCACACACGCGATGCCTTGACGCCTCCCCGCTCTCTCTCTTCCTTCCCCTGGTCGTAGCCCTCATCCATGAAAGCCCCGGACATGCACTCACGAGCCCTTGTGACCCCTAGCGATAACAACAACCTCACCGGTGCACGAGTCCATGGTGAGCCGTCACGCCTATTTAAAGGCCTCCCCGTGCCCTTCTCTCATCACCACTCGACCTCTCCCACTCCCTATCGACCCGCTGCACCACCCACTCCTATCCAGAGGAGCCCAAGCTCGAGATCAAGCTCGATCTCCGCCGCCTCGGGTTGCCGTCGATCTCGTGGTACATGCCTCCTCTACCCCCTCTCTCTCTTGATCTGGAACCGCCTCACCTCTCTGACCATTTCCCCTATGTTTCCTCTCTCTATTTCAGCCGAAACTGACCGGATCAATCACCTCCCAAAGCCCTTTCGCTGACTTCCTCGTCGCCGGCAAACCCCTGCACCCCCGCAGCCAATCCCACTACCACCCGAATGGCGACTCTGTCCTGAGGTCGCCGGTGCCATCAGATTGCCTCGCCATCAACCACAGCGATGCCGGTGAGCTCGCCATGCCCTCTGGCCAGAGGTAGACGATGACGGCCATGGGGCCCGTCTGTCAGTCACACACCCTAACGGCGAGGTCCTACCCGTCAGGTTTAAAATGCACGCCCGCGCGTACCGGTTTGTTGTGTTGGCTGAAGGTGTATTTTCTAAATATGCCTTCGACGTGGTCAGCCGCACGAGCTAGATCCCCTCTAGCCCTGCTGCACAATCAATTCACAATGGGGCCCGTCTTATGATCTAGTAACAATCAATTCACAATGTCAAGTATGGTTCAGAAACTTCATTGGGAACTAACAAACTATAATCTTAGTCATTGAAGCAATTGCAATTTATCATAACATCAGAAAGAGTCTAGAATAGAGCATTTCAGCAAGTCTACATATTCAACCATCATATAGTCTTCTGCAATTGCTAACACTCACACAATACTTGTGGTTATGGAGTTTCAACCGGACATTGAGAAAGATAGGGGCTTATTGTGTTGCCTCCCAACGTATTCACCTTTGGGTGATGTCAACAATAATAATTCATGCTAACTGACATCCAATTGGATATATATATATATATATATATATATATATATATATATATATATATATATATATATATATATCAGGATCTTTCAAACACGAGGAGCTCGCCAAAGGATAAAATGAAAAAGGGAAAGGTGAAGATCACCTTAACTCTTGCATAAAGTAAAAGACATAAAGTAAAAGATAGGCCCTTCGCAGAGGGAAGCAGAGGTTGTCATGTGCTTTTAAGGTTGGATGCACAAAATCTTAATGCAAAAGAACGTTTATATTGCCACTTGTATATGGACCTTTATTATGCAGTCCGTCGCTTTTATTGCTTCCATAACAAGATCGTATAAAGCTTATTTTCTTCACACTAATAAGTCATTCATATTTAGAGCAATTTTTATTGCTTGCAACATGACAACTTACTTGAAGGATCTTACTCAATCCATAGGTAGGTATGGTGGGCTCTCATGGAAAAACTAGGTTTAAGGATATTTGGAAGAAAAAGTAGTATCTCTACTTGGTGTGAGGAATTTGGCTAGAATGAGGGGCAAAGGCAAGCTCAACATGTTGGGAAGATCAATGACAATATACTTTAACTGAGATGTGAGAAAACATAAACTATTATGTTGTCTTCCTTGTCCAACATCAACTCTTTAGCATGTCATACTTAGCGAGTGCTCACAATAATAAAAGATGTCCAAGATAGTATATTTGTATGCGAAAACCTCTCTTTCTTTATTACTTCATATTAATTGCAACGATGACCAAAACTATGTTTGTCAACTCTCAACAACTTTTATGCCTCATACTTTTTATGTGTGAAGTCATTACTATCCATAAGTTCACTATGAACTCTTTTATTCTTTTTATTCTTTCTACTTTCTCAAGATCATAGCAAGATAGCAAAGCCCTTGACTCAACACTAATCTTTATTATAGATAGCTCACGGACTCGATTACATAAAGAGATCACAAAGCAAAACTCAAAACTACTTGATACCAAAACATCAATCTACTACATCAAGATATTACTAAAAGGGATTGAACTAAGTAAAACGGTAAAGATAGGAGTGTGATGGTGATACGATACCGGGGCACCTCCCCCAAGCTTGGCAGTTGCCAAAGGGAGTGCGCATACCCATGTGATTATGTCCTCGAAGGTGGTGAAGTAGGAGTTGTTGATGATGCAGGCTTGTCCTCCATCTTCCAAGGCATAGGCTCACCATCATAGAAGGATGATCGAGTCTCCGGGATCCTCAAATCTTCAGCCAAACTCATCCTCTTGAATCTATATTCATACTCACAGTTTTGGTTTTGCAGGTCATAGATTTGGGCTTGGAGGTGCTCGATTTTCTCTTGCAGCTTGAAGATGGTCTCCCCAATGATCTTGGCATCTAGCTTGTGGTTGTTGGTGAACTCCGTGATCATCATCTGGTTGGCGTTGAGTCCACACTCCACCATCCCTTGGCACTTGAAAACTTGTTGCCCCATGTCTTTGAGCTTTGTTTCCACGCTTCCAGTATGCCTTGGTCCCTCCACATCGCGGATGTGCAGCACCCCCTCACGCATCTCAATGTTTTGAGGGTGTTGCAGCACCTCCGCGAGATAGGGGTTGATAACCCTCTCGAAAAACTTGTCCTTGGGAGCGCTTGGAGACGTCATGGTGCTCTAGATCTGTCAGAAAAACAGCTCAAAACGAAAACAGAGGATAATTGCGTGATACGGTGGTCAAAACCTTTGGGAGATTATATAATGAATTTTTACCGACCAAAATACGTAACGTGCAAGAAAACGCAGTTCGGGAGGCACACGAGGTGGCCACAAGACAGGAGGGCGCCCCCAGTAAGGGTGGGCGCGCCCTCCACCCTTGTGGAGGCCTCGGGTCCTTCCCGGATTACTTCTTTATTTCCAAGATTCTTAAATATTCCAAAACGGAGAAAAATTGTCATTAGAACTGTTTTGGAGTCGGTTTACTTACCGTACCACATACCTATTCCTTTTCGGAGTCTAAAATGTTCTGGAAAGTGTCCCTTATGTATTCCTCTGGGGTTACGGTTTCAATAATGTTAGTTTGAACATTGATAGGATTACCTGAGATATAATGTTTGATTCTTTGACCGTTCACCACCCTCGGACTTGTGCCTTCAAAGTTGTTGATTTTTATGGCACCAGAACGATAGACCTCCTCGATAACGTAATGACCTTCCCATTTAGAGAGAAGTTTTCCTGCCAAAAATCTTAAATGAGAGTTGAATAATAACACATAATCACCTACGTTAAACTCACGCTTTTGTATCCTTTTGTCATGCCATCGTTTAACTTTTTCTTTGAATAGCTTGGCATTCTCATAGGCTTGGGTTCTCCATTCATCAAGTGAGCTAATGTCAAATAACCTCTTCTCACCGGCAAGTTTGAAGTCATAGTTGAGCTCTTTAATAGCCCAATATGCTTTATGTTCAAGTTCTAGAGGTAAGTGACATGCTTTTCCATAAACCATCTTATATGGAGACATACCAATAGGATTTTTATATGCAGTTCTATAGGCCCATAATGCATCATCAAGTTTTTTGGACCAATTCTTTCTACATCTATTGACAGTCTTTCTAGATCTATTGACAGTCTTGATGACCCACAAGTATAGGGGATCTATCGTAGTCCTTTAAATAAGTAAGAGTGTCGAACCCAACGAGGAGCAGAAGGAAATGACAAGCGGTTTTCAGTAAGGTTTTCTCTGCAAGCACTGAAATTGTAGGTATTGTGATAAGATAATTTGTAACGGGTAACAGACAATGAAAGTAAATAAAGTGCAGCAAGGTGGCCCAATCCTTTTTGTAGCAAAGGACAAGCCCGGACAATTTCTTATAATGAGAAAAGTGCTCCCGAGGACACATGGAAATTATTGTCAAGCTAGTTTTCATCACGCTCATATGATTCGCGTTCGGTACTTTGATAATTTGATATGTGGGTGGACCGGTGCTTGGGTACTGCCCTTACTTTGGACAAGCATCCCACTGATGATTAACCCCTATTGCAAGCATCCGCAACTACAAAAGAAGTATTAAGGTAAACCTAACCACAGCATTAGACATATGGATCCAAATCAGCCCCTTACAAGCAACACATAAACTAGGGTTTAAGCTTCTGTCACTCTAGCAACCCATCATCTACTTATTACTTCATGTAGTCGACGTTCGCATAACACCACTAGAGGAGAGACAACATACATCTCATCAAAATATCGAACGAATACCAAATTCACATGAATACTAATAGCAAGACTTCACCCATGTCCTCAGGAACAAACGTAACTACTCACAAAGCATATTCATGTTCATAATCAGAGGAGTATTAATATGCATTAAGGATCTGAACATATGATCTTCCACCAAGTAAACCAATTAGCATCAACTACAAGGAGTAATCAACACTACTAGCAACCCACAGGTACCAATTTGTGGTTTGGATACAAGATTGGATACAAGAGATGAACTAGGGTTTTGAGAGGAGATGGTGCTGGTGAAGATGTTGATGGAGATTGACCCCCTCCCGATGATAGGATCATTGGTGATGGCGATGGTGATGATTTCCCCCTCCTAGAGGGAAGTTCCCCCGGCAGAACAGCTCCGCCGGAGCCCTAGATTGGTTCCGCCAAGGTTCCGCTTCGTGGCGGTGGAGTTTCGTCCCGTAAGCTTGCTTATGAATTTTTCCAGGGTAAAAGCCTTCATATAGCAGAAGATGGGCACCGGAGGGCCACCAGGGGGGGCCAGGAGACAGGGGGCGCGCCCAGTAGGGGTGGGCGCACCCCCACCCTCTTGGCCAGGGTGTGGGCCTCCTCTGGTGTTTTCTTCGCTCAATAATTCTTATTAATTCCAAAAATGACTTCCGTGGAGTTTCAGGATTTTTGAAGCTGTGCAGAATAGGCTTCAATATTTGCTCCTTTTCCAGCTAGAATTCCAGCTGCCGGGATTCCCCCTCTTCATGGTAAACCTTGTAAAATAAGAGAAAAAGCCATAAGTATGGAGACATAATGTATAATAACAGCCCATAATGCAATAAATATTGATATAAAAGCATGATGCAAAATGGACGTATCAGTCCCCACAAAGGGATACAAGTGCACAAAGCTTAGTTATCCTAATCACGTCGAGCAAGAACCCTTTGATCAGTAATTACATAAGTGCCAAAATACAAGCAGGAAATACTGACATAATGGCGCAAGTGCCGTAGTGCATTACACGACCTGTGGGGCTCTTCATAACTCTTGATGCTAGAAACAAAAGAAAAACAAGCAAAGGAGCGGCCTCCTAAGGGTGGTTGTTCCTGAAGCCCGGCTTCGGTGCGGCTCGTGATCAGTTGGACTCCTCCTTCTCCTTGACGGAGGCTCTGCAGCGTGGCGCCTCACATTCCTCCCTGGTCCGGGCGTGGCGGCGTGGCGGCATGTCATAGTCGTCATGACTCGTGCTTCCCCCGGGGAGGGGTCGCTGCTGCTGGAGGTGGTGCGTCCGTCGCCAAGGGAAATATCACCGCAGAGGGTGCCGCCCCTACTATGGCCGTCGTCGTCGGTGAGGTGCTCGTTGTCACTACTGTCGCCCTCCAGGCAGCAACTCAGGTGCCTGTCGTCTTCCCCGAAGACCTTGAGGAGGAGCGTCGCTGCCCCGTCATGCTTGAATTGTAGAGTATGCCTCCCCTGCAGGCCGCGAGCACTGGTTAATTTCTGCGCTCACAGTTCAGGAACACATTACCCGCGGGGGTAACCTCGACCTCCACCCATGAGGCCTTGCTACAACAGCCGTTGGCCTACAACAATAAGCTGTCAGGCCCATCGGCCGGCAGCTCCTAAGTAAAGAAGGGTGGGAGGTGGATCCGGGTGCCTTCTGACCTCTCCACCCACACCACAAACTCTCGGGTCACATCGGTCGTGTGGGATCGCGGGCGTGGCGGCCAGGTGGCCATTGTGAGCCCACCACCATGACCGCAGCTGCCACAGCCTACGCTACCGCTCCTGCGGTAGGGTCCCTTTGCACGGCCGCCAGAGGCCATGCGGACGCCCGTGGGGGTGCGCCCACGCCATGGATGTTCGTGCAAAGTGTGCGGAATGGGGAGCAGGAAGATGAAGATGGGCTAGGGGATCCGCTCCCTCGCCCTCTTATAGGCAAGCGGAGACCAACCGTGACCCTTCATGTCCGTGCAATGATGGCCCCATAGGGAAGCGCTAGACCCTTGTTAGCCTGGGCGATTGCCGAGGCGATGCGGGAAGTCGAGGCGTCCACGCCCCGTCGCGCGCAACATGTCGACTCCGGCCCACAGGCGATTGGGGCCCGCAACGCGTCAACCTTCCCCCCTTGTCTTCACATGGAAGTCAGCTCGAGCGAGCCTTGGGCTCGGGGGATACTATCGGCGTTCTGGGATGAGGGGTACCCAGACCTGCCTACGGCCTAGTGTGTGGGACCATCGACAGCCCTGTACAGCGCAGCTGCACTAAGTCCAAGGCAAGACCCTCGCGAGGAGCAGAGATTTTTATGTAGGTACCCAGCCTCATGAGACCATGATGACGCGAGCCATGACGACCAAGGCCAGGGAGGTGCAGGTGCGTGCAGATGGGGCAGTTTCCTGTTGGGTGCTAAGGAGGCAAGGATAGACACGGGTGCCCACGGAATCCCCCAAAGGTTTCCATTCCGGTGCAACGAGACCAAGACCACGAGCTCGGCATGACGAATGTCAACACCGAGCCCACCCCTGTGTCACGACCAGAAGCTTTGCATGCGAAGACCACCTTTCGTCGGGATTAGATGTACTTCATGTTCCCATTCAAATTGGTCGTTGTGGGATCCCTTCCCGCCTATGTTTTGAGGGAAGAGGACCAATGCCACTATAAATATTGGCTAACCACCACCGTAGAAGGGCCACCGATCTGATCGGACACAAATCAATTCATCCTCACCATCGGAGCTCTTGCGAGGCTGGTCATCCACTTTACTAGTTCATCCTCAGGTTCCTCGTGAGACCAATCCAACACAAAGCAGGAGTAGGGTTTTTCACTGCAAGGTGCCCCGAACCTAGTTAAACTCACGTGTCCATCTTCTTCCCCACTTGCGCAAACTCGACGAGGCTAGGCTACAGGGTGGTGAGCTTGAGACGTGAGCCGGTCGAGATCTTCGCACATGCACCAGAATTGGAATCTTCTTGGGTCCACGGAGCCCTAAATCCGACAAATATGACACTGCCAAGTTAAAAGCGGCCCATCATAAATGTTGTTTCAGAAAATTAGAAGCAGTGCATGCTACAAATCATATGAAAGATGCAACCAACATCACACTTCATATACTAAAGGTGTCTCGTCATAATTGATTGATGCAGGATACAAAAAAGTTGTCTTACGAAAAGACATGCTTAATAGACAGATGTACTATGTACCAAAAATAGGAAGTCATGTCACATTAACAGGTATAATGTATAAACTAAGAAGAATAGCACATGCAATTTAACCAAATTGGAAGAATTACAATCTAGACACCATATGCAACATGCAACCACATATCACGCTGCCAAGTTAGAGCAAGCACCTACGATGTGGCATAGGGGAAATGTGGTCATCAACTACAAAGCTACGTTGACTATCTTCATCTAGCCTTGTTGTTGCTTGAGAATCATGTGGGAGGATGACACTGCATTCTTCAAAGGAGGATCTTTTCTCACAGTAGTTCATGCACCTAGCTGTCTCATCGTATGTGATTGGTGAGGGATACACAAGAACATTAGGTTGATGTAAGAACATGGTTAATAGACAAATGTAGTAGTATATACCAAAAACAGGAAGGCATGTCATATTCAAAGGTATAATGTGTAAGCTAAGCAGATCTAATTTGAGCAAGTTGGAAGCAATACAAGCTAGACACCTGGCTGGAGTGGTGAGCATGATCATCGAGGACCTGAGAGCCTGGTGGGAGGCAGGCTGCGTCGCCACCACCATGGCTTTTTCGTTGGCTTGCATGTGATACATATATGTGTTGGGCTTTTCAGTGGCTCGGCCAGTGCCCTGACTAGCTATTTGGCTTTTGGTGCTCCCGGGATGGGTTCATGTGAAAAATATCTTTCCTTATCTTAATAAAGACTGACTTCGGCCTTTCGAATACAAGCTAGACACCCTATGCAACATGCAACCACATATGACACCATGAAGTTAAAGCAAGCACCTGGGAAGGTGGTTCGTGGCGAGCGAGATCATCAAATCCAGAGCTACATTTACCATCTCCATCTGCTAACACTACACCCATCAAGTGCCGAAACGTGTCATGCCTTCCCACATAGAAAGCTGGAGTGACTTCTCTCTTTTCTTTCATGTTTCTACCAATTTTTTGGCAGAGGCTGAAATACCCATGCATAAAAATACAATAGTTAGAGTATGGGTGAAGTGTGTGGAGAACTAGTGCACTCTAAAAGTAGCGGATAGCAGGTGGCTAAAAAATAAATGACAGGAGACATATGATAGCTCGACAACATCGCATGGCAAACAAAATTAGATTATACTCCATCAGATTTTGTAATACATGAGCAAAGTGACGGCTGGGAAATGTAGGTACACCTCCATTACACCACCACATGTGGTCCTATCAAAATAACACTCGACTAAAAATAAATAGGTCAGTCGATTTTTTCTAAACTGTATGATCTACAAGGAACGGGCACATAACCTTCGTCTACCTCCCGCCAGTTAGTGTTGATGATCCTTCCCAAACCACCAGTGGCCACTGGCCTAGACCCCAACTTCCGGCGCCCCGGAATCCCGTCGGCCTCACACCACCATTGTGCTTGGCAGCACCCCCAGCCATCCCTTTAAGCTTGGCCGACCTCTAGATCTGTCGCCAGCAGCTCCTAGGCCCCACAAACCCCTAAGATAAACACTGAGGCGCTGCTTCCCCAGCATAATAGGCGGAGTAGCGCCTGTTATGCTAGAGAATGCTTTCTTTAATTGGGAATCAATAGACCAGGAATTGAAATCCAGGGGGCGATGGACCTCTAGCTAAGGTGAAATAATATATGAGGAGAAACCTTATGCATCGCGAGTTACAAGGAACATCTAGTATCAGGAAGAAGGTGTAGAAAGAAGCGGTCAACTAATATCTTTTGTGGGATGAATACCATGCAAGTAGACACATAAGATTTGCACGAATAAGGGAAGAGGAGTACTAGTTCCGTTTGCCAGTGTTGTGTCCTCCTAAATTCACGGTGACTTTTTTTATTTTTACCGGGGGAACCGATCTTGTGGAGGAGCATGGAGCCTTGGACGAACCCATGGCCAAATTGTTGAATGTGTTGTGGTGTTCGTCTGTCGGCGGAGGGGAATCAGCGAAGGACGGCGTAGCGGGAACAACTCCGGTTCGATGGACGCTGGCGACATTGGAGCGCCAGCGGTGAGGCGCATACGGCGTGGTTGAACTGCCTCGGGTACGACGCACGTCGGCACCCTGGAGGCAGCTCACCTCAGCTTCAACTACTAGTCGTGGAGGGCATTGCGGTTGTGATTTTTGTGGACAACGACGTCGGTGCATCAGCTCCGGCGTGATGTAGGAGGGCGGCGGTTAATGGGTGGGATGGGGCGGCGGACGGAGGATCCCGAGGTTTCGCGGGGCTTTGACCGATACACAAGCCGCAATTGATTGGCTCGGGGCAGACCGTCAGGACGCAGAGGGTGCCTCGCCAAGGTGTGCCTGAAGCTCGCGGCCGGGTGGAACCAGCTTGACGCCGCCTCCAAGGAGGCCTAGATCCGGACTGAGTCTATCATTGTGCAAACCGAACAGGAGGCCGCCAAGGAGAAGGCGGCTCATGAGGGCCACACTCGCTGAGGCCAAAGCAGCCACCAAGCGGTGTGCGGTGGTGGAGGCCAGCTTGAAGTAGAGAGAAAAATAAGAAGAAAAGAAGAAGAAGAAAATGGGACTAGAGATAAAAAGAAGAACAAGATGAAAAGAAGAATAAATAGAAGAAGATCAAAAAGGGAAAGAAAGGAAGAAGAAGAGGCAGAGGAAAAAAAGAACAAGAAAAGAAGAGAAAATAAGTAGAAGAAGAGGGAAAAGGAAAAGAAAGAAGAAGAAGATGATGAAAAAAATAAGAAAATGAAAAGAAGAAGAAGTAGAAGAAGATGAAAAAGGAAAAGAAAGGAAGAAGAAGAAGAAGAAGAAGAAGAAGAAGAAGAAGAGGAGGAGAAGAAAATAGGAAGATGAGGACGAGAATAAAAGAAGAGGGGGAGGAAAAACAGAACAAGAAAAGAAGAGAAAATAAGTAGAAGAAGAGGTGCCACTCACCCCCGACCCCCGACACCTCTTCAGCCTTCCATAGGCTAACGAGGTCATAGCTTGTAAATTATGAGTTAGGTCATATATTTTCCGATTTTGTTATAAAACACATCATATTTGTGTTGATCGTGTTGTTTAAATGTGTAGTGTTTCATTGCTGCGAGAGACTGGTGTTAGACGACCTCCCCGTGCGTTTGACGAGCTCCTCCCCTGCGTTCGTGGGTGAGGACAAATGACATCTCCTCCTCCCCCCTTAGGTGTCTTCAATCATCAGTATGCATGACCAGTATACATCTAACGTTCAAAAGGGTTACAGTTAAAAATATGCATGCATTTGCATATTAGGTACCATGATTCTTTTGAATTGTCGAACGTTATCCATGGACAGCCTGAGTATGTGTAGAAACGGTTCGTGTTCCCATATGCTCTGCTCCGAATACGACGCATAAATTTCATCTGTGCCTCCCTTTTATTCTCCAAGTACACATCCTCTCTATTTATTGCAGAGACGGGTATCAGGAGAACAGTGGGGAGGTCCTGCCGAAGTATTGCATCAAATCCGGAGCAGAGCATGGGAAATTGAACCCAGTCTAAAACATACGCAGGTGGGATTGGGACCTATCTTTACCAATTAGAGTGTAGGTTGCATGGGCGTAATAAAATTGACAAACTAGATTAACTGATGAATATATACATTGCTGAATTATATATATATATATTTCCTATGTGTCCACTAGCTAAGCAAGGTGAGTGATCGTGCATGGATGTACATCGGCCACACTAGTCAGAAAGATATGACCAATGAATGGTTAATAAAAAGCAAGGGGGAGGCGCATTTGCAAATGGCCGGAGGAAACATAGTGCCCCTATGTCTCGTGCGACAATTAGCACAAGAGGACAGAGGATGAAATGGGCAAACACCTGCAGAAGAGTGGTTTTTCGCCCGGTTATACGGTGTGGACATTTCATGGTGAGTCTTCCCAATGTGCCAGAGCTGAGGTGCTTCATCGTCGCACCGACGAGCATAGTACTGGGATGGAGGACATGGTGCAAGACGATGAGATGGAGGAATATGCAAAGGCCTTGAATGAAATGTTGGAGCCTTCAAAACGTCCTCTCCACGAGCACACTAAGCTTTGTCAACTGGATGCCATCTCACAGGTAATGGCTCTGAAGGCTCAATTCAACTTGGGCGGAGAATGCTATGGTGCGATGATGACAGTATTTGCCTGCATACCTATACCAGTTGGACAAAATCCTTCGTGCACTTAAGATGGCCTATGAGAATATACATGCCTGTGAGAAAGGATGTGACTTATTTAGGCATGAGTATGCGTACTTGAACTATTGTCTTCCAGGTATGTCGTGGTAGACAACGGTATGGGTGAGAAGATGCAGACAAAAATCCCCGTTAATGTTCTTCGGTATATTCCAATCGTACCAAGACTTCAATGTCTTTTGATGGTCGAAGAGACAGCCAGACAGATGACATGGCACAAAATGAGCAAAAGAACCAAACTAGATGCAGATGGGAATGTTATGGTGGTACACACATCGAATGGTTCTGCGTGGATATGCGCTTTGATGCATTACGTGCGCAAAAGGCGGTAGATCCAAGGCATCCCCGAGTCGCCATCATCACCGATGGGTTTAATGTGTTTGATCTGCTAGCAACCCAGTAGAGTTGTTACCCATATTTGTCATTCAAGTCAATCTCCCCCCGGACAGATCATGCAAAGAAAGAACATTTTCCTGATGTTGATATTTCCAGGGCTCAACTATTCGTGGAAGAATATGAATGTGTACATGCAATAGCTTAAGGATGAATTGCAAGAAGATTGGGATAATGGGTTCAAGACATACGACATCGCTAGTGAAAAGAACTTCATAATCCATGTCTGGTACATGTACTTGATGCATGACTTGCTGGCATATGTGCTATTCGTTGGTGGTGTGTGCATGGAAAGTTCCCGTGCCCGACATGCAAGGCAGCTCTTCAGTTTCCTCAGCTTCAGGTGGGTCATATGTTTTCTTGCTTCGACTTGCATAGATAGTTCCTGGTTCCTTGCCATAAGTTCAGGAAAGACAAGAAGAACTTCATCAAAGGTAGAGTTGTCAAAAACTCTGCACCACCTGCATTGACAGGCTAAGACACCCTGGATCAATTAAACGCTCTCGAGCCAGATCTAGAGCGTCCTTTGTATTTTAAGGGGTATAATACAGAACATGCCTGGACTCACAAGACATGCTTGTGGGATTTTGTCTTACTTCAAAGACCTCCTTTGCCCACACAACATTGACGTGATGCACACTAATAAGAATATCACTAAGGCTCTTTCTGGTACATTGTTCGGCATAGAGGGTAAGTCAAAGGATAATACTAACGCTAGAGTCGATCAGGAGGCACTATGTGATAGCAGTTACAAAACATGCAAGAACTGAAAGGAAATCAGAACTGGACGAAGCCAAAGGCATGGTTCAATATTGGAAGGCCAGCAATGAGGGAAATTATCTTGTGGGTGAAAATGCAGTTGATGTTCCCCGAAGGGTATGCAGTGAATCTAAAGAGGGGAGCGAGTCTTGAAAATTGACAATATTTGGTCTCAAGAGTCATGATTGGCACATTGGCTTGAGCGGGTAATGCTGGTGATGTTGTGTGGCTTTATCCCTGAGGATGAATGGCTAGTACTGGCGGAGCTTAGCTATTTCTTCCATGTTCTTTGTGTGAAAGAACTATCGCCTGTCGTGCTAGAAGATATGGAAGAGTTTGCGCCAGCGTTGATCTGCAAGTTAGAGAAGATCTTTCCACCGGCCTTCTTTAATCCAATGTAACATTTGATTTTGCATGTCCTGACCAACGTAAAGATTGAGGCGTGCCCGTGCAAAATCGTTGGTGCTATGCAACTGAGAGGATGCACAAGACGCTTTGAGCAAAATTTAAAAATAAACGTAGAATTGAAGCATTGATGGCCAAGGCATTCATTACTGAGGGGAAGGAAAACTTCGTGAGAGCACAGGACGAAGCCAAAAATCGTCATTTGCATAATCCTAAAAAAGGTGGATCCAACCTCAGCCTATTCAAAGGGAACCTCGCAACCTCAGCTTCGAAACCAACATCGTTGGATGTCGAAGAATGGTGGATGTACATCGAGTAAGTTCTTGATACATTGTTTCGCAACTTCTAATTCCTTTGAGCTGCTCTTATTTCCGGATATTTGATACAGTTGATACATCGCCAAATTCTCGGATGGAGCGGTGATGGAAAAGGAATCCATCAAAGAGTATGAGCTTCTGTGAAAGCATGGAGGCGGCTTTCCCGGCTTCATCTCTTCATTCAAACAAACGGCAATTTCCATTAGACCTTTCTCATTTCTTCGTCTAATTTGCGGCTAATGCAACAATCCTTTCGTATTAAACTTGTAGGCTAATTCAGAGTCTATGGACACGGAATTGAGACAAGTCGCTAATGGTTTTGACTATAAGGTCCGTTTGTTTGACGAGTACGACATCAACAGGTATCGCTTTCATACCTTTGGCAAAGAGATATCTATGGCCGACCAAAAGTCTACAAATTGTTGTGAATCTACTATCGGCGAAGGAGGTACCGAGTATTATGGGAGTGTTGAAGCAATTTATGAACTTCTATTCTATGGTGTAAACCCACCGAATGTCGTAGTCTTCAGATGTTATTGGTTCCAGCCGAAGGAGACTAGAAGGACTCATGAACATATAGGGCTAGTCGAAATCAAACAAAGCACCCATTTAGATGTTCCCGATGTCTATATTACAACTCAACAAGCGACCCAAGTTTTCTATTTACCGTGGGCTTGTTGTACTGATCAAAATCTGAATGGATGGGATGTTGTTTATGAAGTGCCGCCACATGTTAGACCACCTCCCCCCAATGAAGAGGATTATGAACCTCACATTAACCCAAACACATATGAAGGTGAATTCTTCCAAGAAAAATGTCTTTCCGAAAGACATTTCAAGAAACGCTCTACTTCACCCCAGAACATTGAAGTAGATAGCGACTGTGAATCCGACTTCACCCCTGAGCCGAAACAAGAAGAGGTTACTGCTGTAGATGACCTGTGAATGCTTGACCAATTACATAAAGGTGTCCTTTCACATGTTGATGCTGCTGAACCCGATGAGCACCACGTCATTCATGATAGTGATGATGATGATGCATTTATTGATCCTGGAGCATATATAGATGATCAAGATTTTTATTAGTTCATGTCAGGTATTGAATTTGTATTATGTACATATATATTGTTAGTTCATGTTAGGTAATCAATTTTTTTATGTTATAGATGATACACTTAAGTTATATACATATTATATTATTCATGTCGGTATTAATTTTTTTATGTTGTACTAATTTCATTTACTCTTTGTCATGGAAGGTCCTGAAAGATGGTGGGCGCGGGTCCATAAAGCTTAGAGGCTCCTTCTTCGTCAGCGCGTGGCGGGAGGGGTACTTCCACCATTCCACCCATACCTCTCTAGAGAGTGTTGTATGACAGTGTGGGGACACTGTCGGGCGCTTCTTCGTCGGTGTCGTTATCCACCGGGAGAGGAGGTCGGGGAGGGAATAAGAGAGGAGGTCATGGAGGAGGTGGGATAGGTAGAAAGGCTCCTACGCCTTCCTCGCCGCCACCCCTAGCTGATTCACTCGAGCACATGACTCCTAGGTTCGACACGTCTGAGGAGGAGGATATGCAGTCTCCTGTCCATGAGCCTCAGGTCGACAGGTCGTCATCCCATGAGATTCTTGACCAGTGTACGTCCCAGGAAACGCTTGGATGGGGTACCTGGCCGGATCAGCCTGACGAGCCGAGTGCCCATGCTGATGGTGGCGGGGATCCGGCTGATACTGAGGGCGAGGTGGTTGCGTGGGCCACCGTCTACCAGCGTGGTTGTACACGGCTCCCGCCCATGCTGGCGACCATCGAGCAGAGGTGGTTGATTTTCCTTGATGGGGAGAGGTAAGTGAATTTACTCCTTTTGTATCTTATGCCTCCATGTTTGTTCAATTATCTAATGTGTTGGCCTTGTCATACAGCAGGGGTTAGGACTATGCTGAGGATGTTCGCAAGCCCAACACCGTCCTTGGTGTGCTTTGCCAGCAAAACTTCCCGGGGTTTGTCACGTTGCCCGATGAGGGTCATCTTCCACAGCTAGGATCGAGCTAAGAGCACTACTTGGCTGCCCCTGCCCTGTCGGAGGAGATGATCGACGGTGTATTGTGCCACACAAGGGTAGACATGGTGATCAGGAAGTTTTGGGTAATTTCTCCTTTACACCATTAAAAATCATCAAATAGCTAGTTATCATTCTAATCAATGTCTTCTTGTTTGATTGCAGACCTTCTACAGGTGTGAGGAGGGATACGGGGAGGCTGTGTCAAAGCTTATCGATGCCGAGTGCAAGTACCTACAACAAAACTTACGGCACGAGGCTCGGGTGCAAGATGTTCTAGACTACTACGCCTCGCGTGGTATTAAGAAAGCGAAGCCTACGTGCCATGACAAGTTTCTGAATAAGGAGCAGTACATGACGGTAATTACCTATTCTTAAGGCCTTGTACTTAGTTTCCTTGATTTGATTCGTAGGCATATCACTCAAGTTTCTCTTTACTAACTTAGGTGCCCCCGAGATGATGTGTGGATTAGATGGATTGTTGGGAGGTGTTGGTGGATGAGTGGTACTCATACCAATGGCTAGCCCTCCACAATAATGCCAAGGACTGGCGTGCCCAAATGGAAGGTGTGCCACACCTTCAAGCCACCGCCAACTTATATCAGTACGGCCGAAAATGGGTATGTGTTTTGCTTCATGATTCATGCAGTTCATTCTTCATGCTAGCTTGAGGCCTTTAATTACTAATTTACTTTGTTCCTATCTTTTAGAAGAAACACAATAAGGCAGAGGTGCCATAGGTGTACGACCTCTATGCCATGGCCCATACTACCTCGTACAAGAAGGTCAAGGCATTCTCTGTGTCTGACCTCGATCATCCAGAGAACTTCACCAACATCTCCTCACACAACAAGCTTGTGAAGTATAGAGGTGAGGGGAAGGTGAGGAAAGGGGAGGACTTTAACCCGAGCCAGGGTCCCATTGATCCAGAGCTGGTGATGATATCTGGTGGTGGGAGGTCCCATGGCTCGATATGCATTGGAGATGGACTTATCCGTTGTCCTCACACTCTCCCGGAGATCAAGGTGCGCTAGTCGAGCTCCACTCCTGAGATAAAGACTTTTCAACGGCCAATCGAGCTCACCTTCGAGTTTAGTTATACAGACTCAGCTATCTTTCCCCCATTATAGTGTGTGTGCATCCATTGATGATTACGATGCTAACAAGGAGTGGATTTACAGGCTTCTCTTCAGAGAGAGAGAGAGGGAGAGAGAGAGAGAGAGAGAGAACCTAGGCACTTCTGGCGAAAAGGGACCGGTTGGCGACGGAGAAGGAGAGGGGGTTGGAGGAGAGGACTACTAGGATGTCGGAGGAGGAGAGGGCACAAAATGACATGTAAAACTGGGCCATGTACGAGCTCCTCGTGGTAAGTTTCTTCTGCATATTAGCCAAAACATGCACTTAATGTTCGTTTCATTACTAACTAGTATGACTGACTCGTCAAACCAATTGTGCAGTATGTGTGCAAGAAGAGCGGTCAGAGCCCTCTGCCGATGCCAGTAATTGCTCCGCGGACCACGGTGAGTTTCATTTGAATGGTCATTAGTTACTAGTCTTAACATTTGAGTGTCATCATGCTAACGAGACATTGCAAATGATCTTTGGTGCAGTCTAACTCCAGACAAACATCGCTCGATCCTTCTCCAGGTGGTACCGACACGAGCAACCCTAGTGGTTCACCTCTGTTATGAGGGTAAGTTTTCTCTAGTGTTTTGCTTAACAAGTGCATAATGACCTATAGTTAGCTTTATTTCCTCCGATATGCTTACCATAATGACCTAGACTTATTTTATTTTCCTCTGAAATGACATAATAAGCTTACTTAGCTCAATAATGATCCATTTTACCTATGTTAGCTCTAAAATGACCTAAGTTAGCTCTAAGTTAGCTCTAATATGCTTAGTTACCTAGGTTAGCTCAATAATGACCTATACTTAGCTTACTTATGTAAAAAATTGCATAATATTCTTAGTTAACTCAAAAATGGCATAATTACCTAGGTTAGCTCAATAATGACCTATACTTAGCTTATTTAGTTCATTTATGCTAGAAGTAGCTTACTTAGCTCAAAAATGGCATGATAACCTTGGTAAGCTCATAAATGTCATATAGTTAGCTTACTTACATCAAAAATAGTATGATACCTAGGTTAGTTCCAAATTGATCCATTTTACCTAAGTTAGCTCCAAACTGATCCATTTTACCTAGGTTAACTCCAAAATGACCCACTTTACCTAAGTTATCTCCAAAATGGTCCATTTTACCTAAGTTAGCTCCAAAATGATCCATTTTACCTATGTTAGCTCCAGATTGATCCATTTTACCTAAGTTAGCTCATAAATGATCCATTTTACCTAAGTTAGCTCATAAATGATCCATTTTACCTAAGTTTGCTCATAAATGATCCATTTTATGTAAGTTAGCTCCAAAATGATCCATTTTACCTAAGTTAGCTCGTAAATGTCATTTTCACCTAAGTTAGCTCACAAATGTCATATACTTATTCTTATTCTTCTTCTTATTATCCTTCTTTTTCTTTTTCTTCTTCTTCTTCTTCTTCCTCTTCTTCTTCTTCTTCTTCTTCTTCTTTTTTCTTTTCTTTTCTTCTTCTTCTTCTTCTCCTCCTCCTTCTTCTCCTTCTTTTTCTTCTTCCTCTTCTTCTTCTTCTTCTTCTTCTAGTATTCTTCTTGTAACTTTCTTATTTCCCATTTTGCAGATTTCATTCACTTCACGGAAGGTTGCATTGATGGAGTGCTTGTTTTCCCTTTTTGTTTTTCTTTTGTATCGATGAACTATGCATGTATGGTTCACTACAAAAAAAAGACACATCTGTGACATTTTGGGCCGAATGAAAATTTTTCTGTCATACTTATGACACTTCTATGACGATAATTGTGACAAAACCCGATATCATCATAGATGTGGTGGGCTCCTACTTCTATGACAAAAACTCATCACAGAAAATGGGTTTTTCGTCCTGGGCGGGCCGGAGACGTAGCCGCATGACATTCTTTGGGTCGTCCATGATGGAAAAAACCGTGGTAGAAGCGAGGTCGAGGAAAATTTCGGCGAGTTCCCGGTTACGGTGGGTGGTCGGGGGCCAGCGATGCACGTTTCTCTTGTACACGTACGCGTGTGTGTGCGAGGCGTTGGGCTGTAACTGAACGTAAGTGAGGCGTTGGGCTCTAACTGAAGCCGAGTGATTGCGCTGCAGGCTACGCATTACTGAACCCGAGCGATCGATCGATGGCTGTTAACTGAACCCGATCGAGCGATTCCTTCAATACTGCTCCTAACTGAAGCCGATCGATGCTGCCTATGGATGAATAGTGAGTGTTGC
>NC_041387.1:369040699-369090533 GCF_002162155.2 Triticum dicoccoides | reverse complement strand
CAGGACCCCGTGGTGTTGCCTCCGGATGAACAGGACCCCGATCAATCGAGCTGGTTGGGGCTGGATGAACAAGACCCTGTGGAGGGTTGGATGAATAGGACAACCCCGTGGAGGGCTGGATGAACAGCAGACGGTGGAGGGGCGGATGAACAGTAGCCCGTGGAGGGGTGGTTGAACAGGAGCCCGTGGAGAGGGGTGGTTCAACAGTAGCCGATGGAGTAGCGCGCGGTGGAGGCTGGATGAACAGGAGCTCGTGGATGAACAGTCGCAGGTGAAGGCTGGAGGAGGTCGATGGTGGATGAACAGTAGCCCATGGAGGCTGGAGGAGGTCGACGGTGGAGATGAACAGTATCCCGTGGAGTCCCGTTTTGCGATACGCCACACCCCTCCCGATGAACAGGACCCCCGTTTCGACCGTAGTGCTCCAACACAAGTCCGTTTCCTCCGTTTTGCGGTATGCCACACCCGTCCCGATCAACAGGACCCCGTTTCGACCGTAGGAGGTCCAACACAAATCCGTTTCCTCCGTTTTGCGATATGCCAGACCGCTCTAGATGAACAGGATCCCATTACGAACGTGGTCGGTCAAACACAAGGCCGCTTCCTCCGTTCTGCGGTACGCCAGGCCTCGTTTCCATCGCCTGTTCCGTCCAAGCCCTCCCGATGAACACGACGACACATTCCTTTTCGACCAGCCGGTTGGCTCCCCATGAACACGATGACGACACTGTTTCTTCTTTCCGACCCAGCCACGTACAAGAGCCCTGGCCGTACGTATGCGCAAGTAGGCGTTCGAGACCCCGCCCGTATGTACATACGTGGCCGTATTTACTTTCTTGCACCCTGGCCGTTGTACATACGTGTACATGCTATGTGCACGACTCTACTATGACATGTGCACGCCTCTACCACGACCCGTGCGCGCCTCTACATCGACCAGTATGTACGTACACGTTCGCGACCAGAATGACAATGCTACATATGCTTCGACCAGGTGGGTCCCGACTGTCAGGCACTTCCTTGCGTGCAAAGATGTAGCTGGTGGGTCCCAGCATTCAGGGGAGCGATTTTTTTTTATTTTACCAAGACGCACTTCTTTTGGTGTGAAGATGTAGCTGGTGGGTCCCAGCAGTCAGGGGAGCGAATCGTTTTTTTTTTGCCCGGGCGCGGTTCCTTGCATGCGAAGATGTAGCTGGTGGGTCCCAGAAGTCAGGGGGAAACAGTTTTTCGCGAAATAAGGTGGCCTGTCTGGTGGGTCCCTGCTGTCAAGTGGAGGAATAATTATTTTGTGCGTAATAAGTAGGCACTTCCTTGCGGCCGCCGTGGACCCAGCTATTAGCCTCTCCACGTATAATACTCTTCCGATCGAAGTCGTTCCTTGACCATGTTGACCATGCTGTGCCGAGAGCACCAGGGCGGTGGATGACGGCGAGGCCTAGGAAGGTGACAACGCGGAGCCGGGGAAGACGCGGCGGTGGATTTCCAGCATAGAGGAGTATGAGGGTTCACTCGTTCGACTATGGTGTGAGGCTGTCGTCGCCGCAGAATAATAGGGGGTGTGGGTGAGTAGAGGGATGGCCTGACCAGCGGTGTGAGTAGTTGGGGGCGGTGAGGCCTCCACGGCATCACAGTCGGCCACGGAAGGCAGGAGCACGCGGCACGACCGGCACTGCTTTGGGCGGCTGGAGCAAGAAGACCAGAGGTTGAAGAAGAACTACTACCGTTGGATGGACATCATACGGTCACGGAGCTAGAATCGTTCATATTGACTAAGTTGACAGAGCCCTCTTGTCACATCCCTAGCTTCTGGTAATGCTCTAGGCTAGCTTCATGTGTGCAACATGTTTAAATTGTATGAAATTTGAAATGGGGATGACCAAGCCCTAGCACCAAAGCATTGCAAATAGGTTCAACTTCAAAATATTTTCAAAGAACCCAAATTGGTTTGCAAAAATGTTCATGATCACTGGAAAAGGGTGAAAACCATATCCAGAGATGATGGATATTTTTCCAAGACATTTTTGGATTTTTTGAATAAACCATATTGTATTTGACTTTGGGCATTTGAATACTATAAATAATTTAAATGTTCAAATAAATGTTGGAAATTGTTAAGGGTCACTGAAATAATTCAGAAAGCACCCATAATTATTTCCAGGATTTTATAAAATGATTTGATATTTTAAATCAAATCTAAAAAACAAATTGCAGAAATAGAAAAGAGAAACAGAACAGAAATAAGAGAGCAGAACCACCTGGACTTACCTGTGAAGCCCACCTGGTGGCCCAACAGGACCGGCCCAGCGTGGCCCAGCCCGCCACGCTACTCCCCCCCTGTCGTCTTCCTCTTGCCAGTGGGAGCAGCTGCGTGCTCGCACGCGCGCGACCGAGGAGGCCACCTCCTCCCTGCCTGGCTGCCTCCTCCTTCCCTGGTCCCTCCCGCGACGCCACGCAGCCCCGACCCCCTCTCACTTCTCCCTCGCTCTCTGGACCTCCCTTCCCCTCGCTCCTCTGTTTCCCCTCCCGCGACCGAACGGAGCCGCCGCCACCGACGAGAGCCACCGTGGCTACCGGCCACCCCACGGCTCACCGACGCCCCAGGAAGCTCTGCCGGTCCTCCCTCTACCTCCTCAACGAGCCACGAGGCCCCGGACGTGCCACAACACCACCCTCGATGCCTTCTTCAACCTCGGGACCGCCGGCCATCTTCGTCAAATTCGCCGGCTCCGGACCGTCCCCGACCTCGCCGAGCGTCCCCTCGTCATCGCCGTGAGTCACTGACCCTCTCCCCTAACTCAGCATGCTCCCCTCCGTGCCGTAGCGCCGTTCCCCACGAGCACCGAAGCCACCGTCCGCCATTGCTGCTGCACGCATAGCCTCCGTGCTCCCCTGGCCTCACTGAGCTGCTCTTAGTGCTCCCCATGTCTAGCAGGTGCTGCCCAGCCTCTCCATTTGCTCACTGATGCACCGTAGCGACGCGCCCGAGCACCACCGAACACCATCGCCGCCAAAGCTCGTCGCCGGCATGAGTTCCGGCGACCCCACGACCTCCCACTCGGTCCTCTGGATGCGCGGGAGCAAGGGCCATCCCCTGGTGCCCTCAGCGCGCCAAACTGACGCCTCTAGCGCAAGTCCGGCGTGCCCCGCCGTGTTATGTGGTCGCCGGTGCTTAATCTGGCGACGCTGACGTGGCACCACCATTAGCGCTAATGACGCACTAACTAACCCCCCCCCTAAAGCCACTGCCATGTGGGCCTTGGGCCTGTTTAGGTTAATTTTATTTTCTGTTTAGATTAGTTCATAAGCAGTGGGACCCACCCGTCAGCATTGACTCTGCTGACGTGACCGTTGACCTGGCCCCACCTGTCAATGACACTAGTCAGCACTGTGTCACTGACCAGTGGACCCCACTGGTCAGTTTGACCCGGACCAGCCCCTGTTGACTTGATGACGTCAGGGTGAGGTCATGCTGACGCAATATTCATTTTCTGGACTTTAGTTTATTTTATTATATTCAGGAAATTCCAGAAAATAGCTAAAACTTCTAAAAATCATAGAAATTCAACCGTAACTCCAAATTAAATAATTTATATATGAAAAATTATCAGAAAAATTCAAGGAATCCATCTGTACCATTTTAATGCATGTTAGAACAACTTATAGCTGCTGTTTAGCACAAATCAATTAAATGGCATTTGAATAATCACATATGGAGTTTAAATTTGAATCTTGTATTCAAACCAACTTCATTTAATCTGTTGCTAGTTGCATTAGCTCAAAACACATTCATTTTGCCATGTCATGATCATGCATCATATTGTGCATTGCATTGATTGTGTTCCCTTCTATGTTGCCGGTAATTGTCCCCTCTCGATAGACGTGATACCGATGATGTGATCGTTGACACTGATGAAGACTCAATGCTATCTTCAGAAGTGCCAGGCAAGCAAAACCCCCTTGTTCATTCCGATACAATCCTACTCTCTCGCTCCTGCTCTCTTTTACTGCATTAGGACAACACCGATTCATCTGTTACTTGCTGCGGTAGCTGAACCCCTTTATCCTTTGCATGACCTGTCATTGCCACAGTAAATAGATGAAACCCACTAGCATGAGTAGGAGTTGTTTGAGCCCTGATGTGCCTACTCATTCATGCTTGTTTGTCATGCCTGCTACTGCTTAGAGTTGAGTCAGGTCTGATTCATCGAGGATGAATCAGAGGTGTGTGAACATGTCCTACTATGTGTGAGCTAAGGGTGTGAACACGATTTGGTAAAAGGTGTCGGTGAGAGGCCATGTAGGAGTACATGGTGGGTTGTCTCATTGAAGCTGTCCTTAGGAACTGAGTTCTGTGTTTGTGATCCATGATTCAGCTACTACCATGCATTGGGCCCTGAAATATGACCCCGCTCGACTTCTTATTCACCCTAGTCCTCTGTCCAGGAGTTGCAAGTAGTTTCTGGTGTTTGTAGCTTACTGGAGGCCGTGGACAGCGCTGGCCGTAGGGGTGGGCTGTGATGCGGTAGGTACGTGGCACGGTGTACCGGATGCCCGTTTGGTATCTCGGGAACCCTGTTCACATCGTTTGGGGCTGTGAGCGAAACTCCGGCCGGATCTCCTCATGGATGGAACCCGAATAGGCGATAAACCTGGACTAGAGACTTGAGTGTTTAGGTAGGTCGTGGTCTACACCCACGTCGGCTTTCGCTTGAAGTCTGCCGAGCACATGTCGTGTGCAGACGCTAAGTGGTGGAAACATGTATGAAGAAGTACACCCCTGCAGGGTTAACATAATCTATTCGAATAGCCGTGTCCGCGGAAAAGGATTTCTGGGTTGCTTATATCAGTTCATAGACAAGTGAAAGTGGATACTCTAAAATACGCAAGATAAGCGTGAGTGCTATGGATGGCGTTCTCGTAGGGAGACGGGAGCGGATCCATAGTGGTGTATTGATATGGTGAATATGTGGACTCGTGTGCGCCACCTCAAAAGAGTTACTTGCAGTCGTAGTTCAGGATAGCCACCGAGTCAAAGCTGGCTTGCTGCAGTCAAACCCCTCCACCCCCTTGTTGAAAATGATGCATATGTAGTTAGTTCTGATGTAAGTCTTGCTGGGTACATTTGTACTCACGTTTGCCTATTTTATGTTTTTGCAGAGAGACTTCAGTCTCACTAGTAGTTCCACGTGGACTTCGACGTTTAGCTTGTTACCTCGGCTACGATCTTGTGCCCTCGGCAGGATCTGATCGGTAGTCAGGCTTCTCAGCCTTTTTCATTTATAGATGTCTGTACTCAGACATGATAGCTTCCGCTTGTGCTTTGACTTGTATGCTCTGATTGTTGGGTCATGAGACCCATGTTTGTAATGTCTCGCTCCTCGGAGCCTATTGAATAAACTACTTGAGTCGTAGAGTCATTTTGTGATGCCATGTTGTATTGCACATATCGAGCATATTGTGTGTATGTTATTGAAATGCTTGGTATGTGTGGGATCTGACTATCTAGTTGTTTATCTTTAGTAGCCTCTCTTACCGGGAAATGTCTCCTAGTGTTTCCACCGAGCCATGGTAGCTTGCTACCGCTCCGGAACACTTAGGCTGGCCGGCATGTGTCCTTCTTCGTTCCTGTGTCTGTCCCTTCGGGGAAATGTCACGCGATGAATACCGGAGTCCTGTTAGCCCGCTACAGCCCGGTTCACCGGAGTCCTGCTAGCCCAGTGCTACAGCCTGGATTCACTCGCTGATGACCGACACGTTCGATGCTGGGTCATGGATGCCTGTCCCTGTAAGTCTGTGCCACTTTGGGTTTACGACTAGCCATGTCAGCCCGGGCTCCTTATCATATGGATGCTAGCGACACTATCATATACGTGTGCCAAAAGACGCAAACGGTCCCGGGCAAAGGTAAGGCGACACCCGTGGGAATACCGTGCGTGAGGCCGGAAAGTGATATGAGGTGTTACATGCTAGATCGATGTGGCATTGAGTCGGGGTCCTGACAGCGTTGGTATCAGAGCTTGACTGCCTGTAGGATTACCAAGCCAAACTGATCGAAGTTGAGTCTAGAAATTCTTTAGTTATATAAGGGAATTGATTGTGGGATGGAACGTAAGGCTCTTTTTACTCCTTTACCTCATGCCCTTCTGATCTGAGTCATCTTATCTTTCCTACGGGGATTAAGAACTAGGCTATCTCTTCTTTCTATCAGGATCACGTGTTACTAATCTGCAGACTTGTAGGATTGATGGTTCTAAGCTTGAGTTCAGTTTCTACTTCCGTATGTTAATTGTTGATCTCGAAACCGTGATATTGTGCTTCTGAGTGGTTATGCCACCATTTTTGTGAATGTCTCAAATCTTTTCTGAGCATTTACAGCCGTTATGATGTCCGAGTCATCCCAGGTTTCTAAATAGTCTGAAGCATTTGCAAAATCCCTTCCTCCCGTTCCGATGTTCCTTTGGGCCAGATTAACCACACTAATCGGTAAGTTGAGGTACTCTGTTGCCTCGACAAATATGTTGGAGATATTATTATGACCCTAGGTGTCCTAGGGGATCATCTAGTAATTTAGCCATGTTTTGTGTTCCCAGTGTGAGATTCTGGCCTTTATTCTCGAAAGCATCCCGTGATGCTACTTAGTAATAGGTATTCTGTTCCTGGGTTCTTGAACCGAGATTCACTCTACATACTTCATGTTGATAGTATTGCTAGTGCCTTTAGGATATTAGTAACCTTTGCGATAGTCCTTGAAGTCCGTGGTATCTTCTTCTTCCAAATACCATGAACTACTTATGGCAGATGTTTATTGGATCAAAAAAAATCACAATTAGAGTACTCTTGAGGAGTTCTCCATTCATAAATCGTGACTCTGCCAGTTCTACCTCTCTGCATGGGTTATCCGGAAGAAATATGTTGAACTTGGTTCGACATACTAATCTATGCATCCACAACTCAAAAAATTATATGTTCCTTTGAGATGTTCTCTTTAGTTGCCTTCTGACCCTCGTCTATCAATTGATAGTCAAGAGTATGCGTGCATTCGTTTATCGATGACTATTACTCTTGTGGTTCGTCAAGCCATTCTATCGCGGAATGACTAGGAGAAACAAACTGCAGTACCTCATCCATATCCAGGATCGGGTCAAAGAAGTTGTGTTCCACAGATCAGATGCAATCCAGCTTTTGATTCTGTTCTACCCTGAAGTATTACCGTCTTTATGTCAGGATTTTCATGAGGATTGCACCGGCTCTTGTGAATTCTTGATGTAGTGATACTTCTCGCCATCATTATTCATCCCTCGGTTCCGTGTTGTCGCAACCGGAATGCCGACAAGTGAATCGTGATGTGTGAATTAAATACTCCTAGCAACCTTGTTGCTTGGTAGTTAAATGGACGATAACCTCATTCTCAGCATATTGATTATTGAATCGTCACCCTAAGACTGATCGTGCTATCTAGTTCTTATTTCGGTGCACCCTTCGGTCAATGAGTTAGGACTGTGTCAAGTCCTCACTCATTTGATCATATCATCTTGCCCTGAAAAGCAAGATTGTTCTCGATCTTAGTAACATATCGGTGGTTCGTGATTTTCCGAATATCTTCTCGGAAGTATTACCAGGTTGTCACCTGACCGCTATGTTGAGTTCGTGATCAAGTTGGTTTATTCCTGTAAACCACCCTTTCTCCAAGAATCTGTGTTGGATACCCCTGAGCTAGTTGGTTAGGCTATGCATCAACTTGGAGAGTTGGAAGATAAAAACTTGTCTGACTTAGTTCGTCCCAAAGGGATATTCTTGTGTAGTGTGTGTTGAAGAAGATGATATCTTCATCGATTGGTCCCTGTGATCAGTTGTTGGACCTATTGTCTTATCAATCCTTTGATTTGAGTGTGGGCTATCGTCAAATCAAATCAGTACCAACGATGCTCGTAATGTTGTCTTATTCGTGGTTGATCCCTCGAGCATACACCATTACATCTTTGGTCTGACCAATGCTATCACCGTGTTCACTTAACTATGGAATTCCTTTTAAAAGGAAACCTAGATGAATTGTTGTTGAGCCCATTGGCAACATCCTTATCTCCTCCATGATTTTGTTGAACATTAAGCTAGCGTTGGAAACTTTTGAAAGCATTTCTTCATGCTAACTCATGAAGTATTTGTTTGATGAAAGGAGTGACTTCCTCTTATACACGTGCATTTGGTGAAAGTTGCCGCCGTGGATTTGAGAAAGTTAGTTTTGCTTCCTCTGGAATCATCCCAAGTCAGTCATGCATACGTGCGAAGTATTCTGTGGTCTGGAGACTTGCAACCTTCATTCCATATGTGTTCCGAGCACACCAAGCCACTGATTGAGTTGTTCAAAGATAAAGGAGCCTGTCCAAGGTGAACTCTTTGGACTTCCACGCGTGGAGACTTCGATGTAATTAATGATGGTTCCCCACCTGAACTCGGTAGTGTTTTATTATAAGACTACCACGTGGTCATGCTTGTCTGGGACAACGTGTTCACATGTTTGTAGCAGAACCAGCTCATGTTTTGGAGCTTGCTATCGTAGTTCATCTCCCGAGAATCCCGCAACGTCATCTCGTCGATTTGTGTTGCAAACTTTCATTTTTCTTCCTAGACTCGATGAGTCTGGAATATCCTGACACCAACCAGATCTGAATCTCAGGCAGATATGATGGGTTGGAACATTTTCCTAAGAACTATAATATTGGTTCCTCGATAACTGGTAAGGTGGATGTCGTGGCCAGCACCACCCAGCCAAAAGACCTATTACTGTAGTATCTTGATTGAAGAAGTTGGCCACCTCCCCATAAGGATTTCGTAGGATTTACTCCCTAGTTGCCCCTATGGATTTTGAGATCCCGAAGTCCGACCTTTTTACTTGATGTTCTAGATATCAAACCATATCTATGAATGGGATACGCTAGCACATCAAGGAGAACATTAGAAGCGGAGTGCTAAATGTCTCTCGGTCGATCATCCAGATTTTATTTCCTTGGCCCCGTCAAGGGTGAAATCTGAGAAGGTGTTATCTTCCTTTGCATCTGCATCCTCCATCACCATTCATCATGGTAGCAAGTTGTGTTGCCAGGATCCTTGACACGGATGTTGGTAAAACCTTGATGATTATGAAATTGCTCAAGTTCTTGAGAGCACGCGCAAGTGCTAGGTTTAATCATCGGCATTAACTGTATAGCGCTCTCAGTTTCCTCGGCAATGCTATAACCATTCCAATAGTGGAATAACTCTCTATTGTTGAGCCTCTCCCCAGTTACTAGAATCATTCCCAGCATTTGCATTTTGTTCCCAGCTTGCACCGCCAATGTGTCATTCTACCATGGGTCTCTTCCATTACCGGTGATAAGCAAATTCATCCATTACGTTGTCTTCAACAAGGTAATCCACATCATCCAAGTCCGAGTATGCCATTCTACCAACCCCCTCCAAACGATCGCTCGAGAATTGTCTTAGGCTGGTTTAAAGAGTTTCAATGATCTCTGAATCAAAAGTAATTCTTTTTGCCACTTAAGGTGATAATCTACGAATCACCCTCCTCCAGGATGTTTCGTCGTGGTATCATGGCAACTCAACTCCTCGCTACGTTGACAATCGTTTACCACCTTCTTAAGTGTGGAATTGTTGTCCACCTAGTGAACCTTTGTCATCCGTTTCCTTCCACCCCTCTCGATGTGTATCTCGTGTCTCAACCCGAGAAATGGTCCTATGTCTCATTCCGTGAGTTGTTCGATCTTCGAGAAGATCGACCCTTCTAGAGTCTCCTTCTTCCCTCCATGTTATGTTGACAGGATTTCTCAGAGCAGGACTTCAAGACAATGATGGTGATTGAATCAACGTTCAACTGAAGTGCACCCTGGATCGTGAAGATTATACTAGTTTGCGTTTCCCCTTCACCTTACCCTACGCTTGAATCTCGAGACGAGATTCTTGTTTAGTGGGGGTGAGTTGTCACATCCCTAGCTTCTGGTAATGCTCTAGGCTAGCTTCATGTGTGCAACATGTTTAAATTGTATGAAATTTGAAATGGGGATGACCCAGCCCTAGCACCAAAGCATTGCAAATAGGTTCAACTTCAAAATATTTTCAAAGAACCCAAATTGGTTTGCAAAAATGTTCATGATCACTGGAAAAGGGTGAAAACCATATCCAGAGATGATGGATATTTTTCCAAGACATTTTTGGATTTTTTGAATAAACCATATTGTATTTGACTTTGGGCATTTGAATACTATAAATAATTTAAATGTTCAAATAAATGTTGGAAATTGTTAAGGGTCACTGAAATAATTCAGAAAGCACCCATAATTATTTCCAGGATTTTATAAAATGATTTGATATTTTAAATCAAATCCAAAAAACAAATTGCAGAAATAGAAAAGAGAAACAGAACAGAAATAAGAGAGCAGAACCACCTGGACTTACCTGTGAAGCCCACCTGGTGGCCCAACAGGACCGGCCCAGCGCGGCCCAGCCCGCCACCGCTACTCCCCCCCCTGTCGTCTTCCTCTTGCCAGTGGGAGCAGCTGCGTGCTCGCACGCGCGCGGCCGAGGAGGCCACCTCCTCCCTGCCTGGCTGCCTTCTCCTTCCCTGGTCCCTCCCGCGACGCCACGCAGCCCCGACCCCCTCTCACTTCTCCCTCGCTCTCTGGACCTCCCTTCCCCTCGCTCCTCTGTTTCCCCTCCCGCGACCGAACGGAGCCGCCGCCACCGACGAGAGCCACCGTGGCTACCGGCCACCCCACGGCTCACCGACGCCCCAGGAAGCTCCGCCGGTCCTCCCTCTACCTCCTCAACGAGCCACGAGGCCCCGGACGTGCCACAACACCGCCCTCGATGCCTTCTTCAACCTCGGGACCGCCGGCCATCTTCGTCAAATTCGCCGGCTCCGGACCGTCCCCGACCTCGCCGAGCGTCCCCTCGTCATCGCCGTGAGTCACTGACCCTCTCCCCTAACTCAGCATGCTCCCCTCCGTGCCGTAGCGCCGTTCCCCACGAGCACCGAAGCCACCGTCCGCCATTGCTGCTGCACGCATAGCCTCCGTGCTCCCCTGGCCTCACTGAGCTGCTCTTAGTGCTCCCCATGTCTAGCAGGTGCTGCCCAGCCTCTCCATTTGCTCACTGATGCACTGTAGCGACGCGCCCGAGCACCACCGAACACCATCGCCGCCAAAGCTCGTCGCCGGCATGAGTTCCGGCGACCCCACGACCTCCCACTCGGTCCTCTGGATGCGCGGGAGCAAGGGCCATCCCCTGGTGCCCTCAGCGCGCCAAACTGACGCCTCTAGCGCAAGTCCGGCGTGCCCCGCCGTGTTATGTGGTCGCCGGTGCTTAATCCGGCGACGCTGACGTGGCACCACCATTAGCGCTAATGACGCACTAACTAACCCCCCCCCTAAAGCCACTGCCATGTCGGCCTTGGGCCTGTTTAGGTTAATTTTCTTTTCTTTTTAGATTAGTTCATAAGCAGTGGGACCCACCCGTCAGCATTGACTCTGCTGACGTGACCGTTGACCTGGCCCCACCTGTCAATGACACTAGTCAGCACTGTGTCACTGACCAGTGGACCCCACTGGTCAGTTTGACCCGGACCAGCCCCTGTTGACCTGATGACGTCAGGGTGAGGTCATGCTGACGCAATATTCATTTTCTGGAATTTAGTTTATTTTATTATATTCAGGAAATTCCAGAAAATAGCTAAAACTTCTAAAAATCATAGAAATTCAACCGTAACTCCAAATTAAATAATTTATATATGAAAAATTATCAGAAAAATTCAAGGAATCCATCTGTACCATTTTCATGCATGTTAGAACAACTTATAGCTGCTGTTTAGCACAAATCAATTAAATGGCATTTGAATAATCACATATGGAGTTTAAATTTGAATCTTGTATTCAAACCAACTTCATTTAATCTGTTGCTAGTTGCATTATCTCAAAACACATTCATTTTGCCATGTCATGATCATGCATCATATTGTGCATTGCATTGATTGTGTTCCCTTCTATGTTGCCGGTAATTGTCCCCTCTCGATAGACGTGATACCGATGATGTGATCGTTGACACTGATGAAGACTCAATGCTATCTTCAGAAGTGCCAGGCAAGCAAAACCCCCTTGTTCATTCCGATACAATCCTACTCTCTCGCTCCTGCTCTCTTTTACTGCATTAGGACAACACTGATTCATCTGTTACTTGCTGCGGTAGCTGAACCCCTTTATCCTTTGCATGAGCTGTCATTGCCACAGTAAATAGATGAAACCCACTAGCATGAGTAGGAGTTGTTTGAGCCCTGATGTGCCTACTCATTCATGCTTGTTTGTCATGCCTGCTACTGCTTAGAGTTGAGTCAGGTCTGATTCATCGAGGATGAATCAGAGGTGTGTGAACATGTCCTACTATGTGTGAGCTAAGGGTGTGAACACGATTTGGTAAAAGGTGTCGGTGAGAGGCCATGTAGGAGTACATGGTGGGTTGTCTCATTGAAGCCGTCCTTAGGAACTGAGTTCTGTGTTTGTGATCCATGATTCAGCTACTACCATGCATTGGGCCCTGAAATATGACCCCGCTCGACTTCTTATTCACCCTAGTCCTCTGTCCAGGAGTTGCAAGTAGTTTCTGGTGTTTGTAGCTTACTGGAGGCCGTGGACAGCGCTGACCGTAGGGGTGGGCTGTGATGCGGTAGGTACGTGGCATGGTGTACCGGATGCCCGTTTGGTATCTCGGGAACCCTGTTCACATCGTTTGGGGCTGTGAGCGAAACTCCGGCCGGATCTCCTCATGGATGGAACCCGAATATGCGATAAATCTGGACTAGAGACTTGAGTGTTTAGGTAGGTCGTGGTCTACACCCACGTCGGCTTTCGCTTGAAGTCTGCCGAGCACATGTCGTGTGCAGACGCTAAGTGGTGGAAACATGTATGAAGAAGTACACCCCTGCAGGGTTAACATCATCTATTCGAATAGCCGTGTCCGCGGAAAAGGACTTCTGGGTTGCTTATATCAGTTCATAGACAAGTGAAAGTGGATACTCTAAAATACGCAAGATAAGCGTGAGTGCTATGGATGGCGTTCTCGTAGGGAGACGGGAGCGGATCCATAGTGGTGTATTGATATGGTGAATATGTGGACTCGTGTGCGCCACCTCAAAAGAGTTACTTGCAGTCGTAGTTCAGGATAGCCACCGAGTCAAAGCTGGCTTGCTGCAGTCAAACCCCTCCACCCCCTTGTTGAAAATGATGCATATGTAGTTAGTTCTGATGTAAGTCTTGCTGGGTACATTTGTACTCACGTTTGCCTATTTTATGTTTTTGCAGAGAGACTTCAGTCTCACTAGTAGTTCCACGTGGACTTCGACGTTTAGCTTGTTACCTCAGCTACGATCTTGTGCCCTCGGCAGGATCTGATCGATAGTCAGGCTTCTCAGCCTTTTTCATTTATAGATGTCTGTACTCAGACATGATAGCTTCCGCTTGTGCTTTGACTTGTATGCTCTGATTGTTGGGTCATGAGACCCATGTTTGTAATGTCTCGCTCCTCGGAGCCTATTGAATAAACTACTTGAGTCGTAGAGTCATTTTGTGATGCCATGTTGTATTGCACATATCGAGCATATTGTGTGTATGTTATTGAAATGCTTGGTATGTGTGGGATCGACTATCTAGTTGTTTATCTTTAGTAGCCTCTCTTATCGGGAAATGTCTCCTAGTGTTTCCACCGAGCCATGGTAGCTTGCTACCGCTCCGGAACACTTAGGCTGGCCGGCATGTGTCCTTCTTCGTTCCTGTGTCTGTCCCTTCGGGGAAATGTCACGCGATGAATACCGGAGTCCTGTTAGCCCGCTACAGCCCGGTTCACCAGAGTCCTGCTAGCCCAGTGCTACAGCCTGGATTCACTCGCTGATGACTGACACGTTCGATGCTGGGTCATGGATGCCTGTCCCTATAAGTCTGTGCCACTTTGGGTTTACGACTAGCCATGTCAGCCCGGGCTCCTTATCATATGGATGCTAGCGACACTATCATATACGTGTGCCAAAAGACGCAAACGGTCCCGGGCAAAGGTAAGGCGACACCCGTGGGAATACCGTGCGTGAGGCCGCAAAGTGATATGAGGTGTTACATGCTAGATCGATGTGGCATTGAGTCGGGGTCCTGACACCTCTGTCCCCATCAACTTAGTAGGCCCACAAGTCAGCCTCCCACCAAGGTGTGTCCTAGCTAGCAGGGGGAGTATTCATTTTTTTCTGCGCAATATGGAGGCACTTCTGGTGGGTCCGAGCTGACAGCGGGGGGAACGTTTTTTTCGTGAAATACGGTGGCCCGTCCGGTGGGTCCCAGCAGTGAGGGGGGAAACGTTTTTTCTCAAAAAATACGGTGGCCCATCCAGTGGGTCCCTGCTGTCAGGAGGAGGAATCAATATTTTCCGCGTAATAAGGAGGCACTTCCTTGCTGAGGCTGTGGACCCAGCTCTCAGCCTCTCCATGTACTGTACATTTCAGATGGAAGTCGTTCCTTGACCACGTTGACCACGCCATGTTCCGTTGCATGCATGCGTCCATGGGCGTGGTGCGTCCCCACTGTCAGCCTCTCACGGACAGTCATCTTCCGATGACTCTCGGTTGTTGACCATGTTGACCACACCATGCCGAGCGCACCAAGGCCGATGGACGACGGCGAGGCCCCAGACTGGAACGATCCGGAGATGGGGAAGATGGGGCAGTTGAGTCGCAGATGGAGAGGAGTGGGAAACTTACTGGTTCGGATGCGTGGTAGCACAACCACGGTGCCACCCACGAGAGACAGGAGCAAGAACAGAGGTTGAAGAAGGAGCATGGCTGTTGGTTTAACATCCAACGGTCCAGCTGCTTGAATTATTTGTTGGTTAAGTTGACAAAGCCCTGCGTACACGTCCGCTTAGTAGGCCCACAAGACAGCCACAAAATCTCACGGGTCCCAGCTATTAACGGGAGGAATAATTTGTTCGCATAACAAGGAGACACTTCCTTCCGTGCAAAGATACAACCAGTGGGTCCCAGCTGTCAGGTGGAGGAAACATTTTTTTAGCTTAATAAGGAGGAACTTCCTTACGTGCGACCATGGACCTCGTAGGTCCTAGCCGTCAGGCTCTCCACGTACAGTCCTCTTTCGATGACTCTCGTTTGTTGACCACGCCGCACCGAGCGGAGCGAGGCGGTGGACGACAGTGAGGCCCCGGATGGGAACGGCTCGGAGATGGGAATACGCCGTAGTGGAGTCGCAGATTGAGAGGAGGAGAAGGGTTATAATTGGTTCTGGTGCGGCATGGGGCTGCAGTCGGTGGAGAATAATAGGAGGTGTGGAGGGGTGGAGGGATAGCCTGGCCGGCTGTCAGATAGCGCTTCGCAGTGATGCGTGCTAAGCAGAGCCGCTAGCCGCCGGAGGCCGGACCAGGCGGTCCCGGCGACGCTGGAGGAAGAAGACGAGAGATTGAAGGTGCATGCCGGCTGTTGGATATAAATCCAATGGTTGTGGATGTCGTAATCATTTGTTGACCAAGTTAACAATGCCCTGCGTAGGCTTCGACCTATTGGCCCACATGTCAGCCTGCAAAAATGTGGCATATATTTAACCCATGTCTTCTAGAATGTACAGTCCATTTGCTAGGCTGGGTGAACAAATAATTTCGCGTCAATCAGGCCCATTTATAGTTTTTAAGAAATCCCAGCCCATTTGCACTTCCTTGAAATACACGAATTAGCTGGGCTCATTATATATACAATGTTGTGTTAGAAGGAGCAATTAATATCAAAAAATAAACCAGAGAGGCACATTATATATATATATATATATATATATATATATATATATATATATATATAACAAATTAGCGAGTTATTCCACAAAATAAAAATGAGCGCGATATTATTAAATTGGTCCTTAAAATCTTCGTAATCTATTGTACGCAATCACCAGGATTTTCCTAGCCTGTGAGTCAAAAACAACCAGGATTTTCCTTGCCAACTTCTGCTAAACATTTACTTTTATAAGTTAATAACACGTTGGATGTTTTTATAATGTATATATAAGTCTCTATAAAATATATGATAATAGTAATAATATAAATATATATAATGTGGTTAGAAGGGAAAACATAAATTGGACACAACATTATTATTCTTATATATAGATAAATAGAATAGAGACCTGCGTTTTATTAAAAAAATACATTGGGTTGTTGATCTTTAAGAAAAAGCCCATAGGTCGGTATGGACCTCAAAAAATAAGTTGAAACCACTGTCTCCATATGTCGTGGGCTACGCATGTTAAAATACAAAACCTAGGCCTAGCTGATACTTGTTTGCCCTATGGAAACGAATGATACCAGATCCCTGAGCGAAATGGATTAAAGAGGGGGCCGACGACACGACTGAAGAAGCACATTAGGAGCGATTTTTTTATTTAGTGGATGGCTCTCGATAGCATTTTTTTACTTGTCTCTGCACCATACAACTTGTATTTTTAGCCACCCAGTCCGTCGTGGTGGACCAGCAGCCCATTTGCTGGGCGGGCCAACCTACAGAAACCAGCACTCGATTTTTCATCAAGCCCCCAAAACAACGCAGTACTATGTTTGTTTTGAGGCTGAAAACATTACGGCAGTGGTTAAGCGGGGGAGAGGGGAAGACAGAGTAATAAAAAGATTAGAAAGAGCTAATACGCCGTTGCTATCCTAATAAAGCAGGTGCAATTCTTCTCGGGAAGGTGTGTCGTTAACACCCACACGTCACATACCCCACAATAGGCATACTAACAAGTTCACACACAAATACAATAGAAAAGGTAAACATTCGTATCAAACTCAGGTTCACAGGACACATTCATATTCATAGCCAACATTCACTATCAACAACTCAAAAGATTCATATATACACCAGTTCAGCATATCTATGCATCCAAATGATTGATAGGTCACACGACAATATTCATACAT
Source organism: Triticum dicoccoides (assembly GCF_002162155.2). Taxonomy (NCBI): domain Eukaryota; kingdom Viridiplantae; phylum Streptophyta; class Magnoliopsida; order Poales; family Poaceae; genus Triticum; species Triticum dicoccoides. Next base: position 369,073,535 of record NC_041387.1, on the reverse strand, counting down.
AATTCACAAAAAGATTCAGATATACACATGTTCAGTATGTTTATGCATCCAAACGATTGAGATCACAGCCAATATGATCCATGGACGAACTTTAATTACCTAGGGTACACACTGGTATGGTGTACAGTTGGAGGTACTTCTTGCTAAAATTAATTCCTATACGAGTAAACTTTCGGGTACATAAGAGGCAGCACAGACACTGTGAACTTTGCTTGTAGGTTTATCCTCAAATAGTGGCCTCATGCTGAGGGAGGTTTGAGCAACTTGGACACTACTTTCATCCAACTAGTTCACTGGCTCATCTTGGTCCCTTAGCTCGCCAAAATTCTACATTGCAGACGAGAAAGGAGGCGGTTGAAAAAATGAACCACCCAAATTTTTTGTGCAGTTCAACTGAAATGGAGCATCCCCGGTGTGCAGACTGATTAAGTGCCAGATGAATATACGCGTCAACCAACATGTCTAGAATCTTTAGACTCCATGCCAAATAGTTCGCTACCATACCTGTCGATAACCAAAAGGCACAAGTTGGGACCAAAGAGTGGACTGTGTTCTTCTGGGCTATGCACCAAGCAATATTTTTGGCGTTCACTCTCCTAATACTTGGAGTTTGACAACTGTTTGATGCCGGTTGATACTCGAATGAATATAGGCACTTCTTGTCAACATCGATGTTCGTCTGAGTGAACTTTGGGATACATAGCAGCATCATAAGTATCTGTCCATCTCGATCATTTTGTGCAGTTCTACTAAAATAACCCAATGCAATGATTTGCCTGCGAGTTTAGGCTCGAAGTTACTCCTTTATAAAATCGGCAAACAGTAGCACAATACCAAATTAGCGTACATGACAAGCACAATTATCAGGAAAAAGACCAGTACCAACCTGTGTGAGGTAGCATATCAATTACTATTTCCTTTGACTGGAAGCCGAGATAAGCGAAGTGACTGACAGCAAAGGAAGAAAGGAAGACAAGATTAGCGACTGACAAGAAAGGACGAAAGCTGTCGAGGCAATGAAGCACCCAAAGTTTTTGTGTAGTTCCACCAAAGTCGAGCTTCCCTGTTGGCACATATATTGAGAGAGTGAGATTACTGTAATAGTGGGACCAGTTGATGAAACATACACTAACAAATGGAAGCACCCTCATTATCTTAATGGGTAAAGTTAGCAACATAGTAGTGTGGCTTAAAGAGAGGTATTAGTTTATTTAATCAGTGCCAATTAGCTCAACACTCAAAGAATTTCCATTTATCATAGGTTGCAAAACTTTAATGTGCAAAGATAAAGGAGTTTCTCATGACAGTAGCACGATACAAATAGAGATGACATCAAACTAATATGGATGAAGGCCTGAGGCCCGTACCAACCTGAGAAAAAAAGCTTATTCATGTAGTCCCATAAGAGATGATAAAGCACTCACTGAAATCACTCAATAGTATATAATTTTGTGCACTTCAAATGTATGGTTGAAATCACTCTTGTTTACCAGTGCTGAGATTATATCAAAAGATTATCAAGAACTTCCAGCAGAGTTAAAGCACTGGCTGGGATACAGTTCATTGTATTATCTTGTGTAGTTCCACTAAAATGTATGATTGGCACAAAATGATCCCTGTTTGCACAAGTAGGAACAAGGTGAAATCTTCATTAGCTTAGTGAGAAAGGATAGGAACACATTAGCATATTACTCTAACAGTAGCATCAAATTCATGATGGACAATACGCAAAACATTGCCTCATCGAACCAATGGCAATAAATTTACATGCCAAACAATAGCACTATTATATCATGACACTAATAATATTCCCTCCCTGCTCCACCACATGATTCACCTCCATAGACAAACATACACACGTACATGATTCAGCATAGGGTCCTACTAGAGATTTGTTTAACTCCGACAGGAAAATTAGGCGGCAATAAATTGGTGGTACTTAAGTACTCCTAATTATTTAAGTGAGACAGCAGAAGTGGAAGTGCTCCCTGGAGAATCGTCTCACATGTAAGGTAGTCGTTGTCGGAGCCCATGAATGGCCTCGACTGAGGCCTCTGGCTTCAGCAAGATTGCATTGGCACTGTTTATTCTTCTTCTTCTTCCTCTTCATGCTCTATTTCTCTTTCTCCTCACCAGTTGGTGAAACCAAGTACATGATTGGCCTCTATTTCAGATTTGGTTTTGTCAGTGAGGGAGTACAAGTGTACTAGTAAAAAATAGCATCATTTTCTCATGGCAGTCGGAAAATAGAGATGAACACATGCATTAAATATCATTCTTACCTAAGGGAAGGTTATGGCGCCAATATGGATGATGAGGATTGGAACACAGATCTCCCTTTGTGCAGTTCCACCGAAATGAACCAACTGTTCCAGTCTGACATTCCAGTTAAACAGCACAAACGTCACTTCTTTTAAGAAGAGTTTTGTGTAGTGCTCCAAATGGTCACAGTAGCAACCAGGTGAATTGGATATCCTGTTTGCACAAAAAGCTACAGAGGAAACAGTCAGAGTATCAAACAAGTACAGGCAAAAACATTTGGCTAAACTTGTCATGGCGTATAACAGTGGCATGGCTTCATTTTTACCAGGGACATTAGATTAAGAACAACTAAATATTTGGTATAAGGGCATGGGATAGTGGGTGCACCAGCAGCCCAGCACCATGTACGTAAACAGGGGCATAAAGTGGTGATTCATAGTTTGTTGCCCCGAGAAACAAACATCCAAGAAACATATCTAGGTTGGTCCCATTTTTGTTCACTCTAGCCACCTACTCCTATGTGTCGATACCAAATCTAGTCCTAGTCATACCACTATGTACAGCGTTACCCCTACATTTCCCTTTTCGACCAAGAGACCGGTTGGATGACCAGTCTGTACTACTTTCACCCCCTTTCCTTCCTGTTTGTACCAAGTACGATGTACATACTAAATTCCCCCACCCCCACTTTATTTCTTGTTTGAACCAAGTACTCCCTCCGTCCAGAATTACTTGTCATCAAAATGGATGTGTCTAGAACTAAAGTACATCTAGATACATCCATTTCAATGACAGGTATTTCCGGATGGAGGGAGTACAAGATTTGACTACATGAAGTAGCTTTACCTCTAACAATAGAAAAAATAGGTGACCTTGGACCATCCGATCAAGAGGGGCTGAGAGGTAGAAAATGATGCACATGCAGCAACGTAGAGAGCTAGAGAAGATATACCTGAAGGTCGTTGGGATGTGGATAGGTGGGTGGCGGGAGGCCTGATCCGCCCACAGGCAACGACGAAGGGATCGGAGGATCTCTCATGCTGGCGCTCGACCAGAGATAAAGGTGCGGCCGACAGTGGGTCTCCTCCCTCGCTGTCGATGACGGCCTAGATGCTGCCCCTCCTCCCCTTCACTGTCAGAGGGGGGTACGTTCGGATCTATAACTAGCGGTGAGGATAGAAAGACAATGTTTTTTGAAGGGAGAAAGACAGTGTTACCACCCCTATCTTGTTTAGATCTGGAGAGGATGAGAGTGTGTGAATAGAGCAACCCTAGCAAGCAAGCGCGGAGGCTCCGGCCTATATATATGTAGTGGGGTAGTTTTCCTTTTTCACTCCATCAAAACAATCGTTTAAAATTGTGTACTATGTGGCAGGTTGCGTTTTTTTAATTGTTGATTGTTTTTTGAGATAGCTACCCGCTTGTTCCAAGTGGTGTTACAGTGTGCCAGGTCGCACTTTGTATCGTTCAAGTCTGGTACAAGTCCCTCCATTAAATGAACAACCACCCCCTCGTAAAAATTGTGAACAAGCCCACACCTAAAATTAGCGGAAATGTGGGTTGCCCCAACATGCATTATTATTTATATTTTCTACTCCCTCCGTTCCTAAATATAAGTCTTTTTTATTAGCCACAACTAAGACAAGAATTTTTTTATTAGCAGTGAACCCCACATGTCATAGACACAAAAATTGTGGCAAGATTACCTTAGGCAAGCCAAAGTGTGTCTAACAATTTGAGCAACTCAAGTTAGGCAAGTGTGGCAAGTGTGGGAAAAATAATGTGGCAACAAAAGACAAACATAGTCACAATCCAAACAGCCCCATAATTTTTTGTGACATGCATGAAAATTTGGTTAGTTAAATTTGTAGTCAAAATTTGGCAAGGCGCATCAAATCAACACATGCAATTATCAAAAGGAAAGTCACGACATGCATGCATGCATTGTACTCCCTCCGTTTTCAAATATAAGTCTTTTTAGAGATTGCAACAAGTGACTACATACGAAGCAGAATATGTCTACATACATCTGTATGTTGTAGTCCATTTGAAATGTGTAAAAAGACTTATATCGAGTGCAGTGCTTTGATGCATCGCGTCAACTCGTACAAGACTGAGAAGTTTGATTACTACAATGCCCTCTCCCTCGCGGACTGAGCTCCGGTGCCTTAACTGCACCTGCCTTTGGCTGCAGGACAGGTGTGCCAACCACCTGTTGGGCCCACATGTCATAGACGCAAAGGCAGGAGCAGTATAAGTCAATGAAGCTGTGTCCCTCCCCCGCGCATGAGCGTGGTGGCTGGTAGGCCTAGTAGAAGCTTTCGCTACACGCTATCCCTCCCGCACGCGGTGGATGGACATGCATTAGTGGATTCAATACTGTAGAAGTAGGAGTAACATTATTGTTCGTCTTCTCAAAGAGGCGAAGAGCCAAGCGCAACCCAAACGTGGCAGTTGTGAACGCTCGCATGGTGCGGTGCCTTGGAGCACGCATATACTCCCTCCGTTCCACAATACATGCCTTCCATTTGTCAAAATGTAGATGTATCTAGAGATGTTTTAGTATATAGGTACATTCATTTTTGGACAAATGGAAGTCAAGTATTTTGGAACGGAGGGAGTAGTAGCCAGGCTCTTGCATGAGACAAAATTGCTATTTGAACCCACAATTGTAGTATTACTAGTACTTGCTACTCCCTCCGTCTAGGTGAGTAAGTCATTGAATTTGTAGCTAAGCTTCCCTCATTGAATTCTTTAACAATTAAACTTGATCATCCATTGGTTGATAGTCATTCTGCATAGGTCCACGCGCTTAGCACTGTTTCCGCCTGGGGTCACCAATGTTTATTTGCTAATTAATAGCATCGCATGCAATGAACTAGACACTGCATGTCGTGTTTGGTAGTCTCAAGTCATTAAAAGCATGCACACCTCTCATCTCTTATTGGTTGATATGTCAAGAAACAAGAAACAAAGATAGAAGTTAATGCACCGCGCCTAAGTATTTTGGGATTATTTGGTTTTCGTAAGATGACTTACACACCTAGACGGAGGGAGTAGTATAGCCCTGTAAGCCAGAAAGGAGTATTTGCCTTTCTAGAGATTTCAACAAGTGACTAGACTACACCGCGTGCATTCTCCCTCCCTTCCGGTTTATAGGGCTCAAATCTCAAATCTCATGAACCAAGGCATTTTGCGATTGGAGGAATGTATCTCGTACTTTACAAAACTACCCTAATTAAACTCATGCATTAATTACTTAGTTCTCTCGTTTTCTTCTCCTCCTTGGTTGCGGTGCACAATATTGAGCACTCCTATATGACTTTTTTTAATAGTAAAACAACAGGAGAGGCTCCTACTATTGCTTTATTAAAAGGTGGGGCAATTACATTTTACATTTTGTACAAAGCCAAAGGGCTAAGCAGGAAAGAAAAGAAGGCTACATTTTTATACAGAGGGGTTTTGGTGAAGAACCAAGTCTTGAATCAGTCCTTGGATGAAAGTATTGATATCCCCCTTTGTCCTAAATGTTAGAATCTCTAGGTCCTTCTTAAACATCCTCAACTAGTCCAAATGTGAGGCCATCTCACCATCAAACAGAACTTTATTTCTTTGTTTCCATATATTCCAAGCTGCAAGAATTGTGATTTCTTTGAATGCAGGCTTGTGCCAAGCTAAGTGAGATGAATCAAACATTATTTGGATATCATTGTCAGACCCCCATTGAATTCCAATTGTATCCCATCACCTTTTAGCAAATTGGCACTCATAGAAAAGGTGTTTGTTTGTTTCAAGCTCACCCAGGTTGCACACAAGACAAGAATGATCTTCTCCAATATTAAAGTGCCTTCTTAGGAGCATATGTCTTGTGTTGACCCTGTCCATCAACATGAGCCAAGGAAAAACTTTGTGCCTCATGATGCATTTAGATTTCCATATTGGAGTTATATAGGTTGGGGCTCCAACATTTCTGAAGACGAACTTGTAGATTTTGTTGGTTTGTATTGTCCATCTCCCCAACATAAAATCCATTCATCAACACCCATTTGTTGTAAAGCCATAGAGTTTATTACGGGCTGGATGTCATCAAGTTCTAGTCTCGCTTCAATAGACAAAGGTAGATGGAACAGTGTAGCTGGGTCTGAATTGGAGTGAACTTGAGCCAATGATATATCTTCATCTTGGGCATACGAGAAAAGATGATTATGAGAAATTGGGAGGACTGTATCCCCATGCCATAAGTCTTTCCAAAAAAGCGCAGTGTCACTAGCTCTAGGTATGCATATCGCGATGCCTCTGAATTTATCCATTAAGGAAAAAACATCCTTCCACCAAAACGACCCACAAGCTGCTTTTGCGTAAGGAACCCCTTGATCATAATATGCATTCCAAATTAGCATGACCCAAGGAACGTCAACTTTGTGAATAAAATTGTGAAGGTATTTGAGCAGTACGCCTTGTTTTGAGCTTTAAGATCTAGAACCCCTAAACCACCTTTTTTCTTAGGGCGGCAGACCAAGTCTTACGCTACCAAGGAATGAGTTTTAGCATCTCGATCAGTATGTTTTCTCCACAGAAAAAGGTGCCTTGAAAGATCAAATATGTCAATCAACTTCAACGGGAGTTTGAGGACACACATGGAAAATGAGAGTAGAGATAAAAGAGCAGAATTAATAAGTTGAACTCTCTCCCCCTAAGATAGCCATATGGACATACTAGTTAATCTTCTTTCAGTTCTGTCTACAAGGGGCATAAGTTCTCTTATCATTGGACGTGTTGTACCCACACGAAGTCCCAGGTACGTGAATGGCATGCTCCCAACTTGGTAGCCAATTTCCTAAGATATTTTCAATTGGCATCAATTGTGATTTTCCATAATTTATTTTTAGCCCAGTTGCCCTACCATAAGAATCGAGAATAGCTTTAATGGTATGCCACTGTTCAACATCAATCGGCAGTACAATGATTGTGTCGTCATCGTATTGAATAACTAGATATTGTTCTAATGCAGGCTGCTCAATTGGTAACTGTATATGCCCTTCCTCCCAAGCTTTGTTGATTAGAGATTGTAGAAGGTCTGCAGCAATAACAAACAAAAGCGGAGAGATAGCGTCCCCTTGATGAACACCTCTTTTACATTTGAATTCTTTACCAGGAACTCCGTTTAAAAGAATTGAAGATGTTTGAGATTCCAGAAGCATTTTCATCCACATGCAACAACGGTCATCAAACCCTTTGCACTTGAGAATGTTGAGAATGAAGTCGTGTTCCATGGTATCGAAGGCTTTTTCAAAATCTAGTTTTAGAATAACGATTTCTTTCCCGGATTGTTTGCATTGATGTATATATTCGAAGGCCCATCCCAAGCAATCTTGAATTGTACGGGAATTGATGAATCCGTATTAGTTGCAGTGAACAATTTTCAAAATCCATTTTTGCCAGCTTTCAGCTAGAATTTTAGTTAATACTTTGAGCACACAATTAAAAAGGGATATCGGTCGGTAGTCATTAACTGTTTCAGGCGTACCTTTCTTAGGAATAAGTTTTATCAATGAGGTATTAAGGTAGTTAATGTTTATCTTTCCTTCCCAGAAATCCTGACATAGTGCATAAAAATCCTCCTTAATAATCTCCTAGCAGACTTTCAAAAATTGTCCATTAAAACCGTCTGGCCCCGGAGCCCAGTCAGCAGGTATTAGTTTAATGATCCTGTCAATTTCCTCAAAAAAAAAAGGCTCAGATAGATCAGACAATCCAGGGTATTCTTGGATTAATTTAGACATCTCAAAATCATAGGTTGTGGTATTCAAGACACCCATTCTTTTCTTAAAGCACTCAAAGAAAGCAGCAAATTTTTCATTATGATTTTCAATTGAGTTTCATTCTTCCAAATAATTAAAGTAGTTGAGTTTGTTCTGAATCTTTCCGTTGCATGAGCATGAAAATATTTTGTATTCTCCTCACCTTTCACTGACCATCGGAAAGTACATCTTTTTTTTTTCAATAGTCACTTTGGTACTTTAAAAGACGTAGAAGATGCTTCTTTAGAATGACTCTAAAGTTTCTCTCAGGCATAGTAAGTTGTCGCAGCTCTTCAAGATTGTCAACTTGTGTTAAAATTCTATTGCAGTTTTTGAATGAGCAGTCGCACCTTAGTATTTTCTTGCTCCACATTTTAAGTGCATATTGCAATCTTTTAAGTTTTACCGAGATCCTTGTTGCACTAGAGGTAGCTTTGATTGCACTCCTATATGACTAGACGCTCTATCTACATGTGGGACATTAAAGCATCCGGTCCCGCGTGCCATCCACCAAATCACAGCGAGGTGCTACAGTCGAGACTCACCTATCACCCCGGTGTGGCCGTCATGACCCGTCATATCACAAAACCCACACCTTTACCAGCAGTAGTAAAGTTGCCTCCAAGTTGGACTGGACGAAGCAACCATCATTTCACTGGAACGCTCATTGAAGCCCTTTCTCCCCTTTCTTGAAGAAAACCTCACTCCAGGCTACTCACTTCTGCCATATTTCTTCTGTACCGACGAAGGAATGGTGGGCGAATCAGTGATACTACTATATTTTCATACCAAGAATCTTCTTTTTGTGAAGCACCGACCAATTCTCACAGGCTATTCTTTTCTCGTTTTCATTGCGATTGTGGTTTCCTTTCGATTGCTTTTTTTTGTTAGTTCATTGATGGATCCTGGAGCACTAGGCAAAGAGTTCCCGGCGGACAACCCACTCAAGATAGCGATCTCCAGGAAGCGAGCACCGACCAATGAGTTGACCATGTTGGCGGGCCAACCCATGGAGACGAAGAACTCCAAGAAACAAGCACTGTCCAAAGAGTTGACGACGTTGGCGGACGAACTCCTCAAAGAAACTTGGAAGAACAACAAGGGCCCCACCGTGCCTACCCCAGAAACTCTGATGGCCACCTATGCGAGGCTCAAGGCCGAGTTTGAGGAGATAGTCACCATTGAGAAGCAGTATTCCCCTGGCAAGGTGATGGCCCCCCTCGAGGACGAGGAGATGGCCCCCGAAGTGATGAGATCCCCCGGTGAGCTGCACAAGGTAAAAAATAATGGCTTATTACTATAGTTGTGGTTTTTGATTATTTGCAATGTGCTTGCTAATATGTTAGGGTTGTGTAGGTGCCGGTGTACGTCCTTGATGATTCCGATGTCATGGCCCGTCCTGTGGACAATGCCCTAGAGATCGTTTTTGATGTCGCGGTCCGTCCTGTTGGCATCGCCTTGGAGATCGATTTTGATGCCGTTGTCCATCCTATGGACATTGCCCTAGAGATCGATTCCAATGTCGCGGTTAGTCCTATGGACATTGCCCCAGAGATCGATTCCCATGCCGCTGTTCGTTATGTGGTCATTGCCCGAGAGATCGATGACAAGAAATAGTTGGTCACGCTAATCCTTCACGGTAGTTTGCATTGCCCTGTGTTTAATTACCAGAACGATGTGTGTTATCAAACCATCTTAGGGCTAGTGCACTGTCTTGTGTGGGCAGTACTTGCTACTTTTGTTTGACAGTCAATCATGCGAACCCTCTCCGAGTTATGGAAATAGATGTATCCTCACCAACTTTTGATGTAATATATGGCATGCTTAGATGTATGTTTGAACTATTTATCATATCAGCGGGGCTTGTTTGATCATTCTTGGTGTTAGTAGGCTAGCTACTGTGCGAGCTTTCAAAACACTCACTGAAGAGAAACGTTGGTGCGATGCGCTCGTGGTACGCTTATACTTATCCGTCGTCGATCGGCCAATAGCCCAAGCTCCTAAAATTGCAGGCTTAGCGATCAATCAGACAATAGTCGACACGGATACATTCAGGCCTCATTTTGTTCATAGGGTAGGAAAATCGTAGCAAAAGTATAGAGACGTACAACACAAAATCATAGCAGTACAGAGACGTACTCCCTTCGTTCCAAAATAGATGATCTAGGCGGGCTAATTTGGCCTAGTGGGTTTCACTGATATGACGTGGTACAGTGCCGTCCAGTCATCGCATGCGGTAGCAGTATTGCGGGTACAGTAAGTTTTCTTGAAGAAGCGGAATTCAACGAAGTCATGATGGTTCCTTCGTACAAACAACTTACAGTGGGAAAGGTTGGGCCTGCGATACGACCGGGGTAGACCAGGATAATTTTGGAAGGTGGACCAGGATGGTCGACGTCCCACATGTCGGCGAATGAAAGTATTCTTTTCAATATATAGGACAAGCAACGAGTATTCATTGTTTATTTTTGATGAAATCTATTGTCTCCACTGTTACGGCGGAGGAGTGTGAAACACGGCATGTGCACCACTCCCTCCTGGCCTCCTTCCTCATGTAATGCTACCATACTGTTGACTATAAGGTTGGCTATAAGGTTACAAATTTTTCTTACTTTCTCTATCTATTTCCTCTCAAATGTTTTTTACCTTTCTTTTTTTAGACACAATTGTTTTTTATGCTTTTTTTAGAATTATTTTTTATACCTAGGAGCACGTGTAGAGACGGGCTCTTGCGGAGCCCACTCCTTGACTTTTTCAATGCCTCTCTCTCCTCCACATAAGCAGGCTTATAGCCCAGTATTTTACTGGTACTACTTGCTATTCATGCATGCGGCGGGTAGCTGGCGTCTTGAGGGGCCAGGGCGGTCAGAGTGGGCTTGGAAGCGGTCCGGACTCTAGCATGGCCCACCTCACATTATCACCATATATTTCATGGAGTCCGTGCACGGCGGGCGGGCTATATCTTCTCCCTCCCCCGTTTCTCTCTTCTCAGCCGAAGCCCGCCGAGCGATTAGATTTCTACTATCGACGGTTTATTCAATTGCAGTCCCACATGTCAGTGAAACTGCTAGACAACGCATGTCCCCTCTGGTGAGCGGCGTGCGAGCGGGACTGTTGGGGGTGCGACGCATACGAGTCATAAGTGTGTCACCTTTTCCTTTAGAACTTGCAAAGCGTAACATTTTAGCGCGATCGATCGATAGAAATCCAGAACAAAATGGCGAGGGCGGTGCTTTCCCGCTCATTAGGCGGTCTAGTTTGAGAGATATGACGTGCTACAGTGCTGTCCACTTGCTCCATTTTTATGTAAGCAAGAGTTTACACTCTTAGGCGGGAGGAGTGCGAAACACCGCGGATCTGATTTTGATCAAGGGATAATTGTTCCCTGCCAAATGATGGAGCACTGTTAGCGATTATAGCATGATCTCCACCGCTGGCCCAGAAATTTACACCGGCATCTGTCCGAGGACACTGATGGATGCCATCTGATGCTGCCCGCACACCTTTCGACACTAACCAGACGGAATTCGTGCAAACAAAGCAAATTACAAATTAATCGGATGAAATTCATTACATTTCGAAAACTTTTTCTACAAATTGGACAAAATTCATTACATATTTCGCACAAACCGTACTAAAACCTACTGTAAACCTAATCTAAACGATCGCCGGCGGCCGACCATCATGTCCGGCCATGAACCCGAGGAAGCCGGCCATTTCCTTTGCCTCCTCCTCATCCGCCTCGATAACCTCCTCCTTCGGAGCACAAGGTTCTAAAGATTTCCACCTCCACATCGCCGTCAAGCGGCTAATCGGCCGCCGATGTTTACCCCACCAAGCTTGGCGTCGACTCAGTGGGGTAGCGGTGGCCTTCCTTGGACCAGGGCGGCGGCGACCTACCGTGTACTACTCTTCCTCGCTGCCTGCTGCGCCCGTGCACACGCACCGGCTTCGTGGTCGTGGCGGCGGAGGGCGGCCGAGGGGGGGGGGTGCCGGCGATCTTCTTCATTTGCTACTACGACAGTACGTCAAAGAGAGCTTTGGAGCGTGCCCGGAGCGGAGCCGCCGATGTCCCTCGTCTGCTCGTGCGACAGTATGTCCAAGAGAGCTTCAGAGCGCTAGGAGGCCATGGTTGGAGTGGTGCCGACAGAAGGAAGGAACCAGAGGAGAATAAGTGTGGGTCTTTGGCTACGGCTGGGAGCTGGGGCTCAAAGTTAATGTAGCAGGCGAGTGGCAATGAGCCGCGTCAGATGGATGGACGGCTGGCGCCAGAGTAGGTTCGTCGGGCGTGAATGCGGATGCTGCTTCAGTGACTTAACTGCAGATGCATTGGGTTATTGATATGTGGTCCCAATGGGCATCTGGCCCGCATGTCAGTGAATGCGGCATTGACGTTTTGGAGAGACAGTGGCCATTTCAGGCGGGAAGCGCGCGCTAGTGATGGAAGGGGTTTCGGTAGGCCAGGGCGGTTAGACGTTGGCGTGGTGGTAAAGTGTGAACTCATGGATGACGAGCCTTTGAAGTATATGTGGGACGTATTGACAACCGCTCTTGTCTCCAGCTAGCCTTCGACGACCACCATTAGACACCACACAACCATGTATAACTTACGAATAATGGACGAATCGTTCAGACACACACTCGTGTGTAGTGGCACTAAGATCGGTCGCTCACAATAGTACATACTCCGTACCATAGTACCCTCTCTAGCTAGGCTGTTTTATAGATTGTCGTTGTGATGGGCGATATACATGAGCAAGGCGCTCTGAGTATGACTGTTGGTGTTGAGCCAGGTGAATACATGCTCGGCGTTCGCGTAGGCCTCCATCAAACGTCTAAACAGTAATTGCAGGCACCGTCGGGGCACGCAGGTGATGGGCTCGCCATTTGTGTTGCACCCTGAGCAGGACTTTGATTTAGAGGGCGACTAATACGTCTCCAACGTATCTACTTTTCCAAACACTTTTGCCCTTGTTTTGGACTCTAACTTGCATGATTTGAATGAAACTAACCCGGACTGACGCTGTTTTCAGCAGAACTGCCATGATGTTGTTTTATGTGTAGAAAAGAAAAGTTCTCGGAATGTCCAGGAAATCCAAGGAGGCACTTTTTGGAATTAATAAGAATTTTTGGCGAAAGAATTACTGCCAGGGGGCCCACAGCCTATCCACGAGACAGGGGGCCGCCCCCCCTAGGGCGTGGCCTCCTATCTCGTGGTCCACCTGGACCTCCTCTGACCTCAACTCCAACTCCATATATTCCGTCTCGGGGAGAAAAAAATCAAGGAGAAAGTTTCATCGCGTTTTACGACACGGAGCCGCCGCCAAGCCCTAATCTCTCTCTGGAGGGCTGATCTAGAGTCCATTCGGGGCTCCAGAGAGGGGGATTCATCACCGTCGTCATCATCAACCATCCTCCCTCACCAATTTCATGATGCTCACCGCCGTGCGTGAGTAATTCTATCGTAGAGCTTGCTTGACGGTGATGGGTTGGATGAGATTTACCATGTAATCAAGTTAATTTTGTTAGGGTTTGATCCCTAGTATCCACTATGTTCTGAGATTGATGTTGCTATGACTTTGCTATGCTTAATGCTTGTCACTAGGACCCTAGTGCCATGATTTCAGATCTGAACCTATTATGTTTTCATGAATATATGTGTGTTCTTGATCCTATCTTGCAAGTCTATAGTGACCTATAATGTGTTATGATCCGACAACCCCGAAGTGACAATAATCAGGATACTTCTCGGTGATGACCGTAGTTTGAGGAGTTCATGTATTCACTAAGTGCTAATGCTTTGTTCCGGTTCTCTATTAAAAGGAGGCCTTAATATCCCTTAGTTTCCGCTAGGACCCCGCTTCCACGGGAGGGTAGGACAAAAGATGTCGTGCAAGTTCTTTTCCATAAGCACGTATGACTATTTACGGAATACATGCCTACATTACGTTGATGAATTGGAGCTAGTTCTATATCACCCTATGTTATAACTATTGCATGAGGAATCACATCCGGCATAATTATCCATCATTAATCCATTGCCTACGAGCTTTTCACATATTGTTCTTTGCTTATTTACTTTTCCATTGCTACTATTACAACTACTACAAAAACCCAAAAACATTTATCTTTACCTTTGCTACCGTTACCTTTATGATCATACCACTTTTGCTACTAAACACTTTGCTGCAGATACCAAGTTATCCAGGTGTGGTTCAATTGACAACTCAACTGCTAATACTCAAGAATATTCTTTGGCTCCCCTTGCGTCGAATCAATAAATTTGGGTTGAATACTCTACCCTCGAAAGCTGTTGCGAACCCCTATACTTGTGGGTTATCAAGACTAATTTCTGGCGCCATTGCCGGGGAGCATAGCTCTATTCTATGAGTCACTTGGGATTTATACCTGTTGATCACTATGAAGAACTTAAAAGACGATCGAACTACTATTTTGCCCTCAGCTATGAGGGGAGGTAAGGAACTGCCATCTAGCTCTGCACTAGATTCTCCTTCCGTTATTAGTAAGCTTGCAACACCTAAACCTGCTACTGCTATGAATTCTAATATGTCGCATGTTATTGATGATGCCACTTCTGTTATGCATGATGAAACTACTTCTGTGCATGATACTACTTTGCCATTAGGTGAATTTCTTGATGAACAACTTGCTAGAGTTAGGGGGAATGAAATTACTGAAGATCCTATTACTGATGATAGTGATGATGAAGGTCCCCCCAATGATTGTGTATTACCTGTTGTTCCTAAGGGTTATGTTATGAATGAAGCAGCTGCTATGGAAATTCTTGCTTGCAATGATAGAAATGATCTTAATAAATTATTAGCTAGATGGAAGCAGCAACCTCTTAATGCTAGAATGAAACCCGATCTTGCTTTTGCTACTTCACCTATCTGTGTTACTGATAAGGATTATGAATTCTCTGTTGATCCTGATATTATTACTTTAGTTGAATCTGATCCTTTTTATGGCCTTGAATCTGAAACTGTTGTGGCACATCTTACCAAGTTAAATGATATAGCCACCCTATTCACTCATGATGAGAAGTCTCGCTATTTATATATCCTTAAGATATTTCCGTTCTCATTAAAGGGTGATGCTAAGACTTGGTATAATTCTCTTGCTCCTGGTTGTGTACGTAGTCCCCAGGATATGATTTATTACTTCTCTGCTAAATATTTCCCTGCTCATAAGAAACAAGCTGCCTTGCGGGAAATATATAATTTTGTGCAAATCAGAGATGAGAGTCTCCCACAAGCTTGGGGGATGCTTCTCTGGTTACTTAATGCTTTGCCTGATCATCCTCTTAAGAAAAATTAAATACTTGATATCTTTTATAATGGACTAACCGATGCTTCCAAGGACTACTTGGATAGTTGTGCTGGTTGTGTTTTCAGGGAAAGAACAGTCGACAAAGCTGGAATACTATTGAATAATATGTTGACTAATGAAAATAATTGGACTCTTCCGGAGGCAGTTCCTGAAGTAATTCCTGAACCAATTGAGCCAACTCCCGAGGCTATTCCTAAACCCACTCCAAAGAAGAGAGGTGTTTCATTTCTCAGTCCTGAAGATATGCAAGAGGGAAAGAAATCAATGAAAGAAAAAGGTATTAAAGCTGAAGATGTTAAGAATTTACCTCCTATTGAAGAAATACATGGTCTTAATTTACCGCCTGAGGACTACATTGTCTTGATAACCCGACACTGGTAGTAAAGGTAAATTCTCTCTATAGATATGATAAAGTTGAAATACCCTCTACTAAATTTCACAGCCCATGCTTAGATGAATTTGACGACTTTATGGCTAGACAAGAAAGTTTTAATGCCTATGTTGGTAGAGAGTTAAAGAATAATGCTTTCGAGATAGGACGCGTAGGTGATAATCTGGCTAGAGTGAAAGATGAACTTCACCACGTTAGCAAATTTGCTTCTATGGTTGCTACTCAAGTTGAGCAAGTACTTAAAGCTCAAAATGATTTGCTTGAGGAATTGAATAATAAAAATGATTTTGCTGTTAGAGTGGCTACTAGAACTGGTAGAATGACTCAGGAACCTTTGTATCCTGAAGGCCACCCTAAGAGAATCGAGCAAGATTCTCAGAGAAATAAATTAGAGGCACCTAGTTCTTCCAAAAAGAAGAAAAAGAAAAACGATAGAACTTTGCATGCTTCTAGTGTACCTACTATAGACACACTTGAGAATCCCAATGATATTTCTATTTCTGATGCTGAAACTCAATCAGGTGATGAACATGAAACTAGTGATAATGTTAATGATAATGTTCATGTTGATGCTGAACCTAGCAAAAACAATGATGTAGAAATTGAACCTGCTGTTGATCTTGATAACCCACAATCAAAGAATTAATGGTATGATAAGAGAGATTTTGTTGCTAGGAAGCACGGTAAACAAAGAGAACCATGGGTTCAAAAACCCATGCCCTTCCCTCCTAAACCATCCAAGTCAAAGGATGATGAGGATTTTGAGCGCTTTGCTGAAATGATTAGACCTATTTTCTTACGTATGCGCTTGACTGATATGCTTAAAGTAAATCCTTATACTAAGTATATGAAGGATATCATCACAAATAAAAGAAAGATACCGGAAGCTGAAATTTCCACCATGCTTGCTAATTACACTTTTAAGGGTGGAATACCAAAGAAACTTGGAGATCTGGGTGTACCAACTATACCATGCTCTATTAAAAGAAATTATGTTAGAACTGCTTTATGTGATCTTGGAGCTGGTGTTAGTGTTATGCCTCTCTATTTATATCGTAGACTTGAATTGAATAAGTTGACACCTACTGAAATATCTTTGCAAATGGCTGATAAATCAACTGCTATACCTGTCGGTATTTGTGAGGATGTGCCTGTTGTGGTTGCAAATGTCACTATTTCAATGGACTTTGTTATTCTTGATATTCCCGAGGACAATAGTATGTCTATTATCCTTGGTAGACCTTTTCTTAATACTGCAGGGGCTGTTATTGATTGCAACAAAGGCAACGTCACTTTTCATGTTAATGGTAATGAGCATACGGTACACTTTCCGAGGAAACAATCTCAAATTCATAGCATCAATTCTATTGAAAAAGTTCCAACTATCATTTTTTGAGGTTTTGAATTTCCTCTCCCTATCGTCAAGAAAAAGTATGATATTCTTATTGTTGGGGATTTTTATATCCCCGTTGAGGTAACTTAGTGTTATTCGAAATTTCTCCAGTTCCTTGTTATTCGGAATGAGTTTGTTAACAAGACTTGATCAACCTTGTTAGTGGGTTCATTTTGATGATCACGAGATGGATGAAACTAGAAGGCACAACCTTCTGTACCCTCCTTTTACTTTCTGTTATTTAGATTAAATAAAGCAAAAATAGTATTATCCGTCTGTTTTCTAAATTATCCGTGCATTAAAAAATAGTCCGAAAATAAAAGTGGTCCAAATGCCCTGCAAATTTAGTATGATTTTTTCTGGAATATTTGAGGATTTTAGGCACTGAAAACACTGCAGGAGGGGCAAGCACCAGGTCACGAGAGAGGAGGGTGCCCCCCTATAGGGCGCGCCCCTGTCTCATGGGCCCCTGGTGGCTCCCCTCCACTTATGCCAGCACCCACACACTTCTTCTTCTACCCAAAAAAATCCCCATCCAGCTCAAGCACGAGTTCTAGCTCGTTTTGCTGTGATTTTCGATCTCTTAGCTCAAAGCTCCATTTGCAAAACTGCTTTGGGAGATTGTTGCTTGGTATGTGACTCCTCCATTGGTCCAATTAGTTTTTGTTCTAGTGCTTTATTCATTGCAAATTTTTGCTGCTTAGGTGACCATGTTCTTGAGCTTGCATGTTAAATTTTTGAGGTCCCAAGCAATTCCAATGTATGATATAGGCTCTAGGCACTTGTAGGAGTAGTTGCTATCAATCTTGTTTAGTTTTATTCACTTTTATTTTGAAGTTACTAAAATTTTAGAAATTTTCAGAAAAAGAAATATGCTTAGAAGAATGTACCAAGGAGGTTCCTCGCCAAAGAAAGGGCCAAGGATTGCTATACGTGAGAAAGATGTTAAATTGCCGAGGGACGCAAATGTACGGGCTTGTGAGTGGCCATCCGATGATTTTATGGTCGAAGCAGGCTTCAAGGAGGAATTTGACGCATATGTGCGTAACGCCGAGCTAGAGGACTTCTTACAAGATTAGTGTCCTCAATATTATCAATTGACCGATTCCTTTGTGCGGAGGGTCGAATACATTTCTGTGCGTAATTCTCCTAGTTTCATGTTTGATATTTATTATACATCTTATACCATGGATTTAGAGGATTTCACAACTGCTTGCAAACTCCCGCAGTGGGGTAATATTAATGATCCTCCCAAATCTGAATTTAGAGATTTTCTTGCTAGTATTACTGTGGAGAATATAGGGAGCATTCATTTTCCTGCTATACATTACTTTGCTCTCTTTATTGGTAGATGCGTTAACGGTAAGGACGAGGTATGTCACATGTGTGCCCCTGATCTTTGTGTCCTCAAGAGTGCCGTGTCAGGTTATAAAGGTTATAATTTGGGGGCAATAGTTGCACATAGGTTGCAGAATAATAGTAGAAGGGGTGATTTCTTTGGAGGAATTTATGCAACCCGTGTGGCTAATTTTGTTAATATAGCTCCATGAGAGGGGGATATGATTGTACCTCCTGTTTATTTGGATAAAGAAGCTATTTTTGATCATCATTTTCTTGAGAGGAATGAACAATTCCTCCATTATCGACTAACCTATGATAGACGCAACGTCGTCCCTGTTACTCTTCCTCCCTACCTTTTTGATTATCAGGCAAAAGGAAGATATGTTGTCACCCGGGAAGAAGCAACTGAATATGAGAGGGTAATGGAGGAAGCTCGCCAACACGCTGCTGCTCAAGAGACAGTCGCCTCTGCATATCAGTACTACCCCAGTTTCACTTATGGATATCAGCCAGGCGGTCATTGGTATTAAACGAACTTAGGCCAAAAGCCTAAGCTTGGGGGAGTACGTATTTCTCACCGACTTTACATTCATGTTCACACACTAGTCGTCGGTGCTCATACTCTTTCATTGTATTATCCATGCTAGTTTAAATTTCTTTTTCTAGTTTTCTTCGTGTGTGTTTGTTAAACCTTGAGAAAAAACAAAAAAATTAGTTAGTTTAAATTCTATGCTTGTAGTAGAATTAAAATGAAAACTCAAGAAGATTTCTCTTCTTCTTACTTGTTGGGAGCTTTCCAGTGTAAATAGTTTTATTTTCTTTTCTTTCTTTTGGGGGTCGAGTAGACTATTGAAAATGCTTAGTGGCTCTTATATGCATGATTGTTTATTTAATTTAGAGCCCATATTACGTGTCTTCTCTCTTGAGTTGAATGCTGGCAGATTCCAACTTAGTCCAATGCACGTGCACTCTTATTATTTTACACATCATTCGGTCGTGCGAGTGAAAGGCAATAATGACAATATATGATGGACTTATTGGGATGAGAAAAGCTAGTATGAACTCGACCTCTTTTGTTTTTGTAAATATGATGAGTTGATCGTTCCTGAGTCAGCTATTATGAAGTAAACATTTTTGCAATGACATTTAGAGATTATAGTTGCTCGTGCCATGCTTGATTAGCTATGACTTATAATGGTTTACCTTGCGTGCCAACATGCTATTAGAATGATTATGATGTGATATGATGGGATGGTATCCTCCTTTGAATGAATTGAGTAACTCAACTTGGCACATGTTCACGCATGTAGTTGAATCAAATCAACATAGCCTTCATGATATTTATGTTCATGGTGGATTATATCCTACTCATGCTTGTATTCGATGTGAATTAATTTTAATGCATGTTTACGACTGTTGTCGCTCTCTCAGTTGGTCGCTTCCCTGTCTTTGGCTGGCTTTCACCTGTACTAAGCGGGAATACTGCTTGTGCATCCAAACTCCTTAAAACCCAAAGTTGTTCCATATGAGTCCACTATACCTTCCTATATGCGGTATTTACCTGCCGTTCCAAGTAAATTTGTATGTGCCAAACTCCAAACCTTCAAATGAAATTCTATTTTGTATGCTCGAGCAGCTCATGTTACAACTAGGGTTGCCTATATCTTCCATGCTAGGTGGGTTATTCTCAAGAGGAGTGGACTCCGCTCCTCATTCACGAGAAAGGGCCGGTAACCGGGATGCCCAGTCCCATGATCCAAAAAGATCCAAACAAATCAAAATAATTAAACAAAACTCCCCAAGGGCTGTTGTATGTTGGAGGCACTCGTTGTTTCGAGAAAGCAATGATTGATACTTGTTGGTGGTTAGGGGAGAATAAACCTTTACCATTCTGTTTGGGAACTGCCTATAATGCATGTAGTATGGAAGATACAGCCATCTCATAGTTGTTGCGTTGACAGCGAAAGTATGCCGCTCAAAATGTTATTCAATCTCTATTTTAAAATCGAGCTCTGGCACCTCTACAAATCCCTGCTTCCCTCTGCGAAGGGCCTATCTATTTACTTTTATGTTGAGTCATCACCCTTCTTATTAAAAGCACCTGCTGGAGAGCACACTGTTATTTGTATTCATTACTATTGGTTTATATTGGGTATAACTTGATTGGATCTCTTTTACCATGAATTACAATGTTTAGTCGGTCCTTGATCTTTAAAGGTGCTCTGCATTTATGTTTTGCTGTCTCAGAAAGGGCTAGCGAGATACCATTTTGTTATATCATGTTATGATTATTTTGAGAAAGTGTTGTCATCCAAGTTTTATTATTATGGCTCGCTAGCTGATTATGCTATTGATATGAGTAATTGTGAGACCTATGTGTCATTGTGAGTATGGTTAGTTCATAATATTTGCTGAAACTTGAATGTTGGCTTTTCATGTTACAACAACAAGAGCATACAGAGTTTGTAAAAGTTTTTCTTTATCACTTTCAGTTTATCAACTGAATTGCTTGAGGACAAGCAAAGGTTTAAGCTTGGGGGAGTTGATACGTCTCCAACGTATCTACTTTTCCAAAAAACGTTTGCCCTTGTTTTGTACTCTAACTTGCATGATTTGAATGAAACTAACCCGGACTGACGATGTTTTCAGCAGAACTGCCAAGATGTTGTTTTATGTATAGAAAAGAAAAGTTCTCGGAATGTCCTGGAAATCCACGAAGGCACTTTTTGGAATTAATAAGAATTTTTGGCAACAAAATTACTGCCAGGGGGCCCACAGCCTGTCCACGAGACAGGCCCCCCTAGGGCGCGGCCTCCTATCTCATGGGCCCCCTGGACCTCCTCCGACCTCAACTCCAGCTCCAGATATTCCGTGTCGGGGAGAAAAAAATCAAGGAGAATGTTTCATCGCGTTTTATGACACGGAGCCACCGCCAAGCCCTAATCTCTCTCGGGAGGGCTGATCTAGAGTCCGTTCGGGGCTCCGGAGAGGGGGATTCGTCACTTTCGTCATCATCAACCATCCTCCATCACCAATTTCATGATGCTCACCGCCGTGCATGAGTAATTCCATCGTAGGCTTGCTGGACGATGATGGGTTGGATGAGATTTACCATGTAATCAAGTTAATTTTGTTAGGGTTTGATCCCAAGTATCCACTATGTTCTGAGATTGATGTTGCTATGACTTTGCTATGCTTAATGCTTGTCACTAGGGCCCGAGTGCCATGATTTCAGATCTGAACCTATTGTGTTTTCATGAATATATGTGTGTTCTTGATCCTATCTTGCAAGTATATAGTGACCTATTATGTGTTATGATCCGACAACCCCGAAGTGACAATACTCAGGATACTTCTCGGTGATGACCGTAGTTTTAGGACTTCATGTATTCACTAAGTGCTAATGCTTTGTTCCGGTTCTCTATTAAAAGGATGCCTTAATATCCCTTAGTTTCCGCTAGGACCCCGCTTCCACGGGAGGATAGGACAAAAGATGTCATGCAAGTTCTTTTCCATAACCAAGTATGACTATTTATTGAATACATGCCTACATTACATTGATGAATTGGAGCTAGTTCTATATCACCCTATGTTATAACTATTGCATGACGAATCGCATCCAGCATAATTATCCATCATTGATCCATTGCCTACGAGCTTTTCACATATTTTTCTTTGCTTATTTACTTTTCCGTTGCTACTGTTACAACTACTACAAAAACCCAAAAACATTTATCTTTACCTTTGCTACTATTACCTTTATTATCATACCACTTTTGCTACTAAACACTTTGCTGCAGATACTAAGTTATCCAGGTGTGGTTGAATTGACAACTCAACTGCTAATACTCAAGAATATTCTTTGGCTCCCCTTGTGTCGAATCAATAAATTTGGGTTGAATACTCTACCCTCGAAAGTTGTTGCGATCTCCTATACTTGTGGGTTATCAGCGACGTGCATGCATTAGCATGCTTTGACAGTGTGAGCGTGAGTGTCCAACACAAAGTATTTCATTTTCATTTGGCTGATGAGGGTGCGTTGCAGTGACGAGTCCGTGGTTTGATTCCCCACATACGCATAATTTTGGTTTTTACTCCCTCCATCCCAAAATAAGTGTCTTAACTTTGTACTAGGTCTAGTACAAAGTTGTACTAACCTTGAGACACTTATTTTGGGATAGAGGGAGTATTTATTTCTCCATTGACAAGTAGGCCTGTAGATGGATAAAGAACATGAGCTGATGATGCGCATGCGGACTGTTTGACTGGTCAACCAGACAAATACGGAGCTATACGGTGAGCCAATGACCGTATAATCACCATATCTCGTATACAATGATCAAAGTGAGCTATCAAGACAAGTTCGATGACCGCCAATGCATTTTACTCGGTAATAAATGACCAGGATTGAAGGGGAATCCAAATTTCCTTTGTCTTCTATCCTTGAGCTCTTGACAAACCAATGCACTATACGGTTGTCCGGCCACTCCACCCAGAGCTCTCACCAAGCGTCGTTCATGCCACCGCGCCGCACACTAACCCGTAAGTCAACGATGGCATCCCGCCGTGCCGAGTTCCTCGCCGCCCACGACCGCACACAAATGGTAGGGAAGCGATGGCATCCCACCGTGCCGAGTTCATCACCGCTCGCGACCTCACACCTATGTGGGAGGAATTTGAAGATGCCAAGGCCGAATGGGCGGTAGAGCAAGAGGCAGCCAAAGCCGCACAGAGGGAGCGGAAAAGTTAGAAAGCTCTCAAGAAAAGAGAGGCCCACCGCCGCAAGAAAGAAGAGGATGCATGCGCTGCTGCGGAGAGGTCGGCGGAGATCCAAGCACGGTGGGGTGTCGCCGACAAAGCCAGGAAGGAGAACGAAGGTGTCTGGCCAGCATGTGAGAAGTAGTAGTAGTACTAGTTAGTGTGTGTGTCTGTGTCTGAGTACGAGCATGTACCAATAATAATAGTTACTACTGTAGTTTTTAGAGAAAATTACCAGTACATTAGCCTAGACTAAATGGAAAAATTCCTATCCTATGCATCAAATGGCATCTCTTTCTCTATACGAATTGAGATGCATGTCATCTCACTTCCTATGATTTTCATATTCCTATAAAATTCCTATCCTATGAACGAAAGGAGGCCTCTGTTGGAGTAACTAATGTAGCTAGCAGTACTGCTGGTACAATAGTTTTCTTCAAGAAGCGGAATTCAACGAAGTCATGATGGTTCCTTTGTCCGAGCAACTTCAAAGTGGGAAAGTGGGCGTCTGATTTGACGGCTCATTAGTCATTGTTACTGCGGCGCGATGACCAGGGTGACTCTCCCTTGGAGTTTTGCATGCATGGCAAGCGGACTAGGATGGTCGACATCCCACATGTTGGCGAATGGAAGTATTCTTTCCGATATCGAGGAGCAAGGAAACCGCATGGTATAGTATCACTGCTGATTGGTTGTAAAAAAATAGTATCACTGCTGACTTATAATTATTTTTTATTTCTCATGAATGCTAGCGTTTCAACTCTTACAATGAAGAGTGCGAAACACGGCACGTGCTGGATGTCCCACACGTGAGCGAAAGCAGTGGGACATGAACAACGTGGTAGAGCCCAGCGAAAAAAACCCAGCGTGGTAGAGCGTCTCCACTTCTTCCACTTCTGGGTCGGAAACCACACATAGTAGTACTTAGTGGTATGAACGATACAAAGTGTGACCTGGAGAGAAATACACGTCTAGTTGGAAGGTCTCGAGGCATACACGTAAACAAATATAAAAGTTAATATGTGCCTCCAACTAATATAGTAGTAGTAGAGTACTTAGGCACGTACTCCGTAACATCACCGTGCATTGCACGTACAACATTTAGCGGTAGTACGTAGTAAGAGACAAATGCCGCCCAAGAGTTCCCTTCTCGACCCACTTTTGGGTGTTTGGTAGATTGTATGGAGGGTGCATGAGTCCACACTAGTTTATCACACATACACTAGAAGCATGCATGATGAGGGGTGTTGAGTTTAGCATGCATGAAGAGGGAACAACTATGCTGAGATGAGAACGCAACCAAACACACCCTATATGCCACGCATATTCATACCATTTGTGCATTTCTACTTCACATATTCATACCATTAATATTCACACTCAGGTTCGTACGTCCACTCCTGGGTACATGTCTGTCTCGTAGTTCCAGTCCCACGTGGTGTTCATATAGATGGAATGATCCTTGCATGACACGTGCACCTTGATGCTAGATGTCTCGCGTGTTGGCAAAAGGATGAACAAAGCTCACGTAAATAAAAATTGAGTGGAAGAACATAGATTCCTGACGACCGAGAAGGAGCAAGGAACCTCGTGGTGGAGCGTCTACACTCATAATATTTAATATTATTCAGCGATATAAAATCAACCAATCATCTCCACAGTGGACTGGAAGAGTACAAAACACGGCAGCCCAGTTTAGTTACATCATACTAGTACATGGCTAACCCACGCTATCACCATATTTCTTGGCTTCCGTGCGACACCTATCTCTAGTAATCCAACAACCTGTATCGCTTCTCCCTCCTCGTTTCTCTCAAAGTGCGGCGGGCTGGCATTTTTGCCGTCTATTGAGGTCGGTTAACTAATCACATGTTAGCGACATGCCAAGAGCATTCTAAAAAAAATTCCTTTCACATTCCGTTTTCAAAAATAAAAAAATCCTTTCACGTAAGAATTTGACTGTATGCTTTGAGCAACTTCCACTACTAGGAAAAGGCCTAGTAATGGCGCACCTAATTTGGCCATTAATGGCGCATCAGTGGTGCGCCATTAGTGCCACGCCATTAGTATATTTTACTAATGGCGCACCACTGGTGCGCCATTAGTATCTGGTATACTAATGGCGCACCACTGGATGCGCCATTAGTATATACAACAGTGCGCCATTAGTATGCCTCCCAGGGGGCCATGTATACCCAGGTGCTTTGGCATACTAATGGCGCACAACAGCAAGATGCGCCATTAGTAACTTCAGCATACTAATGGCGCACTGTCTAATGATGCGCCATTAGTATCCTTTGGCATACTAATGGCGCACTGTGGTGTGATGCGCCATTAGTATGAATATTAGGTTTTTTTATTTTTTTATTTTCTGTTTTTTGCACAGGTTACAAAATGTATAATTGAACAAAATATAGACAGCACACATCAACAACAGATTCATCGAATACAATAGAAGATTAGTCTCTGAATACAATTCATCATATTAGTCTCCGAATTGAAAAGACCGAACAAAGATAGAACATTATATTACAAGTCTCGAGACCGCGAGTAGCGAGTTTGTCTTCACATTACAAGTCGATATCGATCATCTAAACTACCATCACATAGAAGAGAGCTGCGGTCATCACGATGAGCATCATCACGATGAAACTCGTCTTCATCCGGTTCCTCCAATGCTCCCTCCCCTCTCCCGCTAGCTAGCGGGCGTATCTAGATTCGGCCTCGGCCCTAGTGGTGTACCCTTTGTAACTGTTACCGCTGAATCGGTGAACCTGTCTCTGACACTCCTCCCAGTCGTCGTAGACTCCGGGAACCTTACCCTTGTACACGACATACATCGGCATCGCTATGCACTAGCCAAACGAAACGTTAGTACCAATTCACAGACAATACATAAGCAATATATAAGTATGCAACAGAACGATCGGAAGAGAAAAGCAAGACATTAATAGCATCGATTACATCTAAGTTGAACGACTCTCGGAACCAAAGAGACATACTACAAGTTCATTAAAGTTTAATTACAACATGAGCCAATCGATGTTTCAGAACTAGACACAGCATCACTGCTTTCGACTCGACACAAGGGACCGGAGCGTGGATGAAGCCGCCGTCTATCATGGGAGTCATGAAAGAATGGGCATTGTCAGCCTGCATTTGTAGCATTGTGTCGATGTCACTGTTGGACGGTTAATTTCTGAGGTAGAACTGCCCCGAGGTACGAAGGACATCTTGATGGATGATTTCCGCAAACTCCGACTGGATGCGAAAGAATTCTTGTCGGAGGTCCGCGTTCTAGATTGCCGACACGCTCTTTGCCCAATCTTTGAGTTTACTCGGTAGCAGAAGTTGATGATGGTCCCGTACGATCGCCCGCATGTGATGGATGGCGTAGTAGGCACCCTTCTGACCGCCAGGCGGCTGCTTGACGCAGCAGAACATTGTATTGTGGGAGAACACGTGCTTGCCGTACTTACGAATAGGCCTGGTGAAGGTGCCTCCAGATTTGGCGTAGCCGGGGAGAACATCATCAAGATACTTCTTGACATTTGTGTAGTCTACGTTCGACTGACGGTCCGGGTCGAAATACGTGGCCATGGAATATTTGGGTCTTAGGAGGATGAGCGTGCAATGTGTGTCACTGCAGAAAACACGGAATGTTAAAAGAAAAACGATCGAAATCTAAGAATTCATATGTTACGGGCCGGTTGAGGGGAGGACTTGCTCGGGAAAGTAAGGCACGAGGAAGTTATCCTTATCTTGGTTTGCTAGAATGACGCCTTCGAGGTAAGAACTCGTGACTTTCCGGTCCCCAGCGCTGCCCAAGATCTTGGCACACATGTAGAAGGGGTCGACTATCATGATGTCCGGGGTCTTGTCGCGAATGATCCGCATCTCCATACTCAGCGAAAATAGACGAACGAAGGTGTAGTGCAGCGAATGAAGCTTCATCATAGCGTGGATGTCATCAAACTGCAGGACGATCGTACGCCCGATGGAGTTATCCACAAAGCCCTTGCCCTCTGGCACCTTGGCCGCGAAAACCAGGTATGCCACATCCTTCTCTCTGAGACGCCGCTTCTCCAAAGAAAGAACACTGTCATGCAGACTCCGCATAGCACCGGTTGCAGCATTGAGCATATTTGTCGGTAGCATCGCCCTACCCGCCACATGCACCCTCCTCGAGATATCCTCAGGTGAAGGTGGCCCGTCCTGAGCACGGATCGTACTCGGTGCCGGCTGGCTCGCACCCTTGTTAGTCTTTCTTTTGCGTGCCTTCTTCTTCTCCTGTAATGGGACCGAGTTCTGCTCACAGACCGCCTTCTTGAGTGTGTTGGGGCTGATAATATTTCGCACCTCACCTATCTGAGGCTCGGTGAGGTCGGCAGCTGGAGGCGTCTCCTGAGAGCTGAACGGCAGACGACGCCTGTTGCAACTTGGCTTCTCTGCAGTACCAGCTAGATCGCGCACGTCTTTTGTTGGGTTGGGTTCTTGAGAAGGAGCCCCCATGAAGTCGCCATCGTACCCATGTTTGGCAAAGTACTGATCGACGTTGCAAAATGTATCGTTGTCGTAGTCGTTCTTATCCTGTGCCATATGCATGTTTGGATCCAGTGGCATAGGGATGTCCGGCACCGTTGCGGCGGTCTTGCCATGGGGCCAACTTGGCGCCGGCACGACTTGCGGTGTTGTCTTTGTGGTGGTGTCCCCCGCCCCCAAACGAATCTGGCTCTTCGGCCAAAGCAGGGGCCAGCTCAGGCAGGCGCTGAGGGTCATCACGTCATCATCGTCGGCCCCGACGGGTCGAATCGGAGGTAACAACTCGTGGCAGCCTGGCAGCACCCGAACCAGTTGAACCCTAAACAAGTTGGGTGGCATCTGGGTACCGTGGAACAAGGGGTTGCCTGGTTGAACGATTTGGCCCTTGGCGACATCGACCAACTCGTTGTTCACGAAGTGCAGGAGAGTGCACGGAACGTCGGTGGCGCCCTGCGAAAACATGTAGGGCGTCAGGGATGCCCAGTCAAAGGCAAGGAGATGAAGTCCTCGGCCGAGAGAGGCTTAATTAGTTATCGTGATGATGGCGTCGAGCTCGGCTAATGTCGAGGCACCGCCAACGGCGGGCGTGCAGTTGACGGAGGGGCCGCTTGCTGCAGAGGTGCCGGCCGGCATACACCCGGGTGCATTAAGCTCCCGTGCCGGCGTCGGAGACACCAATGCCGCCTCCGCCAGAGACACCAATAGCCCCGCCATCGCATTTTGCGAGTTGCTGGCCGTGAAGCTAGGAATCGGGGGTGGCCCCTGTTGGCCGCCCGCAATCCACGCACTCAACCCCTGGATCAAGGTAGGCACAATGGCGGTGATCGTCGCTCCGAGTCGTTGTTCCACTTGCTCTTGGACAATCTTCGGAATCCGCGCTACCTGTGCCTTGAGTTCTTGAACCTCGCGCGCCTGGCTTTCCAAGCTGGTCTTTTTCTCCTTTCGCACACCAGCGGTATAGTATGACCCCCATTTTGTGGACAAGCCTTTGCCGGCCACACGACCAGCTGACGTCGGCTTACTGAGCTTATCCTTGTTCTTCATTACATTCAACGCCCTATTTAGAGTGGTGTCCCAAGGGTTGCTCGTAGTCGACCCCGCGCTACTGCTTTCAGTCGCCTGCGGAAGGAATGTGAACCATTTAGAAATTTGGCTTCATTAATTAGAATGCAACCATATGGAGCTAATTACGCAGAGGTGTATTCCTTACCAGAACAAGCTCAAGCACCCTAATCTTCGGATCCGTGGTAAGCTCCTTTGTTATCGGGTCCTCCTTGTACCGGGCCCTGACAAAGTTCCTGGTCTGCTTGTTACCGCTGTATTTCTCGAAGCGGGGCGGTAGGCCTTGCTCGGCACGCTCCACGTCCTCGTTGTCCCATATAGGCTCCGCCACTCTGGAACCGCCGGGACCGAGTTTGTGTACCCCTAAGTTCAGCTCCCGCATTTCTTTCCCCCACTGACTTGATTGGGAGTTTGCGGTGCTCGAGCAATTGATCTTGAAGTCGTTGTAGTCATCTTTGGTGATCGAATGATTTTTCTCCTTGATCTTCTCATAACTCTCACCTTTCTCGATCATTCTCTTCACATTGCTTTTCCAAGTAGACAGGGCCTTGCTCATCTTCATGAGGGCAGCATTGTTCACTTTATTCCCTTTGAGGCTTGTGTTTTCAAAAGCAGCGGGGAACTTGTATTGTTCGTGCAGCTTCGTGAAGAGGAGGTTGCGCAAATTCCCTCGGTCAGGATGCCTCAGGTTCTCGGTGTTGATCGAGACGGTGCTCCGGAGAATGCACCCGAGCTGAAGCGAGTACCCCTTGACTATTCGTTCGGGCGCCGTTGGATTCCCGTCGGAGTCCACTTCAGTAACTTCCTCCTTGAGGGTGCGGAGCACGGTCGGGCGCCGGTCCTTCCGTTGCCTCTACTGTTGGCTGCCATCTGTGCGTGCGCCGCCATCATCAGTGGTGGCATCCTCGGCGGCACCATCAGTGGTGGCATCAGTGGGGTCATCCTCGGCGGTACCATCAGTGGTCTCAGGATCGGTGGGGAAGGTGGCGTCCTCATACAAGTGAGGTTGTTCCTCCATCTCCTGGGACATCTCCTGGGCCTGATCGTTGTTGGCCATGTTTCTCTCTAAATAGGAACAGAGTTTGGTCAAAAAGTTGGTTATTGTCAAGGAACAAGATCATGGTCTCATCATTTAGGGTTTGTCGACACCGAGGCATCCTAAAAGCTAAGCTTTTATCATTGAGGGTTTTTCGATGCTGAGGCACCCTAAAAGCCTAAGCTTTCATCATTAGTCACAAGTACCCTGGCCCATGCATTAGTCACAAGTACTCCATATGTCCTATTTTTAGCAAAGTCATGCTAAAATTCACGGAAAATTTTAGCATGACCTTTGCTGAAAATAGGACATATGGAGTACCCGAATTTGCTGGAACGGAAGTTAATCGACATTCCAGCAAACTCAAGGGCCTCTCGGGTGGACAAGGCAAAAAAGGCCTCCATCACAACATGGAAAATACATTGGCATGTGAAGAGGTGAAACAATATATGCCGAGGCCTCTAGAGACATAGTAGCAGTTTCTAACATATTACACTGACAACTGAACTGTCACAAGTAAGAGACCTCATTAGGCTAAAAGCCAAAGCTAGCCCACAAGTACTTGTGAACTGAATCTTGCAAGTCCAAACCCATTGCTTGAATCCAGAGAAATAAAATTAGAATGCTCACAGGAAGAATAAAGTCACACTAACACATAATTATTACCGATAGGCTAACACCACACATCTTCAAATAATTCCAATATAATGAGTTTGAGTAGAGAAAATGTCATTTCTATTACAACCAAATCCATTTACAGTACAAGTCAGAAAACAGCTCAAAATCCCCACAGCCCAACGCAATCAATACCAACTGACCTCAAAGTCTGATGACAGAAATAACGGTAGATTGAAATAGTTGAGTACTGTTGAAAAATGACAGGTTAAACTGACCTCAAAGTCTGCTGACAAAATCAATACCAACTGATTGATCGCGGCCGGCCAGTTTATAATCAACGGGAACTATAAGATTTAAAAGAAAACCAGTTAAATAGGTAGTCGGTAAGTCGATCGGCATAAGCAACGGTTCACACGTCACCTATAGAGGACAGTAAAAGTACACTAATAAAACTCAGGAAAGAAGAAGTAAAAGTACCCTCAAAACAAGTATTAACAGACTAGTACTGTGTAAATTTGGAAATAAGCAATAAAGCTAACCGGGGATCTGGAATTGCATGGCACATGATTGTGATCTAGTCGAAATTGATGTATGTGCCAATGAAAGAGAAATAGAGTGACTCATCATATTATATGAGAGTTACCGAAAAAATGTTTCTACAACTACAAAGAAATAGTTAATCACTGATCTGTTCCTGCCTCATATAGTCAATCACCGAGAGGCAATATCATGAGATAAACTAGGTAATCGACTTTAACCCTCACAAACCCTATTGTCATCTGCACCAAGACATCCATTGGGAAACAATGCACTTTCACCACATTTTTCAGGTACAGATGATGTTACTATAATTTCATTCCGGGAGGAAATCCATGGGTGATTACCATTCAGGAAGTTATCTCCCTGATGGATTGCATTCATATCATTTGCGGCATGTTTTCTTGAGTGGTTACCCCCAAGTCAGGGTTCTAGCCATTTTAGCTATCC
Organism: Triticum dicoccoides; assembly: GCF_002162155.2. Lineage (NCBI taxonomy): Eukaryota > Viridiplantae > Streptophyta > Magnoliopsida > Poales > Poaceae > Triticum > Triticum dicoccoides. The sequence continues at coordinate 369,041,994 of NC_041387.1, read as the reverse complement.
TCTCACATGATTGGCTCACCCTGGAGGTCTTCAAATTTGTTTATCTTTGTGAGTGTTGCAAGGTACAATATGTTGACCCCGCACAGAAATGCACTAGTAATTACTAAAAATACCCATGAAAGTTAGTTAACCTCAAGAGGTATAATAGTGTTTTTGTCATCAATGCAAATGACATGAACGGATAGCCGATACTTTTGTAAACATGTTGATTGCATTTATTTTTTCAGTTCATATGTGTTGGTTATGAATTTCCAAACCATAGAAGGCTCTCTGCAATTTCAGAAATTAATTTCTGTCGCCGCTGAGCTAGCCAGCGGACGGTTTATGACAAGTGGGGTCAAGTTGGCACACGCCGGCCTCTCGCCGTGGATTCAAAATCTGGCGTTCCAATGCGGCATGGCTGCCGGAGCAAGGTAGAGGGTTTAGGCGCACACACACGTGCGGCGGGAGCTGGCTATCTAGGGTCACGACACGGTGTGGGGGGAGCTGGTGGTGGTTGGGAGGCATAGCGGCATGGCATCGGTGCGACGTACGGTAGGTGCATGGCGTAGGCCAGAGGGCACCGGAGAGCACGCGAGAAGGGGAAAACAAACTAGGGTGGCTGTGGAGGGAGAGGGGGAAGGGGAGAAGGGTCAGCTTACCCGCCTGCTGCGATTCGAGGGGCGGGGAGAGGGCGGCCGCCGGGGGGGAGCGGCCGGCGGCGAGGGATCCGCGCGGTGGAGGGCGCGAGGCGGAGGGGGAAGAGGTGGCGTGGCGGAGACGAGGCCGACGGGGCGGCATCAAGGCGGTAGGGAGGCGTAGGGGCGGCGTCGAGGCGGCGGCGTCGGGAGAGGAGAGGGGAAGGGGATCGAGGGCGAGGGCGAGGGAGAGGGGAAGGGGATCGAGGGCCGGGGAGGAAGTATGGATGGTGGGGGCGGCACAATACTAATGGCGCACCACACCTCGGTGCGCCATAAGTACATTGATACTAATGGCGCACCTCGCCCTGGTGCGCCGTTAGTATTTTTTTTTGATTTCTGCTCAAGCCAACAGGTTATCTTCCACCTGACCTGATCCACATCAAGTTCCCTCTACTAGCTCGACTGGTCAGCAGCCAGTTCTCACACCAGGAGGTCCTGGGTTCGATTCCCAGGCTCCACAATTTTTTTATGCATTTAAAATGCTATTTGATACTTATTTGTGTTTAAATATGTTCAAACTTGTTTAAATCATAATAGTAATATTTTTTTTATAAGACAGTAATATTTTTTTTAAAAATATCATCAAACAGTAATGTCGGTGGAGCGGGGGAGGGT
>NC_041387.1:369017232-369040451 GCF_002162155.2 Triticum dicoccoides | reverse complement strand
AGTAGGGGAGGGGTGTGCAGGGGGTCGGCGGCGGCGGTTGAGTAGGGGAATCGAGGGTGCGGGGGGTCGGCGGCGGCGGCCGGTGGACCGGGGGGTGCTCGGCGGCGAGGGGGACCGGATCTGGCGAGGTGGGATAACGATCGAGATGGAGGGGGATCGAGATCGAGTGTCCATGAAATTTAAAAATATTCATGATAGTTCAAAAAGTGCCCATGAAATACAATCGAGAAATGAAGGCTACGATTTAAATACAATCGATCTTAGCTAGCTATCTGTTCACATTCTTCTTGCCCTTCTTTTTCGCAAATGGAGTTCTTCTGTGGAACGGACGTCCTTTAGGTAGGGTGGTCCTGCTTCTTCTTGTGGTGTATGCTGCTACTTCATCATCGTCGTCATGTTCGATCCTCGGGTCGCAGTACTTGTCGAAGTCTTGCTTATTGGCTACTCCATCCATTCCGATGATCTTCCTTTTGCCTCTCCTCACGACAACACGACTGGGCTTTGGCGGGTCGGTAATGAAGAAGCATTGGTCCACTTGGGAAGCCAGTACCCATGGCTCATTTTTCGCGGTGACGTTTGCGCCCGCGGTCTTGGATTTGGCTTCGGGTATAACCATGTTGGTGAAATATCGGTCTTCTTTTAGGACGCTCTTGGCCCATCTGACATGGAACATCAGCACCTTCTCTCCAGCGTAGCTCAGCTCCCAGATCTCCTCGATCCTTCCGTAGTATCTGTCCTTGTCCTTACCAGTGTAGGATTCCATCGTTACCCCGGAGTTCTGATAACCATCACTCTTCATGTCCTTGTCCTCGGTGTAGAATGTGTAGCCGTTGATATCGTACGCCTCATAGGTCATCAGGTTGTGCTCGGCGCCCTGTGACAAGGCGAATATGAGTTGTTCTTCCGCGGAACAATCCTCATGTAAAGGGTACGACAGAAGCTTCTTCTTGAACCAACGCGTGAAACATGAGTTGTGCTCTTTGAGTATATCTCCATCCGTCCTCTGTTGGCCTCGGTCATTGTACGTCTTCTCAATAAAGGTTTTGTGCTCTACCACCCAAGGATCGACCACATCTATGTGTTGTAGCGCGACTAGGTTTGCTCTTTCAAAGTCGGCGAGTCGACCCTCGAAGTCGACATGCATTTCGCGGTGACCCTCACGGTGACCCCATCCAACGAGCCTGCCGAGGTGCCTGTTGACGGGCAAACCAAAGGGGTTCTCGATGCCTAGATAATTCGTGCAGTAGGAGATGCACTCTTCGGTCAGAAAGCCCCTGGTTATACTTCCCTCTGGACGTGACATGTTCCGAACGTATCCTTTGATGACACCATTCATCCTTTCGAACGGCATCATGCTGTGCAGGAACGTCGGCCCGAGTTGGATGATATCCTCCACAATATGGACCAGCAGATGCACCATAACGTCGAAGAATGCGGGCTGGAAGTACATCTCAAGCTCGCATAGTATCACCACGATCTCTTCCTGTAGCCTTCTGAGTTGCCTCACGCCAATCGACTTCCGAGAGATGACGTCGAAAAAGTTGCATAGGCCAAATAGCGTTTCATGGACGTGCGTGTCCATGATCCCACGGATTGCAACTGGAAGTATCTGCGTCATCAGCACATGACAGTCGTGAGGCTTCATCCCACTGAACTTCTGCTTCGCTGGGTCTAGGTATCTGCTTATCTTCCCCGCGTAAGCGTAAGGAAGTTTTACTCCTAGGAGGCAGGTGAAAAACTGCTCGATCTCCTCCTGACTTAGAGTGAAGCACACGGGAGGGTAGTCATTTCCGGTCTTCTTGGCCTTTTTGCCTTTGCGACGACTTTCTGTGTCCTGCTTCGCCTCATCATCATCATCATCATCATCATCATCATTAGCGTGAAGCTCCTGCCTGATGCCCATTGATTTCAAGTCTGCCCTTGCTTTCGGCCCATCTTTGGTCCTCTCTGGCATGTTGAGGAGGGTACCAAGCAGACTCTCGCACACGTTCTTCGTGATATGCATGACATCAAGGCTGTGAGGCACACGGTGGATCTTCCAGTATGGCAAGTCCCAGAAAAAGACCTCGTTTTCCATACCTTCAGCAGTTGCTCTGGGTCCTTTCGCTTCTTTCCCAGCTCTGGCGCCTTTTGCTTCTTTCCCAGCAGTGGGCAGTCTTTCCAATTTTTCAATAGCTTGTCTATTTCCTCGCCGCTCCTCGTACACGGGCGTTTTCGGGGTTCGATTTCACCATCGAACAGATCCTTGCGTTTCCTCCACGAGTCATCGTCGCGAAGCCACCTTCGATGTCCCATGAACACGGTTTTCAAAGACCCGAGATCTCTATCTAGCTAGCGATATGTTGTGTCATCCATGCACCTTACGCATCCAGAAAATCCGTGGACTACCTGCCCCGCGAGATATCCGTAACCGAGATAGTCGTGCACCGTCGTGGGCAGTGCGGCTCTCATAGGGAAATATTCTTTCTCTGCGGCGTCCCACGTATTGGCTGGCGTTTTCCACAGCGTGTCAAGCTCCTCTTTCAGCAGCCCCAGATACAGATTGATGTCGTTCCCTGGTTGTTTCGGCCCTTCAATTAGCATACTCATGTGAATGTACTTCCACTTCATGCACAACCAGGGGGGAAGGTTGTACATCCACACAAACACAGGCCAGGTGCTATGTGTGCTTCTCTGGCTGCCAAACGGATTGACTCCATCGGTGCTCGCGCCCAGCACAATGTTCCTTGGATCGTTCCCAAATTCTGGGTATTCGAAGTTCAACGCTTGCCACTGGCTCGCATCCTTAGGGTGACTGAGCATCTTGTCTTTTTTATCTATCTCCGGATCATTTGCGTCATCTTCTCGCTTCTTCTCCTCCCTATCCGCCTGCCAACGCAGGAGCTTTTCTACCTTAGGGTCCGCGAAATACTGCTGCAGACGAGGACTGATCGGAAAGTACCACACCACTTTTCGAGGAGCTTTCTTCCTCTTCTTGTATCGAGTGACGCCGCACACCGGACATATGGTAGACTCCGCGTGCTCGTCCCGATAAATGATGCAATTCTTCATGCACACATGGTATCTCACGTGCGGTAAATTGAGAGGACACACGATTTTCTTCGCCTCCTCCAAACTGGTCGGGCACTTGTTCCCCTTGGGAAGACGTTCGTACCAGAATGACATGTTCTCGTCGAAGCATGCGTCGGTCATTTTGTGTTTTACCTTCATCTCCAGAGCCATGAGCGTTACTTTCAGGCAGGTATCCTCGAGCCTTCATCCTTCATACAATGGAGTAACCGCGTCTAACTCAAGTTGATCCATCTTGGCTTTCTCTCGGGCGGCAGCTCTTGCGTTATCCGTCTGCTGGAGAAGCAGCTCTTGAATATGAGGGTCCTGCACCCAGCCCATCGATGGTCCAGCGTCGTCTGCTCCGCCGGCATCATCATCTTCATGATCATGCCCGTCGTCTGCTCCGCATCTTCCTCATCATCATGTCCTGCATCTTCTACATGATGACTGTGTACAGCATCACCGTCGTGATCATCTCCAGGGGATTCTTCGTCTTCTCGCCCACCCGAGCCGCGGTGGTTGTCTTGCTGCCCTTCCTCATTTCTTGCCCGGCCCCCATGGACGACTTCGTAGTCATCTTCATCACCTTGCCACCGATAGCCATCCATGACACCACGCAAGAGCAGGTGGTCCCGCACCTGCCTGGAATCCGGGTCCGCAATAAGGCTCTTCAGCTTGCATCTTCGACACGGACATCTTATCTCTGTCTCGTTCTATTGAAGCATCTTGGCCTTCGCGGACCTCAAAAACCTATTCACGATGCCTTCGGTCATCGTGCAGACCATAGTCGCCTGCGGGGTAGAGCAAAACGATATTTTAGAACCAAGAAAATTTTTGGCATGACTTTCCCTAAAAATAGGACCAAAATGAATGCTTAATGCCAAAATTCTCGCCGAAAAGGAAATGAATCAACATTCTGGCAAAATATTGGCAACTATCACATTTCAAATACCGGTACACCTCCAAACACAAACACATATGCAACACCACAAACATATGCAACACCACGAACATACATAGATCTAGCTAGGCCATAAAAAGTGCATGTGCACATTGTTGTAGGGAGAACAACATAAATATAGCTTCCCCCCTTATTTACCTATCAAAACAAGGTAATTTAACCACTTAATTTGAATGAATCTATGGTGGAAATGAGGTGAAAAAGAGGAGGAGGCACCGGAGACAAGGAGGAGGCGGTGGAGAGAATGAAGTGGGGGGAAAGTGAGTGTGGATAGGAGAGGCTGTCCAAAATATCTTGTTGCTGCCCACTTACTAATGGTGCACCAACCACAAATGCGCCATTAGTAATCCAGGTTACTAATGGCGCACCTTCTGGTGGTGCGCCATTAGTAGTTTTGCAAAAAAAAACATACTAATGGCGCACTGCTCCAGAGTGCGCCATTACTAGTTTAAACTAGTAATGGCGCACGGTAGAGAAGTGCGCCATTAGTAGTTTTGCAAAAAAAGGAATAAAAAATATAATAAAAAAACAACATTAGTGGCGCACTTTCCGACAGGTGCGCCATTACTAGTTACAACTAGTAATGGCGCACTTCGTCTGGATGCGCCATTAGTATGTTTGGACAGGCGCACTAGTTCAAATTTTTTTTGGATATTAATGGCGCACCTTGGGCCAGGTGCGCCATTAGTAGTTTCAACACTAATGGCGTAGCAGAAGGTGGTGCGCCATTAGTATATACTAATGGCGCACCGCCTGTCTGGTGCGCCATTAGTGTCAATCCCATCTATAGCCCTTTTTCTAGTAGTGTTCCATGTCCTATACTGATCCTGTTTGGATACTCTAACTTTGCTAGAGGTTAGACTAACTCATGACTAACCCTGAACTAACTATAGCCAAAGAGGTGTTTGGGTGACAGGGTTAGATTTACAATAAATGCACTTCATGGAGAGAGAAAGTGATTTTTCAGTGGTCCCAATGAGAACTATCTCCAGTTAGCACCTCTTGGGTGGGATAGTGTTTTTTGGTGGGTTCGGTGCAACTTGCTCCAATTTATACCCTCATGCTTGGATACTTTAGGGATATTTGAGCCCCAACTAGCTCAAACTAACTCTAACCCATGGTTCCAAACAGGTCCTATGGCCAGTCTCGACACGGAGCAGTCGCGTGCAGAGGGAAGCAGCGCTCTCTCGGCCGTTGCACCCCTTCAAAGCCGGCACCAGTGAGAGGTCGCCTCCGCTCTGGCCGGGCATTAATGCGGCACTGATGTTCCAGGTCGATGCTGACCGTTTCACGCGGGAAGCGCACGCTGGCAAGGGAGTATAGGTTTTGAACCGTTTCAGGTGTATTATTGGTAGTTTGCAAAACTACTCAGTTATTGCACTCAGTTTCCTATGAAATTGTGGTAAAAAACATTACTCCATAGCCCGCTTCCCTACTCCTTCCTCTTCCACCGCCCGCGCACATCCACGGGAGCGACTAGTCAACCCTTATATAGGAGTGCTAGCACAAAAAGATGCATGCATGACCACTAAAATTTCCATATTAAAGGGCCGCTCCGGCGGGAGTATGGTGTATGTTGTTACCTTCGGTCGGGCCATGGCTACCAGACGATGGCGACCAGAGAAGAGGCGGCGGGAGGGGAATGAATGCAGCTACTGTTTGGGTTCGCCGTCTGGCTTAAATAAATGCGCAGCATCACATGTACCCGCGGGTGCACAAATTGTAACATATGTGTCTGCTTAAGTGGGCATCACGTAACTGGTGTGTGTGTGTGAGATTCTGAGAGACAGAGTGCGTGTGTGCGACTCTACTCTTCGGACATTTACTCAACCTATTGCATCAGGATATAAGTATAATGGTATTTACTTTAGCTAATGATTTACGTGTCCTTGTTAGCGTGGTTGTGTAAAAAAATGTCACTTTCTACTCGTGATTTGCGTTATATAGTTACAAGCAAGATGCTTGTGCATTGCATGGAACATCAATATGCATTTTTTTACAAAACACTTGTTGTGATTGACCCATGCAGGAGTAATCCCATGTGTAAAAACTAATGATATCTCGAGAATTTTATCGAAAAACTGGTATCTCGAGAATGTCATCGAAAAAATGAAAGATGAGAGATAAGGTGAGGAGGAGTAGAGTGTGGTGGTGACTGGTGGTCGGAATGGGCGGAGGCATGGGGATGGACGGCGTTGGCAGGCGGCAGCGGCGACCATGCTAGATGGTTCCAGAGACTTCCTTTTTTAATTGCTGAGCAATGAGGTTGTGGAAGATAAGGATGTGGAGAGAGGTGCGGGTATATTTTGTAAAATTATCATAGTTTGCTTTCTATCCGTGAGATATAGATAAGACGGTCTATATTACAAGATGGCAGGTGCACCATCATTGCCAACTCGTTTTTTATAAGGGTGCAGATGATAAGTTTGCTGACTACTAAAGTAGAGTGGAATTTGTCCATGTTATACAAGTAAATTAAGGTGATTGTTTATCATACGGGTAAGGTTGGATGAAGGGTGGTAGGAACAAATGCTCCGCCTAGAGCATGTGTGTGTGATATGGAGTCTTAGTGTGTGGGGTGTGTGTGTGTGTGTGCTAGAGAGAGAGAGAGAGAAAGAGAGAGAGAGATGAAGTCTTAGTGTGTGTGTGTTTGTGTGAGTGTGTGTGTGTGTGAGAGAGAGAGAGAGAGAGATATGGAGTCTTAGTGAGTGAGTGTGTGTGTGTGTGGGTGGGTGGGTGTGCTTGCGTGTGTGTGTGTGTGTTTGTGTGTGTGTGTGTGTCACGGGGTCCTCGGTGGCGGATGTAATTTAAGGGTGCATGGCTTCATCATAGAGATGTGATGTGTATGGCAAAGGCCACTAACGATGGGGTGCGAGAGAGAAAATGTGTGCGTGTGAGAGGAGTCGACGTCGAGGGAATGTGTTTGTTCAAGAGACACCGTGGAAGACTACTATATATCGATGGTGCATGTAGGTGGGAATTAAACAAAGGGATGGTCTTATTGGTTTCGGGGATATAGGGGAAGAGTGAGAGGGGGTAGCTAGAAGGAGATTTTTAAGTGTGAGTGTGTGTTTTACTTTACCCATCCAGGCGGAAGTTATGTGCACACAAGAAGAGAACGATTCGATGTGGCGTTAGGGTTGAGGGTAATTAACTATGTATGGAGACATGGAGACCTTGAACGTGCATGTGTGAGAGGTATACATGTATACGTGGGATGTGTATGTGTGCGCGCGCGCATGATCGAGATAAAAGAAAGAAGACATAAGTCATAAGATCAACGACATGGGAGAGACGGATCGGTATTACAATATGCATGCATGTGAGAATTCATAAGAAGGCCCGACAATTGAGCATGTGTTTTTGTCTTTAAGAGATAGTGGTGTAGGCTGGAGCATGCATCAATGGCGAGCAGAGGGAGTGAGGCACAATGATTGTGCAGAAGAGATCAACCTATAAATACATATGTATGGAGAGACATATATAGTGTGGGTGATAGGAAGCAAGACTCCGTGCGAGAAAGAAATGTTGACGGAGAAACTACAGATAGATACAGAGATGGAGATGCTAGCTAGAGGGACATCCGCTAGTTTGAGTGTTGGAGATGACCACCGGGTGGTTTAGAGTGTGAAGTTACATATGTGTGTGTGAGAGAAAGATAAAAAGAGGGGACCTGACTCCATGTAGAGAGAAACATATGTAGTGTGCGTGATAGGAAACAAGAGTGAGAGTGAGAAAGAAGGTTGATGGAGAAACAGATAAATAGAAAGATAAATATGCTAGCTAGTGTGCGTTATAGATATGAGTCGAGTGGATCAGAAGGCTGAATTATGTGTGTGGGTGTGCGAGAGATAGAGAGAGGGTGCATGTGAGTCACATACAAACAAATATCAGAGAGAAATGAGATACCGAGAGACGGAGTTTTGTGTCTGTGAGACAGATAGAGAGAGGGTGCATGTGAGTCACATACAAACAAATATCAGAGACAAATGAGATACCGAGAGATGGAGTTTTGTGTCTGCGAGAGAGAAAGATATTTGACAATGAGGGTGATATCTAGAGAGACATATGAGGGAACGCAAGATATGTCTAGCGAGAGAGAGTGTGTGTGAGGGACATACAAGAGAACAGTGGAGTAATATGAGACCCTGGGAGATAGCGTTTGTGTTTGTGTGTGAGGAAGAGATATTTAAGAGGAAGAGTTGTACGTTCTCATATCTAAGGAGCGAAAGACATCTCTGCATGAGGGGTGTGCGAGTGGCACATAGGGGAATAGTAGAAATAAATGAGACCCCGGGAGACAAAGTTTTGTGTTTGTGTGAGAGAAAAAGATTCCACATGGAGAACCATAGTTAGAGACACATAACAGGGAGCGAGGTATACTTAGAGAGAGCTAGAGTGATGAAGGTCGAGGGAGAGAGTACCGTCAGTGTGTTACGAAGATAAAAGATCATTGTCCACATACAGGTAGCACGAGAGATACCTGAGAGACGCTGAACACGTATAGGTCCAGAGAGATAGTCCTATATAAGCATGAGTGATAGCTATATGAGACGAATATCTGGATTAAAGGGGATTCAATATTTAACTGGAGATCACGACATCGATAATATCATAACGCAAATTGGTGTATCAAACATGCATATTCATTAGAATTTGGGCACACGTGTAATGTTATATAGTTTATCAATATTGGTGATCCATAGATTCTTTAATTACAAACAATGCATGGTTTATATGCAATTAATGTCTAAACGGAATTACACTATATGTTGCATGTGTGAAACACATAATACATGTTTGAGAAGTAAAAAAACCCGCATGAAACACACATTAATTGGAGACAGTTAGCGAGGAATGCATACATTGAATTTCAACATAAAGTGGTTTCAAATATTTGAAAATCCAAATTGATGGATACAACCTTATGAATGCAAGATCATGCCATTTGTAAACCATATTTATGTATAAATGGTGTTGTGCTTTTGAAAGTATATATAAAAAATGATGTATATAGAATTTAATTCCAATCGAAAATGGATCCCACCCGAAAAAAATAGAATACAAACGTGATTCAAATTGAGTTGGCACGGGAAAGATGCACTCTGCAAAATTTGAATGAAGCGGGGAAAGTCGCAGTAACCGCCCGAAACCAAAATCTGCGAGATGGAAATTACTACTGCCTATCCCTGCCATGCAAAGCCTATCTGCTGTATTCTATAGGTTGCGATCGGGGTAGGTTTGTAATTTCACCCAAACGTGACATAACCGCCTCTCACCCGGATTCATACACGGTGGGCGCCAAAACACACTGTGTCCTCGGCCGAAATCGACTCCCTCCCAGATTCATACTCATACACGGTGGGGGCCAAAAACAAACTCTCGTCGGCAAATATTCAGTGTATGCGAGATTACCGTGCTAACCCCAACCGGCTAATATTGCTGTGATGTAGGAAATTTGAAACAGGGGCTAAGTTTGTAAATTTCCTCGTATTTGAGACAAGCGCGCCCTGAATACATGGTTCCCCCCTTCCTCTCTACCTCCCTTTTCCCCACTTGTACTCCGTGGGCGCCAAAACACCCTCTCCACCCCAGCCTCCTCCGTTCGCCACCCCATCCACCGCCGTCCTCCTCCACCATGCCGGAGCTGATACCCCGACGCCGTCGTCCATTACAAGAGATCGACCTCTCTCATCCATGACTTCGGACCGGGATCCTTGCATCCCGTCCTCTCGCTTCATCCCCACCGTCGTCCACCTTCTCGGCGCCGCTCCTACAACTGTCTCGTCCACCGCGCCCCACCGACACCGTCTACCCTCCTAGATCTGCTTCCATGTCGCCGACAGCTATCGGTACCACAGCACCGTCCAATTCTCAGCAGATGCATACACGGTGCTGCACCAGAGGCGGTACTCTTTCGTATCTGCTCAACTTATTTATCGCAGCAAGAAAATAGATCGCCACTGCTTTACTCTGATTTCTTGTCTTGGTTGTGAAGTTGCCTTTGTCTGGTTTGCACCTTAAGATCCGCCATGGCACGCTCAACACTATACTCCCAATGCTTATGGTTTTCCCCTTTTATATTCCACACTAGTTAAATCACAGTAGACTAAATTTCAAAATTGGGTCAGTCGATTTTTCAGAGCTCGCCGGAGTTGGCCGATGCGAACGAAGGGGATCGGATGGTAGTGGAGGGGCGGTGGTGGGGCCTCGCCGAACGAAGAAAACTCGAGGTGGGTGGGGGAGGGGGTAGATGGTGGGGGTGGCGGAGGAACACAGGCGGTGGGGGTCGGTGGTCCGGGCGGTGGCCCGTGCGGTGTTCTGTATGGAAAGAATCAGAGACGAGGAAGAAGAAGGGTTAGGAGACATAGCATCTTCATCGAACCGCCTGAAATGGTCGAGAGACAGCAGGGAGTTGCATTCTTAATGCGCTCTGGTTCATCATGTGTGGGCACTGCGCAACCAACATTTTATTATCCAAAATCTTCTCGCTCTTCTTTACCATGTTCCTCTTCCGTTCTTCTTTAATATGTACTCTCTTCGTTCCTAAATACAAGTCTTCGTATAGATTCCACCATGGACTACATCTGGAGCAAAATGAGTGAATCTACACTCTAAAATGTATCTGGATACATCTGTATGTGATCCATAGTGGAAATCTCTACCAAGAATTATTTTTTGGAATGGAGGGAGTATGATAGTAGTACAGTATATTCCTTGTACTGAAGATGAGCAGGGACATTTGCGGTGTAGAGGTCTATACAGTCGGTTGTGATGGACACTTTGAACTCTTCGGGCCTCTTTGATTCATAGGACTTTGTAAACATGGGAATAGGATTTGTAGTGGCATGCCCACTTGAATCCTATAAGAATAGCAAGAAAATGCGGGGAGTTGTGTCGCCTTTGAGTGTTACACAGATATTAATAGTACCGCACCTTCACTTAAAGAGAGCTGGTATCCAAAGCCTTTCTAGCCATACCGGCAATACTAGCACATATATTCTAGCAAGTTCCACTTTGCTGATTTTACTCTGATGCTTAAGGTTTTCCCGTTATATCTACACTATGATCTGTGTAGCTGCTTTGTGTTGCCCTAGCAGCAGTCCACTCTTGAAGTTAAACACTGCAATGACTTACAAAATTGGCACCAAGGCATTGAGTGCCATTCTGGATGCAATGAAACTCATACGCTCCCCACCTGTCGACTCTTGTTCAGAATATTATCCTAATGACTCTTGTTCAAAATTGCCACATATAGAGAGATGACATGGAATTGCATTTCTTTGGGCACTGTGATTCATCATGAGTGGGCAACCAACATTGTATGCAATGAAGAGGAACCTCAATAATATGCTTCCTCTACTGTTCTTTAACATGTTCGTCTTTGTTTATTCTGTATTTAGTACGTACAATATGTTCCTTGTCAGGAAGGGGCGCAGGGACATCTGCAGTTAACAGCTGATAAAGCTGGCCTATACGTGATTGATAGGCTTTCAATTACTAGCGGCAATACAACACCGTATTTCCAAGCCAGTTCCACTTTCCCAATTTATATATCGTGGTTATGGTGTACCCCTGTTATGTACACTATGATCTGCCTAGTTGTTGTGTGCTCTTGTTATCATGGTTTGGCAATAAACTCTCTATACAGTATATTATGAACCTATCATCTGCCAACTATCCTTACTTCCGGAGCCTATTTTTTGTGTACTTGTGCCAGATTATATAAATGCACGCACCATATTACAACACACATGATCTCTCTCATCAGAATCCAGTGATAGCACACAAATGTTTACAGGGGCGCCCCTATATTAGAATATCATCTGCATTACAAAGATAATCTCACAACTATTTATGTTTTCATGGTTCTCAGATATTATAGGTAATTATAGTGAATATCAGAATCCGCGCATCAGAAGAATATTGTGGAACACTGCAATGACTTACAAAATTGGCACCAAGGCGTTGAGTGCCATTCTGGATGCAATGAACTCATACGCTCCCCACCTCTAGATTCTTGTTCAGAATATGACCCTAACGACTATTCTAACCTCAAGGAGTCAAAGGCAGATGGCTTATCGTGTTCACCCATCAAGGTTCCTGTTATAATTTGGCAAGGTTTTCTTGATTGCGCGTATCTTGCATACGTTGTCTTACATTTCTTGTACTTTGTTGCACCGCCATCTGCTTAGTTTACTCATCATATATGTTGAGATGCCATGCCCATCCATTATCAATACATATTTCATCTGTCATCATACCATGTTTTTCAAATCAAATGTTGTTCTTGTGCATCAGACATCAAAAAGGAAGAGGGTGATTGCCGAACCTGAAGAAGCACCAGCAAAGTCCTTGACAAACGTGGTTGTGCCGGAGAAATCAGACTGCACCCCACTTATATTGGTTGTACAACCAGTGACACAAAATGGAGGACCGACTCCAGCAGACTGTACCCATACTTCACTAGCCACACCACTAGCCCCACCACACAGGACCTGCACTCCAGCAAAAGGTATGTCGATTTCAGTTGCCATAGCACCAGCCGTACCACCGAAAAATCCCACTCCAACAAAAAGTACAGCAAGTCCACCGGCCGAAGACCTATCCGAACTGCAGAGACGGCCAATTCCTGCAGATTGGAACCCCATTCCAGTTATTCCCTATTTAAAAGACAATGCTTTCAATGGTGTTAGGGACAACGTGCATATATTCCCATCATGGGAAGATTATAGTGAAGACAAACACCATTTTCACATCTTCCTATCCCACTTACGTGTAAGTGCTAATATTTATGGTGATTATTTTCCTATTTTTTTCTAATTGAACACATCAATGATTTACATTACATTGTTGTAAGTAGGCGAGGGTCAATCTAGATGGTCATGAATAGCAAAGCTTGCTTGCGCTTTTCAAGGAAGCATTGCAGCAGTTTCGGTGTTACCTGAGGAAATCACACTTTGATGGAAAGTCTATAAATGAATTTCTGGTGAAGTCTCCTGTGCTAAATTTTGAAGACATTGAATGGAAAAACCTTGTCATGCACTAGTCTCGTTCTGAGGATGAGGTACTATCTATGATATTGCATGACAATTTGAACTTCTACTTTTCCGCATGTGCCTTATGGATCTTTTTTGCAGGAAATCTGCTCGAAAAGAATTCCGGTTTGAAAAGAACGACATGATATCGCAAATATGCTGCCAGCTGCTTTGCTGTTGTTAGTACATGTTGTCCTGTATCACTGTACTTGCATACACACCTGGTTCATTATGTGACAGCATTATGCATGATAGCTTTCTTATCAATTGTTCGCTCGAAATTATCTTATCTGTATGAATGGTTACATTAGTGTAGAATATATCCAATGCCAATGAAACTTTTTAGCTCTGCATTGTTCTTGTAAGTACCCACTGTCCTTTATCAGTGTACTTATATTGATAGGTAGTTGTTCATGTACCATCAGTCTACAACTTAGTTTCCTTTTCCCACCATTTTCTACACATCAGATCTATATTTACTCTTACCATAAGGTGGGATAACACCGATGGTACTGAAGAAGTTTAGCTCTGCATTGTTCTTGGCTGTACCTTTGCCTGTATCACTGTACTTACATTTATAGCTACCTGGTTATGTAGCATCACTCTTCATCTTATCTCAAATATTCTCTTATATTGTCACATCTATATTTACTCTTAACGAAATGTAGAAGAAAGGCAATGCTTAGGAAGAAGATTCTGTGGTAAACTTCTTGAATTGCCCCCCATCGGAGTGGACAAGGGCTTTATAGTGCCTGCCTTCACCAATAATGTATGTTTGTCCTTCTCAAGCCTTCAAACTTTGTTGTGTATATTTGGTTAGGCATGACTGCAGTAGCCGTTTATTTTTTGTGTTTGCATCAAATTGCATGTTTAAAGTTTATTATGTAGTTCATAAAAAAAAGTTTGTCCTTCTCAATTTAAGTTTTCAGTTGTACAACCAAGTTTCTTCATGCCATGTAAATTAAACTATACAGAGCAAGTGATCTTATTTTGCCAATTTGAGATGGGTAAATTGACAGCACACTAACCATTGATACTTATGAGTTCTTGATCTCTAATCCAGTGGTGCCGTGAAGCTGCCAACTCCTTCACAATGTCATTTCCTGCCATGTCTTGACCTGAACAATACCATATTGTGTTAATGCTATTTTAAACTGTGTCACTTTATTCGTCAGTAAGAAATATGATGAATTGTCAGCACTAATACTTATATGTGCAAAACATGTCATCTGTCTGCTTGTTTATCTTTCAGAGTGAGGAGGATATAAGTGTCAAACAAGTGCAGTCTCATCAGCTTGCTCAGCTGCTTGCGCTGCAGCTCCTGAGCAGGGCTAACCTTTCTTGAACTCTATTGAAGTGCTGTCGGTTTTGTATATTATTTTGTCGGCATGTTTAATTGCACTGGTGGCGATCTTTGATGCCTAGTGTATGTAATCTGCTGTCTGCTTGTGCTTTATTATCATAGTGGCGAACTTTGATGCCCAATGATGTAATATGTCGTAATTTCTTTATTGTATAATCTAGGCTTTTTTCTTATTCATGATGCTGCAGTTATTTTACTGTATATATATCCTGTCTTCGCAGTAAACCGGACAAACCGTAAAATTACGGTACATAATTGGGCCGTCATGCAAATCACTATGTATGATCCGCATCATGGGCCCCGTTATCTTGGTCCGTTAACATACCTAAATCTAAACTGGCCCACTAGTAGATTCGAGCCTTTAATAGACCAAGTAAACCGCCGGCCCTATTTTCCCAAGAAAACTCAATGGGCTTTTAGGAGGCCGAAAAGTAGGTTGGGCCTGAAACGTGCCGAACAGCTCACGGGCCGGCAGCAGGCCGAAATAGATCCTGGCCCATGATTGTGCTAATCAAATCATTGGCTTATAACAGGCCAAAATTGTCTTGTTCCTTGTTTTGCCCAATCAGATATCGGCTATGAGCAGGCCGGATGCAAACGGGGCCATAGTTAGGCCCAACTATATGACGGGCTTTTAATAGACTGAAATATATATAGGGCCGAAATGTTAAACGGGCCTTTAACAGGCCGAAACTAATATCAGTCCGAATTACTAAATGGCCCTTTATCAAGTGGGACCAAAAGCATAACCTCAAGTTAATAGGCCGAATCTGATATGGACCATAATTTAGCCCAAAGCCTCTCAAAGGGCTGGACCTAATCTGGGCTATAATTTGGCCCAGAAGGTGGGAGGCTTTTAACGGGCCGGATCTCATATGGGCCTTTATTAGGCCCGGAACGTGGCAGGCTGTTAATGGACCAGATCAAATATGGGCCGGCATTTGGCCCAAAACATGGCAGCCTGTTAATGGGCCGACCTACTAGTGTTATCAAAATCTTTTGGGCCTTCAGCTGGCCGGCCCATTACGGAATCTCATGGGCCTTTAGCTGGGCTAGCCCATTATGGCCCGCAAAGTCTTGGGGGCCTTTAGCTGGGCCGGCCCATTATGGCCCGCAAAATATCGCGGGCCATTAGCTGGGCCGGCACATTTTGGCCCGAAAAACTTGTGGGCCTTTAGCTGGGCCGCCCCATTATGGCCCGGAAAATCTCGTGGGCCTTTTTCTGGGCCGGCCCATTATGGACCGCAAAATTTTGTGGGACTTTAGTTGGGCCAGCCCATTTAAACTTTATGGTCCATTTTTGGGCCGGTCCATGTGTCAACATTTCATAAGCGCATCTCGCCCATTGGTTGAGTGACACCTGTGCCAACAGGGAGCTGACACTTCTTTCCTCCAGCCAATGATGATTTTACACATGGAAAATCCCCATTGGTCTGGGCTGTTAATGGGTTATCGGATCCAAAACCGGACCCCATAGCTTAACAGTGTTCCATTACGGTGGATGCCACGTGTCAGTCACCCTTGACGAAAGCACTTCTGTGATGCACGTTTTATCATCATGGAAGTGGACACTTCCATGATGATAATTTTGGTAATGTCATGGAACACTTCTACGACAGCACAAGTATGACTATCTTGATTCTGTCATAAAATCATCATGGATGTACATGCATGACAAAAAACGCGACCTACTGTGACAAACACGTATCATCACGGAAGTTTATTTTTTTGTAGTGGTTGGATGAAACTGTTGTAATATGTATGGTTGAATGCCTGTATGTGGAACTTGCTATGTATGGTTGGATGGAACTATGCATGTATGTATGATGAAATTTATATGTGTTCGATATCTCATATGTTTGCTGTGATTTGCCCTATGAAATATATATATATATATATATATAATATTTGCTATGAAAATGCTTGTATATAAGAAAAACATAATAAAAAAGAGGCAATGCAGGCTCTTTGTCGTCTGCCACCGTTGGCAAAGCGGTCTTCGCCGTCTGCCACAAACGGCAAGGAGGCCATGTGGCAACAACTTGTGTAACCTAGGAGCTGACCCATTTGGTCACTTTGCCATCTATGGTAGACGTCAAAGGCTGTGGTGGTCTGCCGTCTATGGCAGACGGCAAAGAGCGGGGAGGGTATGACTCGTTTGCTAATGTCAGATGGCAGACGTCAAAGAGGCCAGCATGTTTACGTCAGTTGGCACATGGCAAAGCCTCCTATTAGCCACCTAACATGGCTAACGTCTGTTCTTTTCTGTCCACCTTCTTTTCTGTCTGCCACAGACAACAAAGGGGTCTTTGCTGTTCGCTGTGCGAAAACAGACGGCAAAGCATCTATCTACCAGCAAATCAACTGATTCTTATAGTGTACTAGCATGTCCCTTACCACGGAAAAGCAGCGGACCTAGTGACATGCGACATCCTGAGGAACAAAACCAAAGGATAGACAAGAATGGAATCACCAACAAGATAATTAAGGGTGCAGAAAGTAGTGGAAACGCATTGGAATCTCTCGAATCCTAGGACACATTGCGCAGCATAACGGTAGTAAAAATCTCAAAATAGGAGACAACCAGCAAAAGATGGGATAGCACAATAAATCGACATCAACACTTAAGGTTCTGTGATAGTACTAAACAAACTACACAAAAAGGTCTAAAAAACTGGAACGCGACTCTGATCAACCATCCCTATAAGTCTAAGGAATAGTAACTCATGATCCTGATAGATAGATTGCAAAGCCTAGTTGCTTAACCCCATAGAAAACAACAGGGTGACTCGGAATTAGAAGGACATAAGGATAAGGAATAAAAAATCCTTGCGTTCCCTTCCACAACCAATTCCCTTATATAACTAGAGCATTTCTAGATTCAACATCGATTAATTGGCTTGGTAATCCTATAGTCAGTCAGGCTCTAATACCAACATTGTCGGGATATGGCATCTAGGCACATAGATCTAGCTCAACAACCCATATAAGTATTCAAAGCCTCATGCACGGTGCACAATTGCTGTCGCCATTACCTTGGTCAAGACCCTTGCACCTTTCGGCTCAAACATATATGGCATTGTCATGTAATATATCATATAAACCAGCGAGTACTCATGCTGTGTTTAACCGGTTGCTACCTTAACTGGGCCGGACCATTAGCAACTTTTGGCTCACTTATAACAATATGTCACTAGCAACTATATGACAGTGAAACCAGCTCGGCGTGATTAGTTATAAACCAAAGTGGCCAAACATACCTGGACAGACATAGGTTACCCGGGAAAGAACGTGTCAGTCATCAATATATGAACCCAAGTCGTAGCATGCTACAAGCAATTAAAGGAAAAATGCGAGACATTTCCCTATAGGGACATACACAGGAGAAATGTAGGGTAGATGTACACTGGTACAACGAGGTGCTATACAAACGGTTTTTAACCCCTTTCCGCGATGGCATTTGGAACCGTCAGCTAGTGAGTGTGGGCTATAGTGGGGTCCTTCCCACATGGCCAAGAAACCGTCGGGTATATGGCCTCCTGGCACACACGCTCGGCAAAATGAGGTCGTGTGCGACCGACGAGCGAGCAAATATGGTTATACGTACAGTAGTGCTAACAAAATACAATTATACAAGCGAAATCATTTCCGGTCGTAAGTTCATCCCACAAAGTCAGTCCCCACAAAACGTTTCCGTTTGTATATACATCGCACACAGTTGCTGCAAGGAAAACGTTTCCGTTCGTAGGTACATCACACACAATTTTCCCCGTTAAATCGTTTGTGATAGCGTTCCCATCGCACACAATATTAAAAAAATTATTGTTTCCATTATTGAATGCATCACACATGGTGCGTAGATGAAACTGTGTGGCAAAGGTTGTCCATCACACACAGTTATTTATACGGTAAACGTTTGCCCAAGGTGGCTTAACGCAAAAAGTTTTGAAGAGAATGTCGTGTGTGATTGTTCATCGATCCAACACAGTTTATTCTTAGAAACTGTGTGCGTTGCCGTAGGTCATCGCCCACAGTATGTTTTCAATAACTGTTTGCAATAGCAAAAACCAATTGGGAGGCTAATTCGCCATTAGCAGGCTAATTGCCCTATTATTAATAATACATTTATTAATCTAATTGACATTGATATTAAACACATAATATATTTCATTCCCATATTAAGGAAGCAGGATTTCATAAATGAAATACATCAGAGTACAACATGATATAGCTTCAGCACTTAGCTACCCCATTACACAACTGCACTAGCACCAAGTTTCACATGCAACATCTAGAACCTTTCTAAATTAGCATCATAGACGGTACATAGACAGATGCATCTCATTGGGAAAACTACTGAAGTGGAAGGCGAATATTGAGCATTCATTGATGTTGAAGGTCTTTGCACCTTTAGTCCAGTGCATGTGGATGATTGACCGTCCATCCTTCATCCTCTTCAGGAACACTTCAATATTGAATCGTGGGTGTTGTATGAAAACCTTCCTTGCCTCCTGACCATAGAGGTGGTTTGAGATGTAATCATCAGTGAACTATTTTGGAAAGGCCTGAAAACAAGGATGCGCATAAATATCTTCTCTATATTGGAAATGGGGCAAAGGAATAAAAAAGGCAAGGTGTAATAGTTAGTACCGTCTTGTAGTGAACTAATGTCTTCTTCATTGTGTAGACAAAGATCTTGTTATTTTTTGACGCTAATTTCTTTATCTGAACAATCTTTCTGAGTTTCTTGACTTGATTGATATTCATGGACAACTCATTTCCCCATATACAAAAAGGGCCGAACAGTGGGTCAAAACCTCTAACAGCAGGACCTACATGTGCAAGACCAAATTGTTAAAAACCTAAGTATTAGAATTGTTCTTGCAATTGCACAATAATGTGTTGTTGGACAATGGACCATGCACGTTCTAACCTCGATTGTAAACCTCGGTGCTTCCCATTGTTTCCCTGCAACACATACAAGGTAGTTAGTCATCAGGTTAAGTAAGGGTTCGCATGTTATCGGTTAAATGTTGATGAAAAATAAGCACATTGCAGATTCATCAGATTAATTCAAGCCACATGGAAAACCCATTTATACAAACCAAGCATGATTAAGAACAAGGAAATATAGTACTTGTATATGTTTCTCATGTATTAAGTGCAGCCAAATTTGATTTATTCATCACATGCATAAGAATACAAAATTCCACCCATGACAATTGGACATCGCATTGTAGAATTTAACCAAGCAGTTAACTAAACACCACAACAAATGAACCAACATTAACGGATCACCACATTGCACAATATAACATACTCCTAATAGAAGATCAGACAGTTAACCGAACCAAGCATGCTTAACAACTTGGGAATATAGCAATTGTATTTGTTTCTCATGTATTTACTACAACCAAATTCGATTTACTTCTCACATGGTATACAATAACAAAATGCTCCCACAACTATTTAACATCGCATTGTAGAATTGAACCAAATAGTTAACTAAACACCACAGCACAAGTGAACCAAACGTTAACTGAGCACCACATTGCACAATGTATAACCAAATCAAGCATGTTTGAAAACTTGGAAATATAGCAATTGTATTCGTTTTTCATGTATTTTGTAAAGATAAATTCGATTTATTTCTGACATGGAAGATAATACAAAATTGCAGCCTGAAGAATTAAACATCACATTTGCAGAATTCAACCAAGCAGTTACCTGAAGATGACAACTAATTAACCAAATAGTTAATAAGTGAGTGCTACCTCTTGAGCTTCCATTAGTTTTTCCCTTGAAGAGGAAAGGGTGATGCAGCAAAGTAGCGTAAGTATTTCGCTCAGTTTCGAAAACCAAGGTATCAATCCAGTAGGAGACAACGAACAAGTCACCTAGTATCTGCACAAACAATCAAGAAACTTGCAACCAACGCGATAAAGGGGTTGTCAATCCCGTCATGGTCACTCGCAAAAGTGCGATCTAATAAAGAGAGTAAAGTAAATATTTTTGGTATTTTTGTTGCATAGATTGGAAAGTAAAGATCGCAAAATAGTAAACGAAATGCGATATAATGGAAAAGAGAAGTAATATCATAGAAAAGAGACCCAGGGGCCACAGGTTTCACTAGTGGCTTCTCTCACGATAGCATGTGTTACGGTGGGTGAACAAATTATTGCCGAGCAATTGATAGAAAAGGGCATAGTTATGAAGATATCTAAGGCAATGATCATGAACATAGGGACCACGTCCGTGTCAAGTAGACCGAAACGAGTCTGCATCTACTACTATTATTCTAGGCATCGACCGCTATCCAGCATGCATCTAGAGTATTAAGTTTATAATAACGGAGCAACGCATTAAGCAAGATGACATGATGTAGAGGGATAAACTCAAGCAATATGATATAAACCCCCTCTTTTTATCCTTGATGGCAACAATACAATATTGTGCCTTGATGCCCCTACTGTCATCGGGAAAGGACACCGCAAGATTGAACCCAAAGTTAAGCACTTGTCCCATTGCAAGAAAGATCAATCTAGTAGGCCAAACTAAACCGATAATTCGAAGAGACTTGCAAAGATATCAAATCATGCATATAAGAATTCAGAAAAGAACCAAATAATATTCATAGATAAACTTGTTCATAAGTCCACAATTCAACGGATCTCGGCAAACACACCGCAAAAGAGTATTACATCTAATAGATCTCTAAGAACATCGAGGACACTACAAAAAAAGACACATCCATGACATTTTGGGCCGAACGAATTTTTTTCCTGTCATACATATGACACTTCTATGGCGATAATTGTGACAAAACCCGGTATCACCATAGATGTGGTGGGCTGTAGCGACCCGAACTCAAACGGTCAAGTCTCTGTGCCTCAGTGTCATCCCTGGATCAGTAATGCTGACACGCACAGTACTCGAAGGATTTATAACAGAGTAGCAATCACACACTTATTACATCGAATGTCTCAAAAGATAACTTATTACAATAATATGGCTTAAGTCCATCTAATACGATAACAGCGGAAGGCTTGGAAGATAAAGTGAGTCCATCAACTCCAATGGCATAGCTGAGCTGCACGACAACGACCTAATGAACCTTAATCCTCGTTTGAAAAGTCTGCAACATAATACGTTGCAGCCCGAAAACGGGTCAGCACATGGAATATGCTAGAAATATAACACAGTAGAGCAAGAACAGAATAATGCTATCACTACATGCATATTTGGCTGGTGGAAAGCTCTATGGTTATAGTTTTGCGAAAAGCAAATTTTTCCCTACAACAAAGGAATAAATTTTATTTAACTATCATGGTGGTTGAAACATTGAGAAGGTATAACCCCAACTCAATCCCAAATTAAAGTAATTAACAACCCAACAATTTTAACTTAGAGTGATGGGATACATGTGATAACTTAAATACTAGATACTCAAGAATTGTCCATAACCGGGGACACGTCTAACCATGATTAGATTGTACACTCTGCAGAGGTTTGCGCACTTTTCCCCACAAGACTCGATCGCTTCTGTTGGGTTTCTCGCACTGCATGGTGTTTGAGAAACGGATGACCGAGACATAGTCTTTCAGAAACATTAACTCCCTACTCCGGGTAGAACATACCAAACCTACAAAACCCACCACCTGCTGATCT
Organism: Triticum dicoccoides; assembly: GCF_002162155.2. Taxonomy (NCBI): domain Eukaryota; kingdom Viridiplantae; phylum Streptophyta; class Magnoliopsida; order Poales; family Poaceae; genus Triticum; species Triticum dicoccoides. Next base: position 369,018,370 of record NC_041387.1, on the reverse strand, counting down.
ACCTCTTCAAGAGCTTCACGTAACTTACTCAACTATGCTAGAGCCCATAGTAGCTTGTGGCTGCACACAGAAGTTTCTAGCATGAATCATCTCAGTTCCCTTTGAGCCTGGGTGGCAGTCCATAGGAAGATCACACGGGTACCCCGGGATTTCCAAAAATACAGACAACACTGGGTTCCCCAGGTGCCTCAATCCACCCAGATGTGTATTAAAGTTGCCACCTTAAGTAAACCATTAGTTAACAATCTCACATCTGTCATGGATACACACAAACCCAATCCACGTCTACGAGCATAGCATCGCAATATAAGCAACGCGTAGAAAGTAACTCCCAAGGGTTTGATAATAAACATGGCAATAGGTTCTACCTCAGCAACTACTTCCCAACCCACAAATTAATGACATATTAATCATGCAATGTTTGAGGATTGAACTAATGCGATCAAAACTGGGTATGGAAAGAGTATGATCAATGTGTTACTTGCCTTGCTGACGATTCGTGAATCCTAGAGACTCGTAGTAACACGCTTCGCACTCTGAGAATTCTATCGCAAACAAACAATAACATACATAAGCAACTAGCAAAGATGCACAAGCAAAAATCCAAATAAATGATATTGACTAGAAAGTTCAACTTAAGAACTCCAGTTTGCAAAAAGAATCAAAGCAAACGGAGCAACGAAACTCAAACGGCGAAAGAAACAAGATCCGTTTACTAATCTGGACTAAAGTCAAATTTTACAGTATCAAAATCTTGTTTAAGTTGATTAAACAGAAAGCGGGTCTCGATATGAAACTCTAGGTGTTTGAATCACCTGATTCCGACTAACGAGCGCGAAGAAAAACAGAATCTAAGATCGGATCAAAAATCGCGACTATAAATAATCGCAGATAAATCCGATAAAAGAAAACGGACGAACAGGCAAATGAACGAGCGTTCGTTATCTGTAACTAACGGGAGAAAAACCGTTCATTAGACGAACGTACGGACGAACGTCCGCTAAATAGAAGAACCGAGAAAAAACGGCGAACCGATCTAAAAAACTGAACCAGGGTTTCTAAAGAAAAACCGAACGGTTTTCTAAAAAAACCGGCGGCTCGGATCGGCGCGGTATCTCCGGTGAGGTGGCTCCGGCGA
>NC_041387.1:369007735-369016940 GCF_002162155.2 Triticum dicoccoides | reverse complement strand
AAAGGCGGCGGCGGCGCGGGCGCGCAAAGGCGGCGGCGGCGCGGGGGAGTTGGGCCGGCCCGACTGGGTTTTGGCCCAGTGAGTGCCTGAAGTTTTTTTTTTTTAAATAATTTCGCCGACAGAAATAAAATCCTAGAAAATAAAATAAAAGCCTAAAATGCCAAAACAAATTTTCACCGTCTAAATAAAATATTTAGAACGAGATGAACATTTTCTTGGCCCCTAAAATGCAATTTCTAAAATGTGCAATTTTTCTATTGCAAAGAAAATCCAAATAAACTCAAATAAAATCCAACAAATGATTTTAACATTTTTCCTCCAATATTTCATTTATTTTGAAGAAGTCATATTATCTCCTCTCATATATTTTTATAAGAAATATTTTTCGGGAAGAAAAATAATTAAAACCAAAAATCCTCGTTTAACTATTTGATAGGAATCAAATATGAAAACCGGGAAAATCCCCAACTCTCTCTGAGGGTCCTTGAGTTGCTTAGGATTTCGAGGATTGCGGAGCGGAAATGCAATAAAATATGATATGCATGGATGACCTATGTATAACATTCCAAATTGGAAATTTGGGATGTTACAAACCTACCCACCTTAAGATGAATCTCGCACTCGAGATTCAGGTTGGTCAGAAAATAGGTTCAGGTGGTCCTTGCGAATATCATCCTCTCGTTCCCAGGTGGCTTCATCCTCGGTATGGTGGCTCCACCGAACTTTGCAGAATTTGATAACCTTGCTGCGAGTGACTCGGTTGGCAAACTCAAGAATCTTTACTGGCTTCTCCTCATAAGCCAAATCACTGTCCAGCTGAATTTCCTCCAAGGGTACTGTATCTCTTAATGGTATATGGGCCATCTCAGCATGACACTTCTTCAGCTGTGAGACGTGGAACACATCGTGAACTCCTGACAGTCCTTCAGGTAATTCCACCTTGTAGGCAACTTCTCCAGTCCGTTCCAAAACACGATACGGTCCTACAAATTTCGCGGCTAATTTTCCCTTAACCCCAAAACGTTTCACTCCTCGCAAGGGTGATACACGCAGATATGCTCTGCCTCCAATTTCATAAGTTACCTCCTTGTGTTTCGAGTCTGCATAACTTTTTTGCCTGGACTGAGCTACCTTCAGTCTATCCCGAATCAACTTAACCTTCTCCTCAGACTCTTTGATCAAGTCTGGTCCAAACAGCTGACGGTCTCCTACCTCATCTGACATCAATGATGTTCTGCATCTGCGTCCGTACAGAGCTTCGAACGGTGCCATCTTCAAACTGGCTTGGTAGCTATGGTTTTATGAAAACTCTGTGTAAGGCAAATTGTCATCCCAACTAGATCCATAATCTAGCGCACATGCTCTCAACATATCTTCCAGTATCTGGTTGACTTTCTCGGTCCGTCCATCTCTCTACGGGTGGAATGCTGTACTGAACTCCAATCTCATACCCAAGGTCTGGTGTAACTGATGCCAAAACTTTGAAGTAAACTGTGTCCCTCTATCTGATACGATGCTCCTCAGAACTCCATGCAGACATACGATCATGGACATATATATCTTGGCCAACTTTGCACTTGTATAAGTGGTTTTCACCGGGATAAAGTGAGCCACTTTGGTCAAGAGATCCACTACTACCCATATTGAGTCATATCCTGCATTGGTCCTGGGTAGTTCGGTGATAAAGTCCATGCCAAGTTTATCCCACTTCCATGCGGGTATCGGCATAGGTTGTAACAGTCCTATTGGCTTCTGATGCTCTGCCTTCACTCTCTGACATACATCACATACGGCCACATACTCGGCGATATCCTTCTTCATACTAGTCCACCAGAAACGTTCTTTTAAATCCAAATACATCTTGGTGTTTCCGGGGTGTATCGAGTATGGTGAGTCATGAGCCTCCTGAAGTATTAACTTCCCGATCTTTGGGTTATTGGGCACATAAACTCGGTCCTCAATCCATAAGGTATCATGCTCATCCTCGCGAAAACCTTTGGCCTTTCCTTTGCTCATCTTCTCCTTTATCTCGGCAATCTCCTTGTCCTCCTTCTGAGCTTCTCAAATTTTGTTCAACAAGGTCGACTGAACCTCCATTTTTGCAATGAAACCTCTTGGAACAATCTCCAATCGAAGTTCCATGATATCCTCAGCTAACTCCTTTGGCAATCCCTTACTTTCAAGTATATTGGCATAACTCTTCCGGCTCAAAGCGTCTGCTACAACATTGGCCTTTCCTGGATGATAGTGTAGCTTCATATCGTAATCCTTTATAAGTTCCAACCATCTCCTCTGTCTAAGGTTCAGCTCCTTTCGCGTGAAAATATACTTCAAACTCTTATGATCTGTGTACACATCACAACGGTTTCCAATAAGGTAATGTCTCCAAGTCTTTAATGCATGCACTACGGCTGCTAACTCCAAATCATGCGTGGCATAGTTCAACTCATGGGGCTTCAGTTGTCGTGAGGCATACGAAACAACTTTTCCGTCCTGCATAAGCACACATCCCAGTCTCAAGCGAGAGGCATCGCAATACACTTGAAACTCCTGATGTATATCTGGCAATATTAGCACTGGGGCTGCAGTCAAACAATTCTTCAACTCCTAAAAACTTGCCTCGCAATCTTCTGTCCATTTAAACTTAGTATCCTTCATCAATAGTTCAGTCATTGGCTTTGCAAGCTTGGAAAACTTCTCAATGAATCTCCGATAATATCCCGCAAGTCCAAGGAAACTGCCTATCTCGCCAACTGAAGTGGGTGCCAACCATTCAGTGACCGACTGAACCTTGCTGGGGTCTACTGCTATACCTTCTCCTGATATAACATGCCCAAGAAATCCAACCTCCTTCAACCAAAATTCGCACTTCCTGAACTTGGCGTATAACTGGTGTTCCCTGAGTTTCTCGAGAACTAATTGCAAATGCTCCTAGTGCTCCTCTTCATTCTTCGAGTATACCATAATATCATCGATAAACACCACAACGAATTTGTCCAAATACTCCATGAACACTTTGTTCATCATACTCATGAAATAGGCAGGGGCGTTTGTCAGTCCAAACGACATGACCGTATACTCGTATAATCCATACCACGTGGTGAACGCTGTCTTTGATATATCCTTCTCTCGGGTCTTCAACTGATGGTATCCTGATCGTAGATCAATCTTTGAGAACCCCTCAGCTCCTTGCAGCTGATCAAACAGATCATTGATCATCGGTAGTGGATACTTGTTCTTAATCGTTACTTCATTCAAGGCCCGATAATCAACAACCATCCTCAGGGATTTATCCTTCTTCTCGACCAAAAGTACTGGAGCTCCCCAAGGTGATGAACTCCTTCGAATATAACCTTTCTCCAACAACTCCTTGATCTGTTTCGTAATTTCCTCTAGATCATTTGCGGGCATCCGATAGGGTCTCTTGGATATTGGCCCTGTACCTGGCAATAGCTCTATCAGAAACTCAATGTCTCGACCCGGTGGCATGCCTGGTAGCTCTTCTGGAAAAACATCTGGGTAATCCTTTACTACAGGCACTTCTTCTTGCACAACTCCTATGAGGGCATTCACTTGGGTCCTCCTAGGCAGATGCCTCGATACGTACTTAATCCTTTTCCCCTCCGGGGTGGTGAGATAAATTAACTTACTAGCACAGTCAATACTTCCTCCATACTTTGACATCCAGTCCATACCTAATATCACATCCAATCCTTGTGACTCCAAGATAATTAGGACAGACGGAAAAACATGGGTACCAATGGTTAGGGGTATCTGGTTGCACCATCGGTTAGCCATATATTCTGCTCCTGGCGAGCTCACTAAGAGAGGGGTCCTCAGGGTTTGGGTTGGTAGGTTAAACTTATCCATGAATCCCCTTGATATGTATGAATGTGATGCACCAGTATCGAAAAGAATAAGAGCGGTAAATGGCTTAACCAAAAACTTACCTATTACCGCGTCCGGCTGCTCTTCAACCTCCTCCACGTTAACGTGGTTCACTTGTCCTTTGTTGAATGGATTAGGCTTCTTCCCGGCGCTCCCGTTTCCGTTTCCATTCCTTCCTTCAGGGCAATCATTGGCATAGTGCCCAGTCTTCCCGCACTTAAAGCAAGTAACTTGACTTAGGTCTCTCTTGGCGGGTGTGGCTGGATTGGAGCGATTCTAATTGTTGTTAGCTCTGTTCCCATTTCCATTCTTACCACCATTGTGGTTATGCGATCCTCCTCCAGTGTGGTTGTGACCTCCATGGTTATGAACGAGTCCTCCCGAGTTCGGGGTTAAGCGAGGCTTCTGCTGAGCTCCTGAGTTATACTTCCCTTGTCCATACTTTCTCTTATGGCTCTCAATCTACTACTGCTTCCCTTCCATCATAAGAGCCTTATCTACCAACTCCTGGTAGTTGTTCGAGGTTGCCACCATCAACTGCATACTCATCTCATCATTCAACCCTTCCATAAACTTCTCCTGCTTCGCGACATCTGTGGCCACATCATCCGGGGCATAGCGTGATAACTTGCTAAAATCATCCACGTACTGGCCAACAGTACGGTTCCCCTGGCGTAAATTGTGAAACTCCTGCTTCTTCATCTGCATAGCTCCAGTGGAAACATGGGCAGTACAAAAAGCCTGTTGAAACTGAGCCCATGTGACAGTGTCGATAGGATAGGTGGTCGTGAAATTCTCCCACCATGATGCTACAGGTCCATCCAGTTGGTGTGCGGAAAAACGCACCTTCTCCGCATCTGTGCATCCTGCGGTGGTCAACTCTCTTCCGATACGGCGTAGCCAATCATCAGCAACTATTGGCTTGGTGCTACTGGGAAACACCGGCGGTTGTAACCTTACAAAAGGGGCTAGGTTGTCCACTGGTGGCGGGTTGTTGTTATTGTTGTTGTTGTTGTTGCCCTGGTTCTGAACTAGCAATTGCATCAAAGTATTCTCCTTCTGGATCAACTTGGTGAGCTCCGGTGGGAAAGCAAAACCAGTGCCACGTCTCGGAGGCATCTGATGGGTTTAGATGGAAGAGATTTAGAATAGAAAAAAGGTCTAGCGAGAAAGGACTACCCATATGCACATTAAACAAACACAATCATATCACTCAATCTATCAAGCAAGGGCATACAATAGTCTAGAAATATTGCAAAAGTGCTCAACTACTACTAAATACATGGGGGAATACTACTAATATATGGTGGTCATCTAGAAATTTTGATCGGTGGAAGATTCTATAATGTCCGCTCCAGCTTCATCTTCAAAGTCATCATCACTAGGACCAGAATCAGTGTCGTCGATGATGATGTAGTTGTCCGGGCAAGTGGGGTCGTCATCTTCGTCTCCCGGTGCTGGTCCTCCCATGAATATTCCGATCTTCTTAACCAGGTCTTCGTTCTTCTCCAGTAGTGTCTTGATTTCCTCCTCATATCCATCGCGTGTGAACTTGAGTTCTTCCTCCAGCTCGATGATCCTAGTCTTTGCCTTCTTCACTTCCATCATGTCTGCGCACGTCTAGTTCTCCTGACATCGAATGTGCTGGTTTAGTTCCTTGATAAAAGCTGCAATGGATCTATCCTTCCTGGTGCTGATCATTTCCCATTGCTCGTCTCGGCACCCACATATTTGATAGATAGTGTCCTTGAGTTCCCTGTTGTAGACTTCTCCAATGTGATCCCATGGTAATGTGGGCTGCTATGCTCTTGCCTAGACTCTAGGTTGGTGCATCGAAAGAAAATTCTATGAGTTTAGAAGTTGGCGAGAACGTCCTTTCTGGAACTTGTACTTGAATCATCCAGCGCTCCTCTTCTGGTAAGGTGGTGTTGTACGTCCCGGTGAAACTTGGTATTCCAATGTTCAAGTACCTAGTGACTTCCTTCATGTGGCATCCAAAAGGTGTATCCTCATCCGGTTGCACGGACTTGTTCTTCATCTCCGTCATCCTAAAGAGTGGAAAAGGGAGTGGAGTCAGAAACGAGTAGAGAAGAGTGACCTATGGTTTATCTTAGTGGTCGTGTCCTACACTCAGCGTGTGCTCTGATACCATCTTGTAGCGACCCGACCTCAAACGGTCAAGTCTCTGTGCCTCAGTGTCATCCCGGGATCAGTAATGCTGACACGTACAGTACTTGAAGGATTTATAACAGAGTAGCAATCACACACTTATTACATCGAATGTCTCAAAAGAGAACTTATTACAATAATATGGCTTAAGGCCATCTAATGCGATAACAGCGGAAGGCTTGGAATGTAAAGTGAGTCCATCAACTCCAACGGCATAGCTGAGCTACATGGCAACGACCTAACGAACCTTATTCCTCGTCTGAAAAGTCTGCAACATAATACGTTGCAGCCCGAAAACGGGTCAGCACATGGAATATGCTGGCAATATAACACAGTAGAGCAAGAAAAGAATAATGCTATCACTACATGCATATTTGGCTGGTGGAAAGCTCTATGGTTATAGTTTTGCGAAAAGAAAATTTTTCCCTACAACAAAGGAATAAATTTTATTTAACTATCATGGTGGTTGAAACATTGAGAAGGTATAACCCCAACTCAATACCAAATTAAAGTAATTAACAACCCAGCAATATTAACTTAGAGTGATGGGATACATGTGATAACTCAAATACTAGATACTCAAGAATTGTCCATAACCGGGGACACGGCTAACCATGATTACATTGTACACTCTATAGAGGTTTGCGCACTTTTCCCCACAAGACTCGATCGCTTCCGTTGTGTTTCTCGCATTGCATGGTGTTTGAGAAACGGATGACCGAGACATATTATTTCAGAAACATTAACTCCCTACTCCGGGTAGACCATACCAAACCTACAAAACCCACTACCTGCTAATCTACCTCTTCAAGAGCTTCACGTAACTTACTCAACTATGCTAGAGCCCATAGTAGCTTGTGGCTGCACACGGAAGTTTCTAGCATGAATCATCTCAGTTCCCTTTGAGCCTGGGTGGCGGTCCATAGGAAGATCACACGGGTACCCCGGGATTTCCAAAAATACAGACAATACTGGGTTCCCCAGGTGCCTCAATCCACCTAGATGTGTATTAAAGTTGCCACCTTAAGTAAACCATTAATTAACAGTCTCACATCTGTCATGGATACACTCAAACCCAATCCACGTCTACAAGCATAGCATGGCAATATAAGCAACATGTAGAAAGTAACTCCCAAGGGTTTGATAATAAACAGGGCAATAGGTTCTACCTCAACAACTACTTCCCAACCCACAAATTAATGACATCTTAATCATGCAATGTTTGAGGATTGAACTAATGCAATAAAAACTGGGTATGGAAAGAGTATGATCAATGTGTTACTTGCCTTGCTGACGATCCGTGAATCCTAGAGACTGGTAGTAACACGTTTCGCACTCCAGGAATTCTATCGCAAACAAACAATAACATACATAAGCAACTAGCAAAGATGCACAAGCAAAACTCCAAATAAAAGAGATTGACCAGAAAGTTCAACTTAAGAACTCCGGTTTGCAAAAAGAATCAAACCAAACGAAGCAACAAAACTCAAACGGCGAAAGAAACAAGATCCGTTTACTAATCTGGACTAAAGTCAAATTTTACAGTATCAAAATCTTGTTTAAGTTGATTAAACAGAAAGAGGGTCTCGAGAAAAAACTCTAGGCATTTGAATCACCTGACTCCGACTAAGGAGCACGAAGAAAAATAGAATCTATGATCGGATCAGAAATCGCGACTGAAAATAATCGCAGATAAATCCGATAAAAGAAAATGGACGAACAGGCTAACGACCAAGCGTTCGTTATCTGTAACTAACGGGAGAAAAACCGTTCATTAGACGAACGTACGGATGAACTTCCGCTAAATAGAAGAACCGAGAAAAACAGGCGAACCGATCTAAAAAAACCGAACTATGGTTTCTAAAGAAAAACCGAACGGTTTAAAAAAACGGTGGCTCAGATCGGCGCAGTACCTCCGGCGAGGTGGCTCTGGCGAGGCGGGGTTGGGCAGCGGGGCGGCGGCTCAGGGGCGGCGGGCTCGGTGGTGGCGCAGGAGGCAAGCGGCGGCGGCGGCGAGGCGCGGGCATGACGGTTGGCGCGGGTGGCGGCGGCTGCGGCTCGGGACGGCGGGGTGGTGGCTTATAAAGAGGGGGAAGGTGTCTTGGAGGAGGGGGCAAGGTGCGGCGGCGACGAGGAGTCTTGGCCGCACTCCTCGTCCGAGTCGGCGGCAGCGCGGGCACGCGAAGGCGGCGGCGGCGCGGGGGAGTAGGGTCGGCCCGGCTGGGTTTCGGCCCAGTCGGTGCCCGAAGTTTTTTTTTAATAATTTCGCCGACAGAAATAAAATCCTTGAAAATAATATAAAAGCCTAAAAATGCCAAAACAAATTTTCACTGTCTAAATAAAATATTTAGAATGAGATGAACATTTTCTTGGCCCCTAAAATGCAATTTTTAAAATGAGCAATTTTTCTATAGCAAATAAAATCCAAATAAACTCAAATAAATTCCAACAAATGATTTGAATATTTTTCCTCCAATATTTCATTTATTTTGGAGAAGTCATATTATCTCCTCTCATATATTTTTATAAGAAATACTTTTCGGGAAGAAAAATAATTAAAACCAAAAATCCTCGTTTCACTATTTGATAGGAATCAAATATGAAAACCGGGAAAATCCCCAACTATCTCCGAGGGTCCTTGAGTTGCTTAGGATTTCAAGGATTGCGGAGCGGAAATGCAATAAAATATGGTATGAATGGATGACCTATGTATAGCATTCCAAATTGGAAATTTGGGATGTTACATGGGCTCCTACTTCTATGACAAAAAATCATGACAGAAAATGGGGTTTTCGTCCTGGGTGGGCCGGAGACGCAGATGCATGACATTCTTTGGGCCGTCCATGATGGAAAAAACCGTGGTAGAAGCGAGGGCGAGGAAAATTTCGGGGATTTCCCGGTTAAGGTGGGCGGTCGGGGACCGAGCGATGCGCGTTTCTCTCGTACACGTACGCGTGTGTGTGCGAGGTGTTGGCTCTAACTGAACCCGAGCGAGGCGTTGGGCTCTAACTGAACCCGAGCGATTGCATTGCAAGCTACGCGTTACTGAACCCGAGCGATCGATCAATGGCTGCTAACTGAACTCGATCGAGCGATTCCTTCGCTACTACTCCTAACTGAAGCCGATCGATACTGCCTCTCTAGATGA
>NC_041387.1:368820534-369007585 GCF_002162155.2 Triticum dicoccoides | reverse complement strand
TGCCTATGGATGAACAGGACCCCGTGGTGTGGAGGGCTGGATGAACAGTAGACGGTGGAGGAGTGCCCGTGGAGGGGTGGTTGAACAATAGCCGGTGGAGTAGCGCGCGGTGGAGGCTGGATGAACAGGAGCCCGTGGAGGCTGGAGGAGGTCGACGGTAGCCCATGGAGGCTGGAGGAGGTCGACGGTGGAGAAGAACAGTATCCTGTGGAGTCCCGTTTTGCGGTACGCCACACCCCTCCTGATGAACAGGACCCCCGTTTCGACCGTAGCGCTCCAACACAAGTCCGTTCCGTCCATTTTGCGGTACACCACACCCCTCCTGATCATCAGGACCCCCGTTTCGACCGTAGGGGGACTGTTTCCTCCGTTTTGCGGTACGCGACACCCCTCCCGATCAACAGGACCCCCGTGCTACATCTTGAGCTTCTGTTGGTTTTCCTTGAAGAGGAAAGGGTGATGCAGCAATAGTAGCGTAAGTATTTCCCTCAGTTTTTGAGAACCAAGGTATCAATCCAGTAGGAGGCTCCTCAAAATTCCTACGCACCTACACAAACAAAGAAAGAACTTGCAACCAACGCAATAAAGGGGTCTTCAATCCCTTCATGGCCACTTGCGAAAGTGAGATCTGATAGAGATAGTATGATAAGATAAATATGTCGCGACCGGGTTTTCCGGGTAATAAATTTCCAGAAAAGACCGTCGTGCTCATCAGCCCCAAAATTACTGTTAGCTGATGAGGCTCCAACTTGATACAGAAATTCCAAGCAAAATACAAAATATGTAGTACAAGGCCATTCTGGCCTGTGAGTACAACAAATGGTTTGTAGTGGTTGATGGCGGAAGCGGGCTGTGAAACATCTGTGTCTATGGGACTCCATTTCCCACGGGAACAGCTGACCATGTTAATTCCTATCTTCGCGAGGCTGCTATCTCCATTGAGTGGGTTCCGGGGCTGGCATCGCGTCGCTCCTCTCCGTGCGAGCAAAATCTGGCCAAGACAATAGCCAGGGACAAGCCAGTGAGTACTTTGAATGTACTCGCAAACATTATGAACACAGGTATAATATAACCATGATGTGCTAAAAATATTTTTATGCTCATGACGTTAGTCAAAAATAGTAAATAAAATACTGATGCGTGCAGGCGGTTATTTATAAAAAAAAATGCAATACATAGCAGTATTAAAATTTATGAAATAAATAACAAGCAATGCCACAGTCGGGCGTCTGAGCGACACCACATAAAGGGCTTTAAAAGAAATGCCACAGTCGGGCGTCTGAGCGATGCCACATAAAGGGCTTTAAAAGAAATGCCACAGTCGGGCGTCTGAGCGACGCCACATAAAGGGCTTTAAAAGAAATGCCACAGTCGGGCGTCTGAGCGACGCCACATAAAGGGCTTTAAAAGAAATGCCACAGTCGGGCGTCTGAGCGACGCCACATAAAGGGCTTTAAAAGAAATGCCACAGTCGGGCGTCTGAGCGACGCCACATAAAGGGCTTTAAAAGAAACAATCATAATGAATATCCCTGGAGGTAGAACCATCCCAGAGATACTCGATAATAACAATAATATCATGGGTTAGTCAACAATAATAATAATCATCATAGATATCACAAGTCAAGAGCAGTAATTCCATTTTCTGGTTAACAGTTTCACCTCCGAAGACCGACACTAAGACCGACACCTGACCCATCCCAGACTGTAATCCTTAACCATGGACACGGCTATTCGAATAGGTTTATTCTCTGCAGAGGGTGTACTCTTTACCCACGAGTAACGGATCTCTTTAGTCCATCGGGACTAATTTCATCTACGGTCTTTTTGTTGAAAACACACCTAACTTGCACACACCAGCCTATCTCACACGTGTCTGGAATCACCCACGACACCTGTTAAGCAAACTCTAAGTGGGGAGGCTACAACCTCGCGTAGCATGGGATCAAATTTATATCGCGCGCTCTAAGGGGTGGCCTCCCCTCTCGGTCCCAACCGGAAACACCCATGCCCCCGGACCAGGTGGCCTGCCTACCAGCTACAACCGGTATCTTCCACCATGGCCTCTCTGTACGGTGTGTGCTGGAAAGAGGTTGAGAACTTACTGAACCGTACTCTACTTGCTGTAGAGACGAGTGGTAGTACGAAACAAGTATGGGGGTTACTGGAACAAGACTCGATCTACGGTCGACTCAGGAGGTTCAAGTATTCCCTGCATGATTAGCATGACGCATATATTTCATCCAACAAAGTCACCGCTCATATCACCTTACCATGCCATACCAGACATAACCGTCCCGACGGAGACCGGCGACAAACTCATGCCTACCCAAGGCCGAGGTGTTCCCGGGTTCCTGCCGATATGCATGCAAGGCACATGAGGGTGAACATCATCACAAGTGAGTCCATTTCCAACAGCATGGAAATCAACAACATGCACCCATGCATATGATCATATCACATGAAATAACAAGTCCTTCGAAATGCGGTGGTGTTATAAATGTATCAATCGATCACACCAAAAATATTATGCCGGGGTTCAGAATGCTTGCCTTCAATGTGTGGAAAGGCAGGGTGCACTCCAAAACTTTTGAAAGTTTCTTCTCTCTCCCCAAAATCCTATTTAAAAATATATTTGAATTAACACACATTTCAAAAACAGAACCAAAAAGTTGTTTGAAAATTTTTCAAATAAATCTTAAAATAAACTAGATCAAATTTGAGGAAGGTAGGAAAAAGAATCAACTCATTTGGACTTATATTTAAAAAGTTATAGCCAGTCAAAGATGTGGTCAAAATCTGTTATTTAAAATAAAACAGAAAAGAAAACGATTCAGATAGAAATACGCTTTCGGTATAGAGGAGGCGTACTCCTGAAGTTTACGCCTTCACTTAAACACGTGGATGGCGCGGGGTGTCACTGACAGTGGGTCCTAGGTGGCCCACTAGTCAGGTTTGACTAGTCCGCCCCTCCTCCTTCTCCCTCTGTCCCGAGCGGAGGCGGGACTCCGGCGACCAACGTTGGCGAGCGGAGGCTCCTTGCGGCCTCTGGAGGGCGGGGATGGATCCGCGGATCGAGGGCGATCCTGCTGGTAGTCGCTGGGTCGGCGGGGACGGCGTGTGCTGTCGGCGGCGAGCTCCTCGGCGGAGGAAAGCTTCGGGGAAAAGTGGTTTCGGGGCGGCGATGGTTCTCGATCGAAATGGAGTAGGGGGAAGTGTTCAGGGGAGGCAGAGAAGGCTTCTGGTGAAGAGATTGGAGAGGGGGAAGTTCTGGTTGCGCCGAACGGAGCCGGGAGGCGGCGGTGGCCGAACTGACCGGAGAGGTTGAAGAAGACCTGCTCCCTTCCAATTGGTGGCGATGGGGGCGCTAGTGAGACGGCGTGAGGCTACCTGAGGGCTCGGAGACGCTCGGGGCTTCCTTAAATAGGCGGTGGAGGTCGGTTCCGCGGTGGCCGGATAAGCTCTCCGGCGAACCTCCTCTCTGTAGCTTGTAGGGCAACGTGGCGGCGACGAGCGCTAGGGGACGAAGTTGTGGATGAGCACGCACTGCTCACAGGGGCAGGTAGCGAGTGGGAGTGGCTTGGGCGGCACCGACATGGCCAGAGGCTGTCGGGCGGCGGCGGCGGCTAGCGCTTGGCCTGTCGGGCACGACGGGGCTGCTTGGCGTGTTGCGATGAGAAGGGGAGTGCGTGGCGAGGTGCTGCCGTGTGGGCCAAAGCCAGGGGGCCAGCGTGTCGGCTCGGCCGCGTGGCTACAATTGGCGCGCTCTGGGCGCGTCCAGTGCACGCATAGAAGGTGTTTCATGAAATGCCAGGGTAGCCAAAACTGCTAGGGATCAAGTGCAAAACCACAGGTCTGGGATGGAGACCATTAGTAGGCTATTGGACAACATGGTTTGGACAGAGGGACAAGTCCATCATACAAATCTATAATCATGCCAAAACTGTTCATGCCCATAAGGTGTTTGACAAAATGCTAAGGGCACTTAGGCATTTCTTGGAGTGGCCAAAATCTCCAGATCAGTGTCTCTGTGGAAGAAAGAGAGAGTGGTGATGTTAGTTGGACAAAAGCAGAAACTTGTTAGTGCAAGTTTTACAAAACTTCAATTCTGGACAGGAAATAAATGACATTATTTCATGAACCAAAAATGACCCAAAAGGTGCATGCTCCTGGACTTAAGGGTTTAACATGGGGGACTACAAGTAGGAGAAATGATCAAGGGTTAAAGAGCAAGTAAAAACATGGTTGCTGTACAAACCATCAAGTTGGTCCAGAATGAAGATGAGGTTGATTCACTCAAATTTTTCAAAGAACATAAATAGGGTTTTGCACAAAGTGAAACAATAGGCTCCTACTAACCTCCCCTAATTTTTGTAGAAGTTTTAAAGAAATATTTAAATAGGTTGTAGTGCAAAAAGCACTCTGGACCAGAGATGAAAAATTGAGTGTAGGGCTCAAAATATTTCATGAATGAAATATATTTTAGCATAAAAGTGATTTAAAAACATCACATGACATCTCCAAATTTTTGTGGGAATTTTAAGTAAATTTATCATATGGTTGTAGTTCAAATATGGCCATTTAACCTAGAAAACCCTTTTCAAGAAAATAAAGATCAAGCAACCTAATTATTTAATTAGTTATACAGATAAAAGAAAAGTTTTTCTTGAGAGGTTAAACAAGTCCAACAACATTTTTGAAAAGTTTTCTTTTTGGGAAAAACTCATCATAACAGGGAAGGAAATGATTTAAACAAAATCAAAATGGAGCTCAAAAAATTCAAAGTTTTAAATCCTGGCAAAATTTTATTCCATTAAAACAAGGCCAAAATTTTGGGGTGTCACAATACTAACCCCCTTAAAAAAAATCTCGCCCTCGAGATTTGCTAAAAGCGGTGTTAAGAAAATAATTACGCAATGACGATGTGGCTACAGTGAGAGGGCAATAAGTGGTGAAAAACCACAGTGTGAAAAACTGGGGCTGCGCGGAAAAGTCTACAGTTCGGGACAAAAACGGGTGATTTCTACGCTGGATATAAATTTAGGATAACTCCTAAATTTAAATATACGCTGGTCGTACCCGAGAGCACAGTGCTCTCTCTGGCCGACAGGTGGACCCGGGGTCCACTGTCAGTCTCCTCTTCTTCTCCCTCTGGCCCTTTCTTCCTCCTCTCTCCCGCGCGCTTTCTCCACCGGCGACGCCTAGTGTGTAGGGCATCTAGGCCGTACCGTGGTAGTGCGCGGCGTGCTAGCTGCCGGTGCAGCGTGCACTCACCTCGCGGGCCAGCGCGCTGTCGGCACTGCTCGCGGATTCGACTCCGAACACCGGCGATCGGCGACGAGCGGCGTTGGTGAACTTCGCCCACCGTACACCCAGCTCGAGCTATCAAAACGGCCGGGGTGCCTCTCTCTTCTTCCTCACACCTGGCCTCACTTCTCCTCCTCCTTTCTCCGTTACTGCTTACAGAAGCTCGGTCGAGGCTCTAATGGCGGAGGCGATGCCGGACTGGTTTGTGATCCTGATATGCGGAGGGCTGGCGACGCTGCTGGGGCTCTCTGTGCTCCTGTGCGCGATAATCTTCGACGAGTATCGCGATGCTGCGGCTCGGGTGTTGGGTCTCCGCGGTGGTGGCGATCATGAGGAGTAGATGGGGTGTGCCGGGTGCTAACTGTTGTTAGGGGGGTGATTAGCTGGATGTAACACCGTTGCAAAGTTTTGCAAACAGTGTATGTGTCCGAATGATTATGGTTGTGAGTCTGCTCGTGGTGCTGAGTGAAATTAAATAATCCACGTCGTGAGAAAGTGTAGATGTAGCAACTCAGGGAAAAGAAAATCTCGCTCCAGGGTTTTGCGAGGGAAAAACAGTTAATTTAAAGGAGCATAATCCACAACAAAAGCTACACACATTAGCAGAAGCCAAATAATTGACTCGTCGTACAAACTCAGGGTATTACGCATAAGTCACACACATAAATAAATGCTGCAAAGAACAAATACAGTAGTGACGTCTAAAATGAAAATGGTAACTGGGCGGGGTCCTGATAAAATGTCTCTGGTAAAGGGATACATTCTTCTTCAATTGGAGGCAGTGGATTGACCAGTCGATGTATGCGTCTCTCCGTGTCGGGTCTCAGTGGTCTGCCGATGGCAATCTGAGGATTTAAATCTGCGAGGCTCTGGAGATAATCCATCACTCGCTGGTTTAAATGCTCTTGAGCAATTATGTACTGGATAAGGTTGGCCAGAACTGGGTCTCTCTCAATACGTCCACCGGGAAAAGATGTAACTTCTCCGGGTGCTGCACGACTCGGAAAGTAATGATATCCTCGTTCGCGGGCATAGGGTACTGCGGATCGAAGACGAGCAATCGCTTCTATGGCCAAGTGTGGGGTTGGCATAGATTTCCCCACGAAGGAAACTTTCGTTGGATCTTGGTTGGGGTCTACAGGAGGAATGTGTACTGCTGCCCAATATTCCGAGGTGGATGGGGTGATCCTCGATTTGAACAGCTCGTACTGGGGTGGCTGGGTAGAACCCATGGTACTGCCGGTAAAATCCCACAATATTTTGACAAAGCTACCTGGGGTTGCATTTGGGGTTCTCAGATGAATGCTGGGGTTCGGCATGACAGGAAAAAGCGTGAGTGTTGTGCACAAAGTGAGGGTTGCTGGGTAAGGTCACAAGGTGGCCTTTATATAGCAATGGAGCCGGATCGTTTTACCGTGGTGAAAGGTAAAAATTTGCCAGCTTAGCTCCAAAGGTCGGGTCAGTGTCAGAGATACACATATCTCATAAAAAGACGTGTTACTGTGGTTGTCGTCGGGTTGGTTTTGGTAGTTGTGCCCGGAAAAATATGCAGCTATGCGCTGACCAATTATGCAAGGCTACTATTAAGACAGAGGCACAACGACAGGCTGCGTTAATATATACGGTCGCGTGATTACAAAGCGAGGATACATTGAAACTTGGTGCTACCCATACTGCTTAGTCTACCTCGTTTATGTCTAAACGGGCGTGCCTGGTGGATGTCGAGGCTTCTCCACGTGTCTCTCTGCCGGGATTAGTCGGAGATGGCGGAGGAACTGCAGGGTCGGGGTAGTGAGAATGACCATTGCGGGGATTGTTGGCCACAACCCCGTTGGAGTGTGCTCCCAATATGCGACGAAGCACTTCTGGGGTTATCGCAGCACCTTGGCCGATGGTTGGGGCAGATCTCGGGGTCTCGATCGGTTGTCCAAACAGCATGATTGGGTTGTCGGTGTTGGGCTCTTTTTCTTCTCTCGCCGGGGCTTGACGAACCAGCTCTCCACGAGCTGCGATCAGATCAACAGTGATCTGGTCGAACAGTGCCTCTAGTGCACTTACATAGCGCACTAGGTGCAATAATGCGGGGTCCGTCTCGTGATCTCCATTGGCAACTTGGGGTGGTCTACCATACGCTTCACGTCTGGGGTAGTAGTGGAACGAGAAACAGTTAACTCTGGGCGACAAGTGCCTGAGATGAACTATAGCCTCTCGAGCGGCTAGCTGGATGGCTTGTGGCTCAAAGGATGTTGTTCTTCCGGTGAACCGGTAGGGGCGCTCGGGTGCTAGACTCCTACTGTAAATGTGCACAGTGGCCCAGAATTGGCGGTCTTCACCGCTCATGGGTCCCTGATACACAACATATTCTGGTGGCTCCTCTAACGCGTAGGCACGACGGGTGAGGTTTGTGAGGATGGTCACAAAACCTCCAAGGTTGGTTGCTGTGGTTTCGTTGTGCACTATAGGTCCAGGCATTGTGGCTCGGTTTGGGGTAGCGGCTGTGTGTGCTGGTTTGGTGTTAGCGCGCCCCTTTTTATAGGGAAAAGGGGACGGAATCTTCCTTCGAACGCTTGCGAGAAAGGACTATTTAGGGTCCGGTCACTGGCGCATGAGTGACAGGTTAGGTTGATAGGTTGGGCACCGACTGCCAAAAGTGTTGGGTCACTGTGTGGCTATCTTGCACGAGAAGCTTGGCTGGGGTTTGGTTAAGGTCTGGTGGGTTGGTTTGCCTAGTTTATTGACCTGGCTAAGATAGGATTAGCCAATGGTCAGCCTGGCTCTGATACCAAGTCTATCGCGACCGGGTTTTCCGGGTAATAAATTTCCAGAAAAGACCGTCGTGCTCATCAGCCCCAGGATTACTGTTAGCTGATGAGGCTCCAACTTGATACAGAAATTCCAAGCAAAATACAAAATATGTAGTACAAGTCCATTCTGGCCTGTGAGTACAACAAATGGTTTCTAGTGGTTGATGGCGGAAGCGGGCTGTGAAACATCTGTGTCTATGGGACTCCATTTCCCACGGGAATAGCTGACCATGTTAATTCCTATCTTCGCGAGGCTGCTATCTCCATTGAGTGGGTTCCGGGGCTGGCATCGCGTCGCTCCTCTCCGTGCGAGCAAAATCTGGCCAAGACAATAGCCAGGGACAAGCCAGTGAGTACTTTGAATGTACTCGCAAACATTATGAACACAGGTATAATATAACCATGATGTGCTAAAAATATTTTTATGCTCATGACGTCAGTCAAAAATAGTAAATAAAATACTGATGCGTGCAGGCGGTTATTTATAAAAAAAATGCAATACATAGCCGTATTAAAATTTATGAAATAAATAACAAGCAATGCCACAGTCGGGCGTCTGAGCGACACCACATAAAGGGCTTTAAAAGAAATGCCACAGTCGGGCGTCTGAGCGACGCCACATAAAGGGCTTTAAAAGAAATGCCACAGTCGGGCGTCTGAGCGACGCCACATAAAGGGCTTTAAAAGAAATGCCACAGTCGGGCGTCTGACCGATGCCACATAAAGGGCTTTAAAAGAAACAATCATAATGAATATCCCTGGAGGTAGAACCATCCCAGAGATACTCGATAATAACAATAATATCATGGGTTAGTCAACAATAATAATAATCATCATAGATATCACAAGTCACGAGTAGTAATTCCATTTTCTGGTTAACAGTTTCACCTCCGAAGACCGACACTAAGACCGACACCTGACCCATCCCAGACTGTAATCCTTAACCATGGACACGGCTATTCGAATAGGTTTATTCTCTGCAGAGGGTGTACTCTTTACCCACGAGTAACGGATCTCTTTAGTCCATCGGGACTAATTCCGTCTACGGTCTTTTTGTTGAAAACACACCTAACTTGCACACACCAGCCTATCTCACACGTGTCTGGAATCACCCACGACACCTGTTAAGCAAACTCTAAGTGGGGAGGCTACAACCTCGCGTAGCATGGGATCAAATTTATATCGCGCGCTCTAAGGGGTGGCCTCCCCTCTCGGTCCCAACCGGAAACACCCATGCCCCCGGACCAGGTGGCCTGCCTACCAGCTACAACCGGTATCTTCCACCATGGCCTCTCTGTACGGTGTGTGCTGGAAAGAGGTTGACAACTTACTGAACCGTACTCTACTTGCTGTAGAGACGAGTGGTAGTACGAAACAAGTATGGGGGTTACTGGAACAAGACTCGATCTACGGTCGACTCAGGAGGTTCAAGTATTCCCTGCATGATTAGCATGACGCATATATTTCATCCAACAAAGTCACCGCTCATATCACCTTACCATGCCATACCAGACATAACCGTCCCGACGGAGACCGGCGACAAACTCATGCCTACCCAAGGCCGAGGTTTTCCCGGGTTCCTGCCGGTATGCATGCAAGGCACATGAGGGTGATCATCATCACAAGTGAGTCCATTTCCAACAGCATGGAAATCAACAACATGCACCCATGCATATGATCATATCACATGAAATAACAAGTCCTTCGAAATGCGGTGGTGTTATAAATGTATCAATCGATCACACCAAAAATATTATGCCAGGGTTCAGAATGCTTGCCTTCAATGTGTGGAAAGGCAGGGTGCACTCCAAAACTTTTGAAAGTTTCTTCTCTCTCCCCAAAATCCTATTTAAAAATATATTTGAATTAACACACATTTCAAAAACAGAACCAAAAAGTTGTTTGAAAATTTTTCAAATAAATCTTAAAATAAACTAGATCAAATTTGAGGAAGGTAGGAAAAAGAATCAACTCATTTGGACTTATATTTAAAAAGTTATAGCCAGTCAAAGATGTGGTCAAAATCTGTTATTTAAAATAAAACAGAAAAGAGAACGATTCAGATAGAAATACGCTTTCGGTATAGAGGAGGCGTACTCCTGAAGTTTACGCCTTCACTTAAACACGTGGATGGCGCGGGGTGTCACTGACAGTGGGTCCTAGGTGGCCCACTAGTCAGGTTTGACTAGTCCGCCCCTCCTCCTTCTCCCTCTGTCCCGAGCGGAGGCGGGACTCCGGCGACCAACATCGGCGAGCGGTGGCTCCTCGCGGCCTCTGGAGGGCGGGGATGGATCCGCGGATCGAGGGCGATCCTGCTGGTAGTCGCTGGGTCGGCGGGGACGGCGTGTGCTGTCGGCGGCGAGCTCCTCGGCGGAGGAAAGCTTCGGGGAAAAGTGGTTTCGGGGCGGCAATGGTTCTCGATCGAAATGGAGTAGGGGGAAGTGTTCAGGGGAGGCAGAGAAGGCTTCTGGTGAAGAGATTGGAGAGGGGGAAGTTCTGGTTGCGCCGAACGGAGCCGGGAGGTAGCGGTGGCCGAACTGACCGGAGAGGTTGAAGAAGACCTGCTCCCTTCCAATTGGTGGAGATGGGGGTGCTAGTGAGATGGCGTGAGGCTACCTGAGGGCTCGGAGACGCTCGGGGCTTCCTTAAATAGGCGGTGGAGGTCGGTTCCGCGGCGGCCGGATAAGCTCTCCGGTGAACCTCCTCTCTGTAGCTTGCAGGGCAACGTGGCGGCGACGAGCGCTAGGGGACGAAGCTGTGGATGAGCACGCACTGCTCACAGGGGCAGGTGGCGAGTGGGAGTGGCTTGGGCGGCACCGACATGGCCAGAGGCTGTCGGGCGGCGGCGGCGGCTAGCGCTTGGCCTGTCGGGCACGGCGGGGCTACTTGGCGTGTTGCGGTGAGAAGGGGAGTGCGTGGCGAGGTGCTGCCGTGTGGGCCAAAGCCAGGGGGCCAGCGTGTCGGCTCGGCCGTGTGGCTGCAATTGGCGCGCTCTGGGCGCGTCCAGTGCACGCACAGAAGGTGTTTGATGAAATGCCAGGGTAGCCAAAACTGCTAGGGATCAACTGCAAAACCACAGGTCTGGGTTGGAGACCATTAGTAGGCTATTGGACAACATGGTTTGGACAGAGGGACAAGTCCATCATACAAATCTATAATCATGCCAAAACTGTTCATGCCCATAAGGTGTTTGACAAAATGCTAAGGGCACTTAGGCATTTCTTGGAGTGGCCAAAATCTCCAGATCAGTGTCTCTGTGGAAGAAAGAGAGAGTGGTGATGTTAGTTGGACAAAAGCAGAAACTTGTTAGTGCAAGTTTTACAAAACTTCAATTCTGGACAGGAAATAAATGACATTATTTCATGAACCAAAAATGACCCAAAAGGTGCATGCTCCTGGACTTAAGGGTTTAACATAGGGGACTACAAGTAGGAGAAATGATCAAGGGTTAAAGAGCAAGTAAAAACATGGTTGCTGTACAAACCATCAAGTTGGTCCAGAATGAAGATGAGGTTGATTCACTCAAATTTTTCAAAGAACATAAATAGGTTTTTGCACAAAGTGAAACAATAGGCTCCTACTGACCTCCCCTAATTTTTGTAGAAGTTTTAAAGAAATATTTAAATAGGTTGTAGTGCAAAAAGCACTCTGGACCAGAGATGAAAAATTGAGTGTAGGGCTCAAAATATTTCATGAATGAAATATATTTTAGCATAAAAGTGATTTAAAAACATCACATGACATCTCCAAATTTTTGTGGGAATTTTAAGTAAATTTATCATATGGTTGTAGTTCAAATATGGCCATTTAACCTAGAAAACCCTTTTCAAGAAAATAAAGATCAAGCAACCTAATTATTTAATTAGTTATACTGATAAAAGAAAAGTTTTTCTTGAGAGGTTAAACAAGTCCAACAACATTTTTGAAAAGTTTTCTTTTTGGGAAAAACTCATCATAACAGGGAAGGAAATGATTTAAACAAAATCAAAATGGAGCTCAAAAAATTCAAAGTTTTAAATCCTGGCAAAATTTTATTCCATTAAAACAAGGCCAAAATTTTGGGGTGTCACAAAATATATTTTTGGTATTTTATAATATAGATGTAAAAATTAAAGATGCAAATAAAAGTAGATTGAAAGCTTATATGATAAAAGATAGACCCGAGGGCCATAGGTTTCACAAGAGACTTCTCTCAAGATAGCATAAGTATTACGATGGGTGAACAAATTATTGTCGAGCAATTGATAGAAAAGCGAATAAGTATGAGATTATCTAGGCATGACCATGTATATAGGCATCACGTCCGCAACAAGTAGACCGACTCCTACCTGTATCTACTACTATTACTCCACACATCGACCGACTCCTGCCTGCATCTAGAGTATTAAGTTCATAAAGAACAGAGTAACGCATTAAGCAAGATGACATGATGTAGAGGGATAAACTCAAGCAATATGATATAAACCCCATCTTTTTATCCTCGATGGTAACAATACAATACGTGCCTTGCTGCCCCTGCTGTCACTGGGAAAGGACACCGCGAGATTGAACCCAAAGCTAAGCACTTCTCCCATGGCAAGAAATATCAATCTAGTAGGCCAAACCAAACTGATAATTCGAAAAGACATGCAAAGATAACTCAATCATACATAAAAGAATTCAGAGGAAATTTAAATATTTCTCATAGATAAACTTGATCATAAACCCACAATTCATTGGATCTCGACAAACACACCGCAAAAAGAATTTACATCGAATAGATCTCCACAAGAGAGGGGGAGAACATTCTATTGAGATCCAAAAAGAGAGAAGAAGCCATCTAGCTAATAACTATGGACCCGAAGGTCTGTGGTAAACTACTCACAACTCGTCGGAGGGGCTATGGTGTTGATGTAGAAGCCCTCCGTGGTCGATTCCCCCTCCTGTGGAGCACCGGCGAAGGCTCCAAGATGGGATCTCATGGATACATAAGGTTACGGCGATGGAAATTATGTTTCGTTGGCTCCCTGGATGTTTTCCAGGTATGTAGGCATATATAGGAGGAACAAGTACGTCGGTGGCCGCCCGAGGGGCCCACAAGACAGGGGGGCGCGCCCTGTAGGGGTGGGCGTGCCCTCCTATCTCATGGCCGCCTCGGCTGCTGCTTGGCTTGCACTCCAAGTCCTCTGGATCACGTTCGTTCCAAAAATCATGCTCCCGAAGGTTTCATTCCATTTGGACTCCGTTTGATATTCCTTTTCTTCGAAATACTGAAATAGGCCAAAAAAAACAGCAATATGGGTTGGGCCTCCGGTTAGTAGCTTAGTCCAAAAAATGATATAAATGTGTAAAATAAAGCCCATAAACATCCAAAAGGGGTAATATAACAGCATGGAACAATAAAAAATTATAGATACACTGGAGGCGTATCAAGCATCCCCAAGCTTAATTCCTACTCGTCGTAAATGATAAAAACAAAATTTTTGATGTGGAATGCTACCTAGCATAATTCTCAATGTAATTTTCTTTATTGTGGCATGAATGTTCAGATCCAAATGATTCAAAATAAAAGTTCATATTGATAAAAGAAATAATAACACTTCAAGCATACTAATCAAAGTAATCATGTCTTCTCAAAATAACATGGCAAAAGAAAGTTCATCCCTACAAAATCATATAGTTAGGCTATGCTTCATTTTCGTCACACAAAGATGTTCCTAACTTCTATACCCCCGATGACAAGCCAAGCAATTGTTTCGTACTTAAATAATCTCAAACTTTTTCAACCTTCACGCAATACATGAGTGTGAGCCATGGACATAGCACTATGGGTGGAATAGAATATGATAATGAGGATTGTGTGGAGAAGACACAAAAGGAGAAAGTCTCACATTGACGAGGATAATCAACGGGCTATGGAGATGCCCATCAATTGATGTCAACATGAGGAGTAGGGATTGCCATGCAACGGATGCACTAGAGCTATAAATAAATGCTCAACAAAATAAAACTAGTGGGTGTGCATCCAACTTGCTTGCTCACGAAGACCTAGGGAATTTGAGGAAGCCCTTTGTAGGAATATACAAGCCAAGTTCTATAATGAAAAATTCCCACTAGTATGAAAAAGACAACCTAGGAGACTCACTATATGAAAAACATGGTGCTACTTTGAAGCACAATATATGAGACTCACTACATGAAGAACAAGGTGCTACTTTGAAGCACAAGTGTGGAAAAAGAGATAGTAACATTGCCCCTTTTATTTTTTTATTTTTTTTATTTTTTTTATTTTTTTTCTTTTGGCCTTTTTTTTATTTTGGCCTTTCTTTTTTTTTCTTTTTGGGAATGCTCTAATAATGATGATCATCACACTTTTATTGATTACAACACATGAATTACAACTCGAAACTAGAACAAGATATGACTCTATATGAATGCCTCTGGCGGTGTACCGGGATGGTGCAATGAATCAAGAGTGACATGTATGAAAATTATGCATGGTGGCTTTGCCACAAATACGATGTCAACTACATGATCATGCAATGGCAATATGACAAAAGTAAAGTATGTCATGATGATGATGAACGGAACGGTGGAAAGTTGCATGGCAATATATCTTGGAGTGGACATGGAAATACCATAATAGGTAGGTATGGTGGCTGTTTTGAGGAAGATATAAGGAGGTTTATGTGTGATAGAGTGTATCGTATCACGGGGTTTGGATGCACCGGCGAAGTTTGCACCAACTATGAATGTGAGAAAGGGCAATGCACGGTACCGAAGAGGCTAGCAATAGTGGAAAGGTAAAAGTGCGTATAATCCATGGACTCAACATTAGTCAAAAGAACTCATATACTTATTGCAAAAATTTAGAAGTCATCAAAAATCAAGCACTACGCGCATGCTCCTAGGGGGATAGATTGGTAGGAAAAGACCATCGCTCGTCCCCGAGCGCCACTCATAAGGATGCACAAGCTAGGTACACTTCATGTTTCAAATTTGTTACACAACTTTAACCATACGTGCATGCTACGGGGCTTGGTAACTTCAACACAAGCATTCTTTAAATTCATAACCACCCAACTAGCATGACTTTAATATCACTACCTCCATATTTCAAAACAATTATCAAGTATCAAATTGATCATAGCATCCAATTCACTTCCTATGATAGTTTTTATTATACCCAACTTGGATGCCTACCATTCTATGACCAATTTTATAACCATAGGAAATACCATGCTGTTCTAAAAGACTCGCAAAATAATATAAGTGAAGCATGAGAGACTAGCAAGTTCTACAAAAATAATCCACCGCCGTGCTCTAAAAGATATAAGTGAAGCACTAGAGCAAAAACTATCAAGCTCAAAAGATATAAGTGAAGCACATAGAGTATTCTAGCAAATTCTAATCAAGTAGGCTTCTCCCAAAAGGTGTGTACAGCAAGGATGATTGTGGTAAACAAAAAGCAAAGACTAATATAATACACGACGCTCCAAGCAAAACACATATCATGTGGCGAATAAAAATATAGCTCCAAGTAAAGTTACCAATGAACGAAGACGAAAGAGGGGATGCCTTCCCGGGGGATCCCCAAGCTTATGCTTTTGGCTATTATTGAATATATTGGAGTGCCATGGGCATCCCCAAGCTTAGGCTCTTGCCACTCCTGATTCGATAGTCCATCAAAGCTTTAACCAAAACTTGAAAACTTCACAACACAAAAATCAACAGGAAATCTTATAAGCTCCGTTAGTGAAAGAAAACAAAACCAATATGACTTACATGGCAGTGCCACAAGTAAGTGGTACTATCATTACTATCTTATATCTTTTGGCATGAAAATGTGTATCACTACGATCGAGATTCAATAAACCATTCCTTTAGGTGCAAGACCATTGAAGGTATTATTTAAATAAATAGAGTAACCATTATTCTCCTTAAATGAATAACCGTATTGCGATAGACACAATCCAATCATATCTATGTTCAACGCAAACACCAGATGACAATTATTCAGGTTTAATACTAATCTTGATGGTAGAGGGAGCGTGCGATGTTTGATCGCATCAACCTTGGAAACACTTCCAACACATATCGTCAGCTCACCTTTAGCTAGTCTCTGTTTATTCCGTAGCTTTTATTTCGAGTTGCTAACACTTAGCAACCGAACCGGTATCCAATACCTGGTGCTACTAGGAGTACTAGTAAAGTACACATTAACATAATGTATATCCAATATACTTCTATCGACCTTGCCAGCCTTCTTATCTACCAAGTATCTAGGGTAATCCTGCTCCATTGGCTGTTCCCCTTATTATAGAAGCACTTAGTCTCGGGTTTGGGTTCAACCTTGGGTTTCTTCACTGGAGAAGTAGCTGATTTGCCGTTACATGAAGTATCCCTTCTTGCCCTTGCCCTTCTTGAAACTAGTGGTTTCACCAACCATCAACAATTGATGCTCCTTCTTGATTTCTACTTTCGCGGTGTGAAACATCGTGAATACCTCAAGGATCATCATATCTATCCCTGATATGTTATAGTTCATCACGAAGCTCTAGCAGCTTGGTGGCAATGACTTTTGAGAAACATCACTATCTCATCTGGAAGATCAACTCCCACTCGATTCAAGTGATTGTTGCACTCTAACAATCTGAGCACAAGCTCAACGATTGAGCTTTTCTCCCTTAGTTTGCAGGCTAAGAAAATCGTCAGAGGTCTTATACCTCTTGACGTGGGCACGAGCCTGAAATCCCAATTTCAGCCCTCGAAACATCTCATATGTTCTGCGATGTTTCGAAAACGTATTTGGTGCCTCAACTCTAAACCGTGTAACTGAACTATCATGTAGTTATCAAAACATGTATGTCCGATGTTCGCAACATCCACAGACGATGTTTGGGGTTCTGCACACTGAGCGGTGCATTAAGGACATAAGCTTTCTACTAATCGCATAATCGCTATTGTCAACTTTCAACTATATTTTCTCTAGGAACATATCTAAAACAGTAGAACTAACGCGCGAGTTATGACAAAATTTGCAAAGGGCTTTTGACTACGTTTAGGATAATTAAGTTCATCTAATGAACTCCCACTCAGATAGACATCCCTCTAGTCATCTAAATGATTACATGATCCGAGTCAACTAGGCCGTGTCCGATCATCATGTGAGACGGACTAGTCATCATCAGTGAACATCTTAATGTTGATCGTATCCTCCATACGACTCATGCTCGACCTTTCGGTCTCTTGTGTTCCGAGGACATGTCTGTACATGCTAGGCTCGTCAAGTTAACCTAAGTGTTTTGCGTGTGTAAATCTGGCGTACACCCGTTGTATGTGAATGTAAGAATCTATCACACCCGATCATCACGTGGTGCTTCAAAACGACGGATTTTCGCAACGGTGACAGTTAGGGGGAACACTTTCTTGAAATTTTAATGAGGGATCATCTTATTTACTACCATCGTTCTAAGGAAATAAGATGTATAAACATGATAAACATCACATGCAATCAAATAGTGACATGATATGGCCAATATCATTTTTGCTCCTTTTTGATCTCCATCTTCGGGGCTCCATGATCATCATCCTCACCGGCATGACACCATGATCTTCATCATCATGATCTCCATCATCGTGTCTCCATGAAGTTTTCTCGCCAACTTATTACTTCTAATACTATGGCTACCGGTTAGTAATAAAGTAAAGTAATTATGTGGCGTTTGTTCAATGACATGCAGGTCATACAATAAATTAAGAGAACTCCTATGGCTCCTGCCGGTTGTCATACTCATCGACATGCAAGTCGTGATTCCTATTACAAGAACATGATCAATCTCATACATCACATATCATTCATCACATTCTGCTTGGCCATATCACATCACATAGCATACCCTGCAAAAACAAGTTAGACGTCCTCTAATTGTTGTTTGCATGTTTTATGTGGCTGCTATGGGTTTCTAGCAAGAACGTTTCTTACCTACGCAAAACCACAACGTGATATGCCAATTGCTATTTACCCTTCATAAGGACCCTTTTCATCGAATCCGTTCCGAGTAAAGTGGGAGAGACTGGCACCCGCTAGCCACCTTATGCACCAAGTGCATGTCAGTCGGTGGAACCTGTCTCATGTAAGTGTACGTGTAAGGTCGGTCCTGGCTGCTTCATCTCACAATACCGTCGAAACAAGATTGGACTAGTAACAGTAAGCATATTGAAAAAAATCAACACCCACAACTACTTTGTGTTCTACTCGTGCAAAGAATCTACACAATAGACCTAGCTCATGATGCCACTGTTGAGGAACGTAGCAGAAATTCAAAATTTTCCTACGTGTCACCAAGATCTATCTATGGAGAAACCAGCAACGAGGGAAGGAGAGTGCATCTACATACCCTTGTAGAACACTAAGCGGAAGCGTTCAAGAGAACGGGGTTGAAGGAGTCGTAGTCATCGTGATCCAAATCACCGAAGATCCTAGTGCCGAACGGATGGCACCTCCGCGTTCAACACACGTACAGCCCGGTGATGTCTCTCATGCCTTGATCCAGCAAGGAGAGAGGGAGAGGTTGAGGAAGACTCCGTCCAGCAGCAGCACAACGGCGTGGTGGTGATGGAGGAGCGTGGCAATCCAGCAGGGCTTTGCCAAGTACCGCGGGAGAGGAGAAGGGAGAGAGGTAGGGCTGCGCCAGGGAGAGGTCAAAACTCATCTGTTGGCAGCGCCAAAACCCTCAAGTATATATAGGGGGAGAGGGAGGGCTGTGCCCCCACCTAGGGTTCCACCCCTAGGGGCGGCGGCCAGCCCAAACTCATCTAGGGTGCGGCTAAGGGGGGGGGGAGAGGGGAAACTTGCCCCCCAAGTTAGGTGGGTGCACCCCCTCCCCCAAACCTTAGGCGCCTTGGGCCCTTATGGGGGGGGGCGCACTAGCCCACCTGGGGCTGGTCCCCACACTTGGCCCATGCAGCCCTCCGGGGATGGTGTGTCACATCCCTAGTTCTATTAATGCCTAGTGCTAGCATCTGGTGTTGCATCATGTTGAAATTTCACTTAAACCTGAAGTGGGGATTGCCTAAACCCTAGCATCAAAAGAATTCACTAGGTTCAACTAAAATTTTCTCAGTGTTTCCAAATGGCTTTTAAAAATGTTCATCATTTCTGGATAATATTGGAAACAATAACCAGAGGTGTTGCACATTTTTCCATGACATATTTGGGCTCTGAATTAAAGCATATATTTTTTGAATTTGGGTATTTAAATGCCAGTACATATTTTAAATGTCCAAATAATTCCAAACTAAAATGTTCCATGCTGGATATATTCCATTTAGTGGCCATGAGTAGTTTGGTGATTTTTGAAAGTGCCTAAGCATTTTTAGAAAAGCCACAAAGTTAGAGAAGAATAAAAAGAGAAAACAATTTAGAAAAGAGAGAGAGAGAACACCTACCTGGGCCACTTACCTGGCCGGCCCACCTGGCAGGCCCAGCACTGTGCTGGCCCATGCCAGCCAGCTGCTTCGTCCTCGCCAGGCAGGCACAGAGGTAACGCCGGCGAGCACGAGCTCGCCACGACGCCACCTGCTTGCCGCCCACGCCCCTGGACACCTGGGTGATCTCCACGTCGCCGCCCCGACCCCGTGGACACCTCATTCGCCCCCTGCCTCTCTCCCTCGCTCTCTCGTGCGACGCCCGAGGACCACCGTCGTCGTCGTTCGTCACTGCCGCAGCCACTGCCTCGCATCGTCGTTGTGCCCAGAGGCTCTGCCTCGACCCGCTCTTCCTCTCCACCGAGCCACGAGGTCCCGGACGCGCTGCAACGCCGCCACCGCCGTCGTTTCCCTCGTCGGCCACCAGAGATTATCGCCGTCGATTCGCCGCCTCCCGAGCTTCCCCGAGCCCGCTTTGATGCCTACTTCACCCGTTGTGAGCTTATGCTCCTCCTCCCCCTCTCTGTTCCTTCTGTTGCACGCCGTAGCCGCCGCACCACCTGTGCCCGAATGCCGGCCGGCGCTGCGGAGCTCGTAGCTGTCGCCTCCGGCCACCACAGGCCCGGCTAGCACCACCTAACGACGCGCGCCGGTGAGGGCACTCCGACGCGCTTAGCCGCGGCTCGAACCGTGCCCCGTAGCGCAACCCCGAGCCCCACCGCCGCCTCTGGCCTCGCTGGTGATTAGCCGCCGGCCTAGTCTCGGTTTAATTAGCGCTAATGACTCTGCTAAACACGCCTAGCGCCACTGCCATGTGGGCCCTGTGCCTGTTTAGCTTAAGTTAATTTTCTGTTTAGATTAGTTCTTAACCCAGTGGGACCCAGGTGTCAACTTTGACCCTGCTGACGTGGCCGTTGACCTGGTCCCACGTGTCAACCGTTGTAATCGGCACTGGGTCACTGACTAGTGGACCCCACTGGTCAGGTTTGACCTGGGTGGCGCCTGTTGACCTGCTGAGGTCAGCATGACGTAATGCTGATGCAATAATGTAATTTCTGGATTTATTTCTTTTCAGGAAATTTCAGAAAATAGTGCTAACTTCTAAAAATCATAGAAAATAATCTATAACCCAGAATGAAATAAATTATATATGGAAAATGATCAGAAAAATCCAATCTATCCATCTGCACTTGTTTCATGCATGTTAGAACACATTAACCTTGCTGTTTAGGTGAAACAAGTTAATGCACTATTATGACCTCTTAAAATGGGTTTGCATTTGAATCTTTGGTTCAAATGGACTCAGCTCAATCTGTTCTAGCTTGCATTAGCCAAAACACATTCTTATTGCCATGTCATAGCATGCATCATATTGTGCATTGCATTGATCGTGTTTCTTCTCTGTTTGTCGGTGTTGTTCCCCCTTGGTAGACGTTGTATCGACGTTGTGATCGTTGACACTGATGAAGACTCAATGCTATCTTCAGAAGTGCCAGGCAAGCAAAACCCCCTTGTTCATTCCGATACAATCCTACTCTCTCGCTCCTGCTCTCTTTTATTGCATTAGGACAACAACGATTCATCTGTTACTTGCTGCGGTAGCTGAACCCTTTATCCTCTGCATGACCTGTCATTGCCACAGTAAATAGGAGAAACCCACTAGCATGAGTAGGAGTTGTTTGAGCCCTGTTTCGCCTACTCATTCATGCTTGTTTGTCATACCTACTAGTGCTTAGAGTTGAGTCAGGTCTGATTCATCGGGGATGAATCAGAGGTGTGTGAACATGTCCTACTGTGTGTGAGCTAAGTGTGTGAACACGATTCGGTAAAGGTAGCGGTGAGAGGCCATGTAGGAGTACATGGTGAGTTGTCTCACTGAAGCCGTCCTTAGGAACTGAGTTCTGTGTTTGTGATCCATGAAACAACTACTACCATGCATTGGGCCCTGAAATATGACCCTGCTCGACATCTTAATCACCCTTGTCCTCTGTCCAAGAGTTGCAAGTAGTTTCTGGTGTTTGTAATATGCTGGAGGCCGTGGGCAGCACTGACCCGAGGGGTGGGCTGTGATGCGGTAGGCACGTGGCACGGTGTACCGGGTGCCCGTTTGGTGTCTCGAGAACCCTGCACACATCGTTTGGGGCTGTATGTGGAAACTTCGGCCGGACTCCCTGCGGATGGAACCTGAATAGGCGATAAATCTGGACTAGAGACTTGAGTGTTTAGGTAGGTCGTGGTCTACACCCACGTCGGCTTTCGCTTGAAGTCTGCCGAGCACATGTCGTGTGCAGACGCTAAGTGGTGGAAACTTGTATGAAGAAGTACACCCCTGCAGGGTTAACATCATCTATTCGAATAGCCGTGTCCGCGGTAAAGGACTTCTGGGTTGCCTATAACAGTTCATAGACAAGTGAAAGTGGATACTTTAAAATGCGCAAGATAAGCGTGAGTGCTATGGATGGCGTTCTCGTAGGGAGACGGGAGCAGATCCATAGTGGCGTATTGGTTGGTGAATATGTGGACTTGTGTGCGCCACCTCAAAGAGTCGCTTGCAGTCGTGGTTCAGGATAGCCACCGAGTCAAAGCTGGCTTGCTGCAGTTAAACTCCACCATCCCCTTTGTTGATAATGATGCATATGTAGTTAGTTCTGATGTAAGTCTTGCTGGGTACATTTGTACTCACGTTTGCCTATTTTATGTTTTTGTAGAGAGACTTCAGTCTCACTAGTAGTTCCATGTGGACTTCGATGTTTAGCTTGTTACCTCAGCTACGATCTTGTGCCCTCAGCAGGATCTGGTAGATAGTCAGGCTTCTCAGCCTTTTTCACTTGTAGATGTCTGTACTCAGACATGTTAAGCTTCCACATGTGCTTGACTTGTATGCTCTGAATGTGGGGTCATGAGACCCATGTTTGTAATATCTCGCTCCTCGAAGCCTATTGAATAAAATACTTGAGTTGTAGAGTCATGTTGTGATGACATGTTGTATTTGCACATATCGAGCATATTGTGTGTATGTTATTGAAATGCTTGGTATGTGTGGGATCTGACTAACTAGTTGTTTATCCTTGGTAGCCTCTCTTACCGGGAAATGTCTCCTAGTGCTTCCACTAAGCCTTGGTAGCTTGCTACTGCTCCGGAACACTTAGGCTGGCCGACATGTGTCCTTCTTCGTTCCTGTGTCTGTCCCTTCCGGGAAATGTCACGCGGTGTCTATCGGAGTCCTGTTAGCCTGCTACAACCCGGTTTACCGGAGTCCTGCTAGCCCAGTTGCTACAGCCCGGATTCACTCGCTGATGACCGACACGTTCGTTGCTGGGTCATGTATGCCTGTCCCTATAAGTTAGTGCCACTTTGGGTTCATGACTAGCCATGTCAGCCCGGGTTCTTTGTCATATGGATGCTAGCGGCACTATCATATACGTGAGCCAAAAGGCGCAAACGGTGTCGGGCCAGGTAAGGTGGCACCCGTGGGAATACCGTGTGTGAGGCCGCAAAGTGATATGATATGTTACATGCTAAATCAATGTGACTTAGGATCGGGGTCCTGACAGCTTTGGTATCAGAGCTAGACTGCCTGTAGGATTACCAAGCCAAACTAGTCGAAGTTGAGTCTAGAAATTCTTTAGTTATGTAAGGGAATTGATTGTGGGATGGAACGTAAGGCTCTTTTTACTCCTTATACCTCATGGCCTTCTGATCTGAGTCAACCTCTTCTCTTCTACGGGGATTAAGAACTAGGCCTTCTCATCTATCTATCAGGATCACATGTTACTAATTCGTAGACTCATAGGACTGTTGGATATAAGCTGCATTTCAGTTCCTACTATTTCCGTATGTTAACTGTTGATCTCAAACCCATGATATTGTGCCTCTGAGTGGTTATGCCACCATTTTTGTAGCATGTCTCAAATCTTTTGAGCATTTACAACCGTTATGATGTCCGAGTCATCCCAGGTTTCTAAATAGTCTGATGCATTTGCAAATCCCATCTTCCCGTTCCCGATGTCCCTTTGGTCAGATTAATCACACAAATCAGTGAGTTGAGGCACTCTATGGCCTCGACGTATATGTTGGAGTTATTATTATGACCCTAGCTGTCTTAGAGTGCCATCTAGTAATCTAGACATGATTTGTGTCCCAGTGTGATGATTCTGGCCTTTATTCTCGAAAGCATCCTATGATGCTATTTAGTTAGTAGGTATTCTACTCCTGGGTTTTTGAACCCGAGATTCACCCTACTTACTTCATGTTGATAGTAATTGCTAGTTCCCTTAGGTTATTAGTAACCTTTGCGTTAGTCCTAGAAGTCCGTGGTATTCCTTTCTTCCAAATACTATGAACCACTTACGGCAGATGTTTGTTGGATCAAAAGATCACGACAGGAGTATCTCGATGTGTTCTCCATTCTATATTGCGACTCTGCCAGTTCTACTTTTCTGCATGGGTTGTCCGGAAGAAATATGTTGAACTCGTTCGACATTCTAATCCATGCATCCATAACTCAGAAAAACATATGTTCCTTTGAGTTGCCCTCTTTAGTTGTCCTCTGACCTTCGTCTATCAATTGATAGTCAAGAGTATGCGTGCATTCGTTTATCGATGCCTATTACTCATGTGGCCCGTCAAGCCATTCTATTCTGGAATGACTAGGAGAAACAAACTCAGAACCTCATCCTTTCCCAGGATTGGGTCAAAGTAGTTGTGCTCCGCATATCTAATTGCTAATCCAACTTTGGTTCTGCTCTACCTTGCAGTATTACCATCTTTATATTAAGATTATCATGGGAATTGCACACCATTCTATGAACTCTTGATACAGTGATACTTCTCGCCCTCATTATTCATTTCTCGGCTCCCGTGTTGTTGCAACCGGAATGCCGCCAAGTGAAACGTGATGTGTGAAATCTATACTCCTAGCAACTCTGTTGTTTGGTAGTTAAATGGACAATAACCTCATTCTTAGCGTGTTGGTTACTGAATCATCACCCTAAGGTTGATCGTGCTACCTAGTCCTTATTCCCGGTGCACTTTTCAATCAATGAGTTAGGATAGTGTCAATCCTTGCTTGTTTGATCACATCGTCTTGCCCTGAAAAGAAAGATTGTTCCCGAGCTTAGTAACATGTCGGTGGTTCGTGATTTTCCGAATATCTTCTCAGAAGTATCACCAGGTTGCCACCTGACCGCTATGCTGAGTTCGTGGTCAAGTTGGTTTTGGTAACCACCCTTTCTCCAAGAATCTGTGTTGAGTACCCCTGAGCTAGTTGGTTAAGCTAAACAACAACTTGGAGAGTTGGAAGATGAAAGCTTGTCCAACTTAGTTCATCTTAAGGGATATCTTGTGTGTGTATGTGTTGAAGGTAGATGATATCTTCCTTGAGTGAACCTCGTGGTAAATTATTGGATCTATTGTCTTGCCAAAACCTTGATTTGAGTATGGGTTATCCTCAAATCAAATCAGAACCAACAATGTTCGTAATGTTGTCTTACTCGTGGTTGATCCCTCGAGCATACACCATTGTATCCTTTGGTCTGACCAATACTATCACTTGTTCTCATAATTATGGAATTCCATTCTTATGGAAACCTGGATGAATTGTTGTTGAGCCCATCGACAACATCCTTGTCTTCTCCATAATTTTGCTGAACATTAAGCTAGTGTTGGAAACTTTTGAAAGCATTTGTTCATGCTAGCTCATGAAGCATATGTTCGGATGTAAGAAGTGACTTCCTCCAGTTCATGTGCATTTGATGCAAGTTGCCGCCATGGACTCGAGAAAGTCAATTTTGCTTCCTTTGGAATCATCCCAAATCGGTCATGCATACGTGCGAAGTATTCTGTGGTTTGGAGACATGCAACCTTCATTCTATACGTATCCCTAACACACCAAGCCACCGATTGATTTGTTCAAGGAGAAGAAATTCCTTCTTAAGAGTATACCTTATGCAAGGACTTCGATATCCTCGATGATGGTTCCCCTCCTGAACTCGGTAGTGTTTTAATATAAGACTACTATGTGGTCATGTTTGTCTCGGACAATGTGTTCACATGTTTGTAGCAAGATCAGCTCATATTTTGGAGCTTACTACTGTAGTTCATTTCCCGAGAATCTCGCAATGTCGCCTCGTCGATTTGTGTTGCAAACTATCATTTTTCTTTCTAGATTCGATGAGTATAGAATATCCCGACACCGGCCAGATCTGAATCTCAGGCAGATATGATGGTTGGAACATTTTCCCAAGAACTATAATATTGGTCTCTTTGTAACCCGGTAAAATGGATGTCGTGGCCAACACATCTAGCCGGAAGACCCATTATTGTAGGATCTTGATTGAGAAAGTTGGCTACCTCCCCATAAGGATTTTGTGGGATTTACCCCTAGTTGACCCTTATGGATTTTTGAGATCCCGAAGTCCGACCTTTTACTTGATGTTCTCGATATCAAACCATATCTATGAATGGATTACGCTAGCACATCAAGGAGAACATTAGAAGCGGAGTGCTAAATGTTTCTCGGTCGATCATCCAGATTTTGTTCCCTTGGCCCTGCCAAGGTGAAATGTGAGAAGGTGTTATCTTCCTTTGCATCTGCATCTTCCACCGGTATTCTTCATGGTAGTATGTTGTGTTGCCAGGATCCTTGACACGGATATTGGTAAAACCTTGATGATTATGGAATTGCTCAAG
Source organism: Triticum dicoccoides (assembly GCF_002162155.2). Lineage (NCBI taxonomy): Eukaryota > Viridiplantae > Streptophyta > Magnoliopsida > Poales > Poaceae > Triticum > Triticum dicoccoides. The sequence continues at coordinate 368,981,376 of NC_041387.1, read as the reverse complement.
TTCTTGAGAGCACGCACAAGCACTAGGTGTTATCATCGTCATAACTAGGATTGCTCCTAGCTTCCTCGATTATGCTATAAATTTTCAAACAGTGGACTCACTCTCTGCTGTTGAGTTTCTTCCCAGTTACTAGAATCATTCCCATCATTTGTGTTTTGTTCCCAGCTTGCACCGTCATTGTGCCATCCTACCTTGGGTCCCATCCATTTTTGGTGATAAGCAAAATCAACCCTTGTGTTGTCTTCAACAAGGTAATCCACATCATCCATACTGGTCCGGGTATGTCATTCCACCGAACTCCTCCAAATGATCGATTTTGATTTGCCTTAAACTGGTATAAAGAATTTCAATGATCTCGGAATCAAAGGTAATTCTTTTTGCCACTTAAGGGGATATTTCTACGAGTCACCCTCCTCCAAGATGTCTCGTTATGGTATCATGGCAACCCAACTCCTCGCTACGTTGACATCCGTTCACCACCTTCTTAAGCGTGAAATTGTTGTCTACCTAGTGGACCTTCGTCATCTGCTTCACTCCATTCCTCTAGATGTGTGCTTCGCGTCTCAGCTCATGAGATGTTTCTATGTCTCATTTCGTGAGTGCATCCTGAGTTGCTCGATCTTCGAGAAGATCAATCCTTGTAGAGTTTCTTTTCCCTCTCGTTGTCATGTTGGTAGGAGTTCCTGGAGCAAGACATCGAGACAATGATGGTGATCGAATCAACATTCATTTGAAGTGCAACCTGGATCGTGAAGATTGTGTTAGTTGCGCTCCCCTTTCATCTTACCCTACGCTTGAATCTCAGGAAGAGATTCTTGTTTAGTGGGGGTGAGTTGTCACATCCCTAGTTCTATTAATGCCTAGTGCTAGCATCTGGTGTTGCATCATGTTTAAATTTCAGTTAAACCTGAAGTGGGGATTGCCTAAACCCTAGCATCAAAAGAATTCACTAGGTTCAACTAAAATTTTCTCAGTGTTTCCAAATGGCTTTCAAAAATGTTCATCATTTTTGGATAATGTTGGAAACAATAACCAGAGGTGTTGCACATTTTTCCATGACATATTTGGGCTCTGAATTAAATCATATAGTATTTGAATTTGGGCATTTAAATGCCAGTACATATTTTAAATGACCAAATAATTCCAAACTAAAATGTACCATGCTGGATATATTCCATTTAGTGGCCATGAGCAGTTTGGTGATTTTTGAAAGTGCCTAAGCATTTTTAGAAAAGCCGCAAAGTTAGAGAAAAATAAAAAGAGAAAACAATTTAGAAAAGAGAGAGAGAGAACACCTACCTGGGCCACTTACCTGGCCGGCCCACCTGGCAGGCCCATCACTGTGCTGGCCCATGCCAGCCAGCTGCTTCGTCCTCGCCAGGCAGGCACAGAGGTGACGCCGGCGAGCACGAGCTCGCCACGACGCCACCTGCTTGCCGCCCACGCCCCTGGACACCTGGGTGATCTCCACGTCGCCGCCCCGACCCCGTGGACACCTCATTCGCCCCCCTGCCTCTCTCCCTCGCTCTCTCGCGCGACGCCCGAGGACCACCGTCGTCGTCGTTCGTCACCGCCGCAGCCACTGCCTCGCCTCGTCGTTGCGCCCAGAGGCTCCGCCTCGACCCCCTCTTCCCCTCCACCGAGTCACGAGGTCCCGGACGCGCTGCAACGCCGCCACCGCCGTCGTTTCCCTCGTCGTCCACCGGAGATTGTCGCCGTTGATTCGCCGCCTCCCGAGCTTCCCCGAGCCCGCTTTGACGCCTGCTGCAACCGCTGTGAGCTTATGCTCCTGCTCCCCCTCTTCGTTCCTTCTGTTGCACGCCGTAGCCGCCGCACCACCTTTGCCCGAATTCCGGCCGCCGCTGCCGAGATCATAGCCGACGCCTCCGGCCACCACAGGCCCGGCTAGCACCACCTAATGATGCGCACCGGCGAGGGCACTCCGACGCGCCTAGCCGCGGCTCGAACCGTGCCCCGTAGCGCAATCCCGAGCCCCACCGCCGCCTCTGGCCTCGCCGGCGATTAGCCGCCGGCCTAGTCCCGGTTTAATTAGCGCTAATGACTCTGCTAAACACCCCTAGCGCCACTGCCATGTGGGCCCTGTGGCTGTTTAGCTTAAGTTAATTTTCTGTTTAGATTAGTTCTTAACCCAGTGGGACCCAGGTGTCAACTTTGACCCTGCTGACGTGGCCGTTGACCTGGTCCCACGTGTCAGCCGCTGTAATCGGCACTGGGTCACTGACCAGTGGACCCCACTGGTCAGGTTTGACCTGGGTGGCGCATGTTGACCTGCTGAGGTCAGCATGACGTAATGCTGATGCAATAATGTAATTTCTGGATTGATTTCTTTTCAGGAAATTTCAGAAAATAGTGCTAACTTCTAAAAATCATAGAAAATAATCTACAACCCAGAATGAAATAAATTATATATGAAAAATCATCAGAAAAATCCAATCTATCCATCTGCACTTGTTTCATGCATGTTAGAACACATTAACCTTGCTGTTTAGGTGAAACAAGTTAATGCACTATTATGACCTCTTAAAATGGGTTTGCATTTGAATCTTTGGTTCAAATGGACTCAGCTCAATCTGTTCTAGCTTGCATTAGCCAAAACACATTCTTATTGCCATGTCATAGCATGCATCATATTGTGCATTGCATTGATCGTGTTTCTTCTCTGTTTGTCGGTGTTGTTCCCCCTTGGTAGACGTTGTATCGACGTTGTGATCATTGACACTGATGAAGACTCAATGCTATCTTCAGAAGTGCCAGGCAAGCAAAACCACCTTGTTCATTCCGATACAATCCTACTCTCTCGCTCCTGCTCTCTTTTATTGCATTAGGACAACAACGATTCATCTGTTACTTGCTGCGGTAGCTGAACCCTTTATCCTCTGCATGACCTGTCATTGCCACAGTAAATAGGAGAAACCCACTAGCATGAGTAGGAGTTGTTTGAGCCCTGTTTCGCCTACTCATTCATGCTTGTTTGTCATGCCTACTAGTGCTTAGAGTTGAGTCAGGTCTGATTCATCGGGGATGAATCAGAGGTGTGTGAACATGTCCTACTGTGTGTGAGCTAAGTGTGTGAACACGATTTGGTAAAGGTAGCGGTGAGAGGCCATGTAGGAGTACATGGTGAGTTGTCTCACTGAAGCCGTCCTTAGGAACTGAGTTCTGTGTTTGTGATCCATGAAACAACTACTACCATGCATTGGGCCCTGAAATATGACCCCGCTCGACTTCTTAATCACCCTTGTCCTCTGTCCAAGAGTTGCAAGTAGTTTCTGGTGTTTGTAATATGCTGGAGGCCGTGGGCAGCACTGACTCGAGGGGTGGGCTGTGATGCGGTAGGCACGTGGCACGGTGTACCGGGTGCCCGTTTGGTGTCTCGAGAACCCTGCACACATCATTTGGGGCTGTATGTGGAAACTTCGGCCGGACTCCCTGCGGATGGAACCTGAATAGGCGATAAATCTGGACAAGAGACTTGAGTGTTTAGGTAGGTCGTGGTCTACACCCACGTCGGCTTTCGCTTGAAGTCTGCCGAGCACATGTCGTGTGCAGACGCTAAGTGGTGGAAACTTGTATGAAGAAGTACACCCCTGCAGGGTTAACATCATCTATTCGAATAGCCGTGTCCGCGGTAAAGGACTTCTGGGTTGCCTATAACAGTTCATAGACAAGTGAAAGTGGATACTTTAAAATGCGCAAGATAAGCGTGAGTGCTATGGATGGCGTTCTCGTAGGGAGACGGGAGCGGATCCATAGTGGCGTATTGGTTGGTTAATATGTGGACTCGTGTGCGCCACCTCAAAGAGTCGCTTGCAGTCGTGGTTCAGGATAGCCACCGAGTCAAAGCTGGCTTGCTGCAGTTAAACTCAACCATCCCCTTTGTTGATAATGATGCATATGTAGTTAGTTCTGATGTAAGTCTTGCTGGGTACATTTGTACTCACGTTTGCCTATTTTATGTTTTTGCAGAGAGACTTCAGTCTCACTAGTAGTTCCATGTGGACTTCGATGTTTAGCTTGTTACCTCAGCTACGATCTTGTGCCCTCGGCAGGATCTGGTAGATAGTCAGGCTTCTCAGCCTTTTTCACTTGTAGATGTCTGTACTCAGACATGTTAAGCTTCCACATGTGCTTGACTTGTATGCTCTGAATGTGGGGTCATGAGACCCATGTTTGTAATATCTCGGTCCTCGAAGCCTATTGAATAAATACTTGTGTTGTAGAGTCATGTTGTGATGACATGTTGTATTTGCACATATCGAGCATATTGTGTGTATGTTATTGAAATGCTTGGTATGTGTGGGATCTGACTAACTAGTTGTTTATCCTTGGTAGCCTCTCTTACCGGGAAATGTCTCCTAGTGCTTCCACTAAGCCTTGGTAGCTTGCTACTGCTCCGGAACACTTAGGCTGGCCGACATGTGTCCTTCTTCGTTCCTGTGTCTGTCCCTTCGGGGAAATGTCAAGCGGTGTCTATCGGAGTCCTGTTAGCCTGCTACAACCCGGTTTACCGGAGTCCTGCTAGCCCAGTTGCTACAGCCCGGATTCACTCGCTGATGACCGACAAGTTCGTTGCTGGGTCATGTATGCCTGTCCCTATAAGTTAGTGCCACTTTGGGTTCATGACTAGCCATGTCAGCCCGGGTTCTTTGTCATATGGATGCTAGCGGCACTATCATATACGTGAGCCAAAAGGCGCAAACGGTGCCGGGCCAGGTAAGGTGGCACCCGTGGGAATACCGTGTGTGAGGCCGCAAAGTGATATGATATGTTACATGCTAAATCAATGTGACTTAGGATCGGGGTCCTGACAGCTTTGGTATCAGAGCTAGACTGCCTGTAGGATTACCAAGCCAAACTAGTCAAAGTTGAGTCTAGAAATTCTTTAGTTATGTAAGGGAATTGATTGTGGGATGGAACGTAAGGCTCTTTTTACTCCTTATACCTCATGGCCTTCTGATCTGAGTCAACCTCTTCTCTTCTACGGGGATTAAGAACTAGGCCTTCTCATCTATCTATCAGGATCACATGTTACTAATTCGTAGACTCATAGGACTATTGGATCTAAGCTTCATTTCAGTTCCTACTATTTCCGTATGTTAACTATTGATCTCAAACCCATGATATTGTGCCTCTGAGTGGTTATGCCACCATTTTTGTAGCATGTCTCAAATCTTTTGAGCATTTACAACCGTTATGATGTCCGAGTCATCCCAGGTTTCTAAATAGTCTGATGCATTTGCAAATCCCATCTTCCCGTTCCCGATGTCCCTTTGGTCAGATTAATCACACAAATCAGTGAGTTGAGGTACTCTATGGCCTCGACGTATATGTTGGAGTTATTATTATGACCCTAGCTGTCTTAGAGTGCCATCTAGTAATCTAGACATGATTTGTGTCCCAGTGTGATGATTCTGGCCTTTATTCTCGAAAGCATCCTGTGATGCCATTTAGTTAGTAGGTATTCTACTCCTGGGTTTTTGAACCCGAGATTCACCCTACTTACTTCATGTTGATAGTAATTGCTAGTTCCCTTAGGTTATTAGTAACCTTTGCGTTAGTCCTCGAAGTCCGTGGTATTCCTTTCTTCCAAATACTATGAACCACTTACGGCAGATGTTTGTTGGATCAAAAGATCACGACAGGAGTATCTCGATGTGTTCTCCATTCTATATTGCGACTCTGCCAGTTCTACTTTTCTGCATGGGTTGTCCGGAAGAAATATGTTGAACTCGTTCGACATTCTAATCCATGCATCCATAACTCATAAAAACATATGTTCCTTTGAGTTGCCCTCTTTAGTTGTCCTCTGACCTTCGTCTATCAATTGATAGTCAAGAGTATGCGTGCATTCGTTTATCGATGCCTATTACTCATGTGGTCCGTCAAGCCATTCTATTCTGGAATGACTAGGAGAAACAAACTCAGAACCTCATCCTTTCCCAGGATTGGGTCAAAGTAGTTGTGCTCCACATATCTAATTGCTAATCCAGCTTTTGTTCTGCTCTACCTTGCAGTATTACCATCTTTATATTAAGATTATCATGGGAATTGCACACCATTCTATGAACTCTTGATACAGTGATACTTCTCGCCCTCATTATTCATTTCTCGGCTCCCGTGTTGTTGCAACCGGAACGCCGCCAAGTGAAACGTGATGTGTGAAATCTATACTCCTAGCAACTCTGTTGTTTGGTAGTTAAATGGACAATAACCTCATTCTTAGCGTGTTGGTTACTGAATCATCACCCTAAGGTTGATCGTGCTACCTAGTCCTTATTCCCGGTGCACTTTTCAATCAATGAGTTAGGATAGTGTCAATCCTTGCTTGTTTGATCACATCGTCTTGCCCTGAAAAGAAAGATTGTTCCCGAGCTTAGTAACATGTCAGTGGTTCGTGATTTTCCGAATATCTTCTCGGAAGTATCACCAGGTTGCCACCTGACCGCTATGCTGAGTTCGTGGTCAAGTTGGTTTTGGTAACCACCCTTTCTCCAAGAATCTGTGTTGAGTACCCCTGAGCTAGTTGGTTAAGCTAAACAACAACTTGGAGAGTTGGAAGATGAAAGCTTGTCCAACTTAGTTCATCTTAAGGGATATCTTGTGTGTGTATGTGTTGAAGGTAGATGATATCTTCCTTGAGTGAACCTCGTGGTAAATTATTGGATCTATTGTCTTACCAAAACCTTGATTTGAGTATGGGTTATCCTCAAATCAAATCAGAACCAACGATGTTCGTAATGTTGTCTTACTCGTGGTTGATCCCTCGAGCATACACCATTGTATCCTTTGGTCTGACCAATACTATCACTTGTTCTCATAATTATGGAATTCCATTCTTATGGAAACCTGGATGAATTGTTGTTGAGCCCATCGACAACATCCTTGTCTTCTCCATAATTTTGCTGACCATTAAGCTAGTGTTGGAAACTTTTGAAAGCATTTGTTCATGCTAGCTCATGAAGCATATGTTCGGATGTAAGAAGTGACTTCCTCCAGTTCATGTGCATTTGATGCAAGTTGCCGCCATGGACTCGAGAAAGTCAATTTTGCTTCCTTTGGAATCATCCCAAATCGGTCATGCATACGTGCGAAGTATTCTGTGGTTTGGAGACATGCAACCTTCATTCTATACGTATCCCTAGCACACCAAGCCACCGATTGATTTGTTCAAGGAGAAGAAGTTCCTTCTTAAGAGTATACCTTATGCAAGGACTTCGATATCCTCGATGATGGTTCCCCTCCTGAACTCGGTAGTGTTTTAATATAAGACAACTATGTGGTCATGTTTGTCTCGGACAATGTGTTCACATGTTTGTAGCAAGATCAGCTCATATTTTGGAGCTTACTACTATAGTTCATTTCCCGAGAATCTCGCAATGTCGCCTCGTCGATTTGTGTTGCAAACTATCATTTTTCTTTCTAGATTCGATGAGTCTAGAATATCCCGACACCAGCCAGATCTGAATCTCAGGCAGATATGATGGTTGGAACATTTTCCCAAGAACTATAATATTGGTCTCTTTGTAACCCGGTAAAATGGATGTCGTGGCCAACACATCTAGCCGGAAGACCCATTATTGTAGGCTCTTGATTGAGAAAGTTGGCTACCTCCCCATAAGGATTTTGTGGGATTTACCCCTAGTTGACCCTTATGGATTTTTGAGATCCCGAAGTCCGACCTTTTACTTGATGTTCTAGATATCAAACCATATCTATGAATGGATTACGCTAGCACATCAAGGAGAACATTAGAAGCGGAGTGCTAAATGTTTCTCGGTCGATCATCCAGATTTTGTTCCCTTGGCCCCGCCAAGGTGAAATCTGAGAAGGTGTTATCTTCCTTTGCATCTGCATCTTCCACCGGTATTCTTCATGGTAGTACGTTGTGTTGCCAGGATCCTTGACACGGATATTGGTAAAACCTTGATGATTATGGAAATGCTCAAGTTCTTGAGAGCATGCACAAGCACTAGGTGTTATCATCATCATAACTAGGATTGCTCCTAGCTTCCTCGATTATGCTATAAATTTTCAAACAGTGGACTCACTCTCTGCTGTTGAGTTTCTTCCCAGTTACTAGAATCATTCCCATCATTTGTGTTTTGTTCCCAGCTTGCACCGTCATTGTGCCATCCTACCTTGGGTCCCATCCATTTTTGGTGATAAGCAAAATCAACCCTTGTGTTGTCTTCAACAAGGTAATCCACATCATCCATACTGGTCCGGGTATGTCATTCCACCGAACTCCTCCAAATGATCGATTTTGATTTGCCTTAAACTGGTATAAAGAATTTCAATGATCTCGGAATCAAAGGTAATTCTTTTTGCCACTTAAGGGGATATTTCTACGAGTCACCCTCCTCCAAGATGCCTCGTTATGGTATCATGGCAACCCAACTCCTCGCTACGTTGACATCCGTTCACCACCTTCTTAAGCGTGAAATTGTTGTCCACCTAGTGGACCTTCGTCATCTGCTTCACTCCATTCCTCTAGATGTGTGCTTCGCGTCTCAGCTCATGAGATGTTTCTATGTCTCATTCCGTGAGTGCATCCTGAGTTGCTCGATCTTCGAGAAGATCAATCCTTGTAGAGTTTCTTTTCCCTCTCGTTGTCATGTTGGTAGGAGTTCCTGGAGCAAGACATCGAGACAATGATGGTGATCGAATCAACATTCATTTGAAGTGCAACCTGGATCGTGAAGATTGTGTTAGTTGCGCTCCCCTTTCATCTTACCCTACGGTTGAATCTCGGGAAGAGATTCTTGTTTAGTGGGGGTGAGTTGTCACATCCCTAGTTCTATTAATGCCTAGTGCTAGCATCTGGTGTTGCATCATGTTTAAATTTCAGTTAAACCTGAAGTGGGGATTGCCTAAACCCTAGCATCAAAAGAATTCACTAGGTTCAACTAAAATTTTCTCAGTGTTTCCAAATGGCTTTCAAAAATGTTCATCATTTTTGGATAATGTTGGAAACAATAACCAGAGGTGTTGCACATTTTTCCATGACATATTTGGGCTCTGAATTAAATCATATAGTATTTGAATTTGGGCATTTAAATGCCAGTACATATTTTAAATGTCCAAATAATTCCAAACTAAAATGTTCCATGCTGGATATATTCCATTTAGTGGCCATGAGCAGTTTGGTGATTTTTTAAAGTGCCTAAGCATTTTTAGAAAAGCCACAAGGTTACAGAAAAATAGAAAGAGAAAACAATTTAGAAAAGAGAGAGAGAGAATACCTACCTGGGACACTTACCTGGCCGGCCCACCTGGCAGGCCCAGCACTGTGCTGGCCCATGCCAGCCAGCTGCTTCTTCCTCGCCAGGCAGGCACAGAGGTGACGCCGGCGAGCACGAGCTCGCCACGACGCCACCTGCTTGCCGCCCACGCCCCTGGACACCTGGGTGGTCTCCACGTCGCCGCCCTGACCCCGTGGACACCTCATTCGCCCCCTGCCTCTCTCCCTCGCTCTCTCATGCAACGCCCGAGGACCACCGTCGCCGTTGTTCGTCACCGCCGCAGCCACTGCCTCGCCTCGTCGTTGCGCCCAGAGGCTCCGCCTCGACCCCCTCTTCCTCTCCACCGAGACACGAGGTCCCGGACGCGCTGCAATGCCGCCACCGCCGTCGTTTCCCTCGTCGGCCACCGGAGATTGTCGCCGTTGATTCTCCGCCTCCCGAGCTTCCCCGAGCCCGCTTTGACGCCTGCTGCAACCGCTGTGAGCTTATGCTCCTCCTCCCCCTCTCCGTTCCTTCTGTTGCACGCCGTAGCCGCCGCACCACCTTTGCCCGAACGCCGGCCGCCGCTGCCGAGATCGTAGCCGACGCCTCCGGCCACCACAGGCCCGGCTAGCACCACCTAATGACGCGCACCGGCGAGGGCACTCCGACGCGCCTAGCCGCGGCTCGAACCGAGCCCCGTAGCGCAATCCCGAGCCCCACCGCCGCCTCTGGCCTCGCCGGCGATTAGCCGCCGGCCTAGTCCCGGTTTAATTAGCGCTAATGACTCTGCTAAACACCCCTAGCGCCACTGCCATGTGGGCCCTGTGCCTGTTTAGCTTAAGTTAATTTTCTGTTTAGATTAGTTCTTAACCCAGTGGGACCCAGGTGTCAACTTTGACCCTGCTGACGTGGCCGTTGACCTGGTCCCACGTGTCAGCCGCTGTAATCGGCACTAGGTCACTGACCAGTGGACCCCACTGGTCAGGTTTGACCTGGGTGGCGCCTGTTGACCTGCTAAGGTCAGCATGACGTAATGCTGATGCAATAATGTAATTTCTGGATTTACTTCTTTTCAGGAAATTTCAGAAAATAGTGCTAACTTCTAAAAATCATAGAAAATAATCTGTAACCCAGAATGAAATAAATTATATATGAAAAATGATCATAAAAATCCAATCTATCCATCTACACTGGTTTCATGCATGTTAGAACACATTAACCTTGCTGTTTAGGCGAAACAAGTTAATGCACTATTATGACCTCTTAAAATGGGTTTGCATTTGAATGTTTGGTTCAAATGGACACATCTCAATCTGTTCTAGCTTGCATTAGCCAAAACACATTCTTATTGACATGTCATAGCATGCATCATATTGTGCATTGCATTGATCGTGTTTCTTCTCCGTTTGTCGGTGTTGTTCCCCCTCGGTAGACGTTGTATCGACGTTGTGATCGTTGACACTGATGAAGACTCAATGCTATCTTCAGAAGTGCCAGGCAAGCAAAACACCATTGTTCATTCCGATACAATCCTACTCTCTCGCTCCTACTCTCTTTTATTGCATTAGGACAACAATGATTCATCTGTTAGTTGCTGCGGTAGCTGAACCCTTTATCCTCTGAATGACCTGTCATTGCCACAGTAAATAGATGAAACCCACTAGCATGAGTAGGAGTTGTTTGAGCCCTGTTGTGCCTACTCATTCATGCTTGTTTGTCATGCCTGCTACTGCTTAAAGTTGAGTCAGGTCTAATTCATCGGGGATGAATCAGAGGTGTGTGAACATGTCCTACTGTGTGTGAGCTAAGTGTGTGAACACGATTTGGTAAAGGTAGCAGTGAGAGGCCATGTAGGAGTACATGGTGGGTTGTCTCATTGAAGCTGTCCTTAGGAACTGATTCTGTGTTTGTGATCCATGAAACAGCTACTACCAGGCATTGGGCCCTGAAATATGACCTCGCTCGACTTCTTAATCACCCTTGTCCTCTGTCCAGGAGTTGCAAGTAGTTTCTGGTGTTTGTACTATGCTGGAGGCCGTGGGCAGCGCTGACCCGAGGAGTGGGCTGTGATGCGGTAGGCACGTGGCACGGTGTACCGGGCGCCCGTTTAGTGTCTCGGGAACCCTACACACATCGTTTGGGGCCGTATGTGGAAACTTTGGCCGGACTCCCTGCGGATGGAACATGAATAGGCGATAAACCTGGACTAGAGACTTCAGTGTTTAGGTAGGTTGTGGTCTACACCCATGTCGGCTTTTGCTTGAAGTCGGCCGAGCACATGTCGTGTGCAGACGCTAAGTGGTGGAAACATGTATGAAGAAGTACACCCCTGCAGGGTTAACATCATCTATTTGAATAGCGGTGTCCGCGGTAAAGGACTTCTGGGTTGCCTATAACAGTTCATAGGCAAGTGAAAGTGGATACTTTAAAATGCGCAAGATAAGCGTGAGTGCTATGGATGGCGTTCTCGTAGGGAGACGAGAGCGGATCCATAGTGGCGTATTGGTTGGTGAATATGTGGACTCGCGTGCGCCACCTCAAAGAGTCGCTTGCAGTCGTAGTTCAGGAAAGCCACCGAGTCAAAGCTGGCTTGCTGCAGTTAAACTCCACCATCCCCTTTGTTGATAATGATGCATATGTAATTAGTTCTGATGTATGTCTTGTTGGGTACATTTTTACTCACATTTGCCTATTTTATATTTTTGTAGAGAGACTTCAGTCTCACTAGTAGTTCCACGTGGACTTCGACGTTTAGCTTGTTACCTCAGCTACGATCTTGTGCCCTCGGCAGGATCTGGTAGATAGTCAGGCTTCTCAGCCTTTTTCATTTGTAGATGTCTGTACTCAGACATGTTAAGCTTCCGCATGTGCTTGACTTGTATGCTCTGAATGTGGGGTCATGAGACCCATGTTTGTAATATCTCGCTCCTCGGAGCCTATTGAATGAAATACTTGAGTTGTAGAGTCATGTTGTGATGCCATGTTGTATTTGCACATATCGAGCATATTGTGTGTACGTTATTGAAATGCTTGGTATGTGTGGGATCTGACTAACTAGTTGTTTATCCTTGGTACCCTCTCTTACCGGGAAATGTCTCCTAGTGCTTCCACTGAGCCTTGGTAGCTTGCTACTACTCCGGAACACTTAGGTTGGCCGGCATGTGTCCTTCTTCGTTCCTGTGTCTGTACCTTCGGGGAAATGTCACGCAGTGTCTATCGGAGTCCTGTTAGCCTGCTATAGCCCAGTTTACCAGAGTCCTGCTAGCCCAGTTGCTACAACCCGGATTCACTCGCTGATGACCGACACGTTCGTTGCTGGGTCATGTATGCATGTCCCTGTAAGTTAGTGCCACTTTGGGTTCACGACTAGCCATGTCAGCCCGGGTTCTTTGTCATATGGATGCTAGCGGCACTATCATATACGTGAGCCAAAAGGCGCAAACGGTCCCGGGCCAGGTAAGGTGGCACCCGTGGGAATACCGTGCGTGAGGCCGCAAAGTGATATGATATGTTACATGCTAGATCGGTGTGACTTAGGATCGGGGTCCTGACATGGTGGCCCCACTTGGTGGACCCCTGGGACCCTCCCGGTGGTCTCGGTACGTTACCTATAAAACCCGAAACTTTTCCGGTGACCAAAACAGGACTTCCCATATATAAATCTTTACTTCCGGACCATTCTGGAACTCCTCGTGACGTCCGGGATCTCATCCGGGACTCCGAACAACATTCGGTAACCACATACAAACTTCCTTTATAACCCTAGCGTCATCGAACCTTAAGTGTGTAGACCCTACGGGTTCGGGAACCATGCAGACATGACCGAGACATTCTCCGATCAATAACCAACAGCGGGATCTGGATACCCATGTTGGCTCCCACATGTTCCATGATAATCTCATCGGATGAACCACAATGTCAAGGACTCAATCGATCCCGTATACAATTCGCTTTGTCTAGCGTTATAGTACTTGCCCGAGATTTGATCATCGGTATGCCGATACCTTGTTCAATCTCGTTACCGGCAAGTCTCTTTACTCGTTCCGTAACACATCATCCCGTGGTCAACCCCTTGGTCACATTGTGCACATTATTATGATGTCCTATCGAGTGGACCCAGAGATACCTCTCCGTTAACCGGAGTGACAAATCCTAGTCTCGATTCGTGCCGACCCAACAGACACTTTCGGAGATACCTGTAGTGCACTTTTATAGCCACCCAGTTATGTTGTGACGTTTGGTACACCCAAAGAACTCCTACGGTATCTGGGAGTTGCACAATCTCATGGTCTAAGGAAATGATACTTGACATTAGAAAAGCTTTAGCATACGAACTGCACGATCTTTTGTGCTAGACTTAGGATTGCGTCTTCTCCATCACATCATTCTCCTAATGACGTGATCCCATTATCAACGACATCCAATGTCCATGGTCAGGAAACCGTAACCATCTATTGATCAACGAGCTAGTCAACTAGAGGCTTACTAGGGACATGGTGTTGTCTATGTACCCACACATGTATCTGAGTTTCCTATCAATACAATTATAGCATGGATAATAAACGATTATCATGAACAAGGAAATATAATAATAATAAATAATTTATTATTGCCTCTAGGGCATATTTCCAATAGTCTCCCACTTGCACTAGAGTCAATAATCTAGTTCACATCGCCATGTGATTAACACTGATAGGTCACATCGCCATGTGACCAAGATCCAAAGAGTTTACTAGTGTCTAAACTAGTTCACATCACCATGTGATTAAGTCTCAATGAGTTCTGGGGTTTGATCATGTTTTGCTTGTGAGCGAGGTTTTAGTCAACGGGTCTGCAACATTCAGATCCGTATGTACTTCGCAATTCTCTATGTCATATTGTAAATGCTGCTTCCACGCTCCACTTGAAGCTATTCCAAATGGTTGCTCCACTATACGTATCCGGTTTGCTACTCAGAGTCATTCGGATAGGTGTTAAAGCTTGCATCGACGTAACCCTTTACGCTGAAATCTTTATCACCTCCAAAATCAAGAAACATGTCTTTTATTTAATCCAAGGACAATTTTGACTGTTGTCCAATGATCTATTCCTGGATCATTCTTGTACCCCTTGACTGACTCATGGCAAGGCACACTTCCGGTGCGGAACACAGCATAGCATACTATAGAGCCTACGTCTGAAGCATAGGGGACGACCTACGTCCTTTCTTTCTCTTCTGCTGTGGTCGAGCTTTAACTCTAAACTTCATACCTTACAACTCAGGCAAGAACTCCTTCTTTGACTGATCCATCTTGAACACCTTCAAGATCATGTCAAGGTATGTGCTCATTTGAAAGTACCATTTAGCATTTTTGATCTATCCTCATAGATCTTGATGCTCAATGTTCAAGTAGCTTAATCCAGGTTCTCCATTGAAAAACACTTTTCAAATAACCCCATATGCTTTCCAAAAATTCTACATCATTTCTGATCAACAATATGTCAACAACATATACTCATCAGAAATTCTATAGCGCTCCCACTCACTTCTTTGGAAATACAAGTTTCTCATAAACTTTTGTATAAACCCAAAATCTTTTATCAGCTCATCAAAGCGTACATTCCAACTCCGAGATGCTTACTCCAGTCCTTAGAAGGATTGCTGGAGTTTTGCATATTTTTTAGCATTCTCCAGGATTGTCAAAACCTTCTGGTTGTATCACATACAACCTTTCCTCAAGAAAACTGTCAAGGAAACAATGTTTTGACATTCTATCTGCAAGATTTCATAAATAATGCAGTAACTGCTAATCCAATTCCAACAGACTCTTAGCATCGCTATGAGTGAGAAAGCCTCACCATAGTCAACTCCTTGAACTTGTCGGAAAACATCTTAACGACAAGACGAGCTTTCTTAATGGTGATTCTTACCATCATTGTTTGTCTTCCTTTTAAAATCCATCTGTACCCAACGGCCTTACGACCATCAAGTATTTCTTCCAAAGTCATGGATCCTTTCTCGGATTTTATGGCCTCGAGCCATTCATCGGAATCCAGGCCCACCATCGCTTCTCCATAGCTCATAGGTTCATTGTTGTCTAGCAACATGACCTCTAAGACAGGATTGCGTACCACTCTGAAGTAGTACGCATTCTTGTCACCCTACGAGGTACGGTAGTGACTTGATCCGAAACTTCATGATCACTATCATAAGCTTCTACTTCAATTGGTGTAGGCGCCATAGGAACAACTTCCTGTGCCCTGCTACACACTAGTTTGAAGTGACGGTTCAATAACCTCATCAAGTATCCACCATCCTCCCTCTCAATTCTTTCAAGATAAACTTTTCCTCGAGAAAGGAGCCATTTCTAGAAACAATTACTTTTGCTTCCGGATCTGAGATAGGAGGTATACCCAACCATTTTGGGTATCCTATGAAGATGTATTTATCCGTTTTGGGTTCGAGCTTATCACGATGAAACTTTTTCACATAAGCGTGGCAGCCCCAAACTTTTAAGAAATGACAACTTAGGTTTCTCCAAACCATAGTTCAAACGGTGTCGTCTCAACGGAATTACGTGGTGCCCTATTGAAGTGAGTGTGGTTGTCTCTAATGCCTAACCCATGAACGATAGTGGTAATTCGATAAGAGACATCATGGTACGCACCATATCCAATAGGGTGCATCTATGATGTTCGGACACACCATCACGCTATGGTTTTCCAGGCGGTATTAATTGTGAAACATTTTCCACAATGTCTTAATTGCGTGCCAAAGCTCGTAACTCAGATACTCATCTCTATGATCAAATCATAGACATTTTATCCTCTTGTCACGATGATCTCCAACTTCAATCTGAAATTACTTGAACCATTCAATAATTCAGACTTGTGTTTCATCAAGTAAATATACTCAGTATCTACTCAAATCATCCGTGAAGTAAGAACATAACGATATTCACTGTGTGCCTCGGCACTCATTGGACAGCACACATCAAAATGTATTACTTCCAACAAGTTCCTTTCTTGTTCCATTTCACTGAAAACGAGGCCTTTCAGTCATCTTGCCCATGTGGTATGATTTGCATGACTCAAGTGATTCAAAATCAAGTGAGTCCAAACGATCCATCCGCATGGAGTTTCCTCATGCGTATACACCAATAGACATGGTTCGCATGTCTCAAACTTTTCAAAACCGAGTGAGTCCAAAGATCCATCAACATGGAGCTTCTTCATGCGTTTTACACCAATATGACTTACATGGCAGTGCCACAAGTAAGTGGTACTATCATTACTATCTTATATCTTTTGGCATGAAAATGTGTATCACTACGATCGAGATTCAATAAACCATTCCTTTAGGTGCAAGACCATTAAAGGTATTATTCAAATAAATAGAGTAACCATTATTCTCCTTAAATGAATAACCATATTGCGGTAGACACAATCGAATCATGTCTATGTTCAACGCAAACACCAGATGACAATTATTCAGGTTTAATACTAATCTTGATGGTAGAGGGAGCATGCGATGCTTGATCACATCAACCTTGGAAACACTTCCAACACATATCATCAGCTCACCTTTAGCTAGTCTCCATTTATTCCGTAGCTTTTATTTCGAGTTACTAACACTTAGCAACCGAACCGGTATCCAATACCCTGGTGCTACTAGGTGTACTAGTAAAGTACACATTAACATAATGTATATCCAATATACTTCTATCGACCTTGCCAGCCTTCTTATCTACCAAGTATCTAGGGTAGTCCTGCTCCAGTGGTTGTTCCCCTTATTACAGAAGCACTTAGTCTCGGGTTTGGGTTCAACCTTGGGTTTCTTCACTGGAGAAGCAGCTGATTTGCCATTTCATGAAGTATCCCTTCTTGCCCTTGCCCTTCTTGAAACTAGTGGTTTCACCAACCATCAACAATTGATGCTCCTTCTTGATTTCTACTTTCGCGGTGTCAAACATCGTGAATACCTCAAGGATCATCATATCTATCCCTGATATGTTATAGTTCATCACAAAGCTCTAGCATCTTGGTGGCAATGACTTTTGAGAAACATCACTGTCTCATCTGGAAGATCAACTCCCACTCGATTCAAGTGATTGTTGCACTCTAACAATCTGAGCACAAGCTCAACAATTGAGATTTTCTCCCTTAGTTTGCAGGCTAAGAAAATCGTCGTAGGTCTTATACCTCTTGACGTGGGCACGAGCCTGAAATCCCAATTTCAGCCCTCGAAACATCTCATATGTTCCGTGATGTTTCGAAAATGTCTTTGGTGCCTCAACTCTAAACTGTTTAACTGAACTATCACGTAGTTATCAAAACATGTATGTCCGATGTTCGCAGCACCCACAGACGACATTTGGGGTTCTGCACACTGAGCGGTGCATTAAGGACATAAGCTTTCTACTGATCGCATAATCGCTACTGTCAACTTTCAACTATATTTTCTCTAGGAACATATCTAAAACAGTAGAACTAACGCGCGAGTTATGACATAATTTGCAAAGGGCTTTTGACTACGTTCAGGATAATTAAGTTCATCTAATGAACTCCCACTCAGATAGACATCCCTCTAGTCATCTAAGTGATTACATGATCCGAGTCAACTAGACCGTGTCCGATCATCACGTGAGACGGACTAGTCATCATCGGTGAACATCTTCATGTTGATCGTATGCTCCATACGACTCATGCTCGACCTTTCGGTCTCTTGTGTTCCGAGGCCATGTCTGTACATGCTAGGCTCGTCAAGTTAACCTAAGTGTTTCGCGTGTGTAAATCTGGCTTATACCCGTTGTATGTGAACGTAAGAATCTATCACACCCGATCATCATGTGGTGCTTCGAAACGACGAACTTTCACAACAGTGCACAGTTAGGGGGAACACTTTCTTGAAATTTTAATGAGAGATCATCTTATTTACTACCGTCGTTCTAAGCAAATAAGATGTATAAACATGATAAACATCACATGCAATCAAATAGTGACATGATATGGCCAATATCATTTTTGCTCCTTTTTGATCTCCATCTTCGGGGCTCCATGATCATCATCGTCACCGGCATGACACCATGATCTTCATCGTCATGATCTCCATCATCGTGTCTCCATGAAGTTGTCTCGCCAACTTATTACTTCTACTACTATGGCTATCGGTTAGCAATAAAGTAAAGTAATTACGTGGCGTTTGTTCAATGACATGCAGGTCATACAATAAATTAAGACAACTCCTATGGCTCCTGTCGGTTGTCATACTCATCGACATGCAAGTCGTGATTCCTATTACAAGAACATGATCAATCTCATACATCACATATCATTCATCACATTCTTCTTGGCCATATCACATCACATAGCATACCCTGCAAAAACAAGTTAGACGTCCTCTAATTTTTGTTTGCATGTTTTACGTGGCTGCTATGGATTTCTAGCAAGAACATTTCTTACCTACGCAAAACCACAACGTGATATGCCAATTGCTATTTGCCCTTCATAAGGACCCTTTTCATCGAATCCGTTCCGACTAAAGTGGGAGAGACTGGCACCCGCTAGCCACCTTATGCACCAAGTGCATGTTAGTCGGTGGAACCTGTCTCACGTAAGTGTACGTGTAAGGTCGGTCCGGGCCGCTTCATCCCACAATACCGTCGAAACAACATTTGACTAGTAACGGTGAGCATATTGAACAAAATCAACGCCCACAACTACTTTGTGTTCTACTCGTGCAAAGAATCTACGCAATAGACCTAGCTCATGATGCCACTGTTGGGGAACGTAGCAGAAATTCAAAATTTTCCTACGTGTCACCAAGATCTATCTATGGAGAAACCAGCAACGAGGGAAGGAGAGTGCATCTACATACCCTTGTAGATCGCTAAGAGGAAGCGTTCAAGAGAACGGGGTTGAAGGAGTCGTACTCGTCGTGATCCAAATCACCGGAGATCCTAGTGCCAAACAGACGGCACCTCCGCGTTCAACACACGTACAGCCCGGTGACGTCTCCCATGCCTTGATCCAGCAAGGAGAGAGGGAGAGATTGAGGAAGACTCCGTCTAGCAGCAGCACAACAGCGTGGTGGTGATGGAGGAGTGTGGAAATCCTACAGGGCTTCGCCAAGCACCGCGGGAGAGGAGAAGGGAGAGAGGTAGGGCTTCACCAAGCACCGCGGGAGAGGAGAAGGGAGAGAGGTAGGGATGCGCCAGGGAGAGGTCAAAACTCATCTGTTGGCAGCCCCAAGACCCTCAAGTATATATAGGGCGAGAGGGAGGGCTGCACCCCCACCTAGGGTTCCACCCCTAGGGGCAGCGGCCAGCCCAAACCCATCTAGGGTGCGGCCAAGGGGGGGGAGAGGGGAAACTTGCCCCCCAAGTTAGGTGGGTGCGCCCCCTCCCCCAAACCATAGGCGCCTTGGGATCTTGTGGGGGGGGGGCGCACCAGCTCACCTGGGGATGGTCCCCTCCCACACTTGGCCCATGCAGCCCTCCGGGGATGGTGGCCCCACTTGGTAGACCCCCGGGACCCTCCCGGTGGTCCCGGTACGTTACCGATAAAACCCGAAACTTTTCTGGTGACCAAAACAGGACTTCCCATATATAAATCTTTACCTCCGAACCATTCCGGAACTCCTCGTGACATCCGAGATCTCATCTGGGACTCTGAACAACATTCAGTAACCACATACAAACTTCCTTTATAACCCTAGCATCATCGAACCTTAAGTGTGTAGACCCTACAGGTTCGGGAACCATGCAGACATGACGGAGACGTTCTCCGGTCAATAACCAACAGCGGGATCTCGATACCCATGTTGGCTCCCACATGTTCCACGATGATATCATCGGATGAACCACGATGTCAAGGACTCAATCGATCCCGTATACAATTCCCTTTGTCTAGCGGTATTGTACTTGCCCGAGATTCGATCGTCGGTATGCCGATACCTTGTTCAATCTCGTTACCAGCAAGTCTCTTTACTCGTTCCGTAACACATCATCCCGTGATCAACCCCTTGGCCACATTGTGCACATTATGATGATGTCCTACCAAGTGGCCCAGAGATACCTCTCCGTTAACCGGAGTGACAAATCCCAGTCTCGATTCGTGCCAACCCAACAGACACTTTCGGAGATACATGTACTGCACCTTTATAGCCATCCAGTTACGTTGTGACGTTTGGTACACCCAAAGCATTCCTACGGTATCCAGGAGTTGCACAATCTCATAGTCTAAGGAAATGATACTTGACATTAGAAAAGCTTTAATATACAAACTACACGATCTTTTGTGCTAGGCTTAGGATTGGGTCTTGTCCATCACATCATTCTCCTAATGATGTGATCCCGTTATCAACGACATTCAATGTCCATGGTCAGGAAACCGTAACCATCTATTGATCAACGAGCTAGTCAACTAGAGGCTTACTAGGGACACGGTGTTGTCTATGTACCCACACATGTATCTGAGTTTCCTATCAATACAATTATAGCATGGATAATAAACGATTATCATGAACAAGGAAATATAATAATAATAACTAATTTATTATTGCCTCTAGGGCATATTTCCAACAAACACATCTAAACAGAAGATAGATGCAAGATTTATTACTAAACAGGAACAAAAAAACACAAATAAAATTTGTTTGCCTCCCAACTAGCGCTATCATTTAACGCCACTACCTAGGCATAAAAGCGAAGATAGATCTAAGTAGTGCCATAATAGTAAGATATATCTTGAAAGCTCATCTCATATTCTCTACGTTTGGCAGCAAGTTTTCTTTGAGGCAAGGAAAAGTAATCAAAAAGGGCTAAATTTAGCAGGACAAAAGTCCAGAAGATCAATCTCGGGAGGAATGGGTTCTTCCTTTGGCCCTTCATAATGCACAACTAATTCATCACTAAAAGCATTCTTTTGGCAAAATATCATGAGCCTATACTCAAGAGAGTATCCTAGCTCATTGTTTCGAAGGGAAAAATCATCATTAAGTTCGGTAATTCTATCAACCAAGACATTGGTAGGAACCTTTTTTCTAGGGTTTTCATTGAAAGCAACATAGTCCAAAGATTGAAAACTCCTAATTTCCTCTTGATCAAAGAGGACCACCTCTATGGGAGGACGACTAGCGTCCACCCTATAGTGCGCAAATATTTCTTTGGCCTCTTTTGTTATAAATCTGAACTCATTAGCCAAAAAGATAGTAACAGCAGAAGAATGCTCAATATTGGAAAATTCCAGAAAAATTCTTTGTATGCAAGGATGCATATGCATAAATTGTCTTTCAAGTTCAACTACAAACATAGCAATGGCATCAGCAAGGCTACTAGTTCTATGAAGAATAGAACCACCCAGGTAAGGTAAAGCACTGGCAAAAGTAAAGAAATATTGAATAACACTTTTTCCAACAATGTTACCACTAACGATCGAAACTTTTTAGTATGCAAGATAGGGGGTTCTTCAGCCGGAGCATTGGAATTTTCCATGTTATCATTATTGTCCATATCGATGATAATCTCCCCAATTTCAGACATAACTGCAAACAAGAGCAAGGAAGAAGAAAGCAAGCAAGAGAGAGATGAGGAAATTGGGAAAGAGAGGGCGAATAAAACGGTAAGAGTGAAGTGGGGGAGAGGAAAACGAGAGGCAAATGGAAAATAATGTAAATGCGAGGGAGATGAGTTTGTGATGGGTACTTGGTATGTCTTGACTTGAGCGAAGACCGCCCCGGCAATGGCGCCAGAAATCCTTCTTGCTACATCTTGAGCTTGTGTTGGTTTTCCTTGAAGAGGAAAGGGTGATGCAGCAATAGTAGCGTAAGTATTTTCCTCAGTTTTTGAGAACCAAGGTATCAATCCAGTAGGAGGCTCCTCAAAAGTCCCATGCGCCTACACAAACAAACAAAGAACTCGCAACCAACGCAATAAAGGGGTTGTCAATCCCTTCACGGCCACTTGCGAAAGTGAGATCTGATAGAAATAGTATGATAAGACAAATATTTTTTTTAATATTTTATAATATAGATGCAAAAAGTAAAGATGCAAATAAAAGTAGATTGAAAGCTTATATGATAAAAGATAGACCCGGCGACCATAGGTTTCACTGGAGACTTCTCTCAAGATAGCATAAGTATTACGGTGGGTGAACAAATTACTGTCGAGCAATTGACAGAAAAGCGAATAATTATGAGATTTTCTAGGCATGATCATGTATATAGGCATCACGTACGAAACAAGTAGACCGACTCCTGCCTGCATCTACTACTATTACTCCACACATCGACCGACTCCTGCCTGCATCTAGAGTATTAAGTCCATAAAGAACAGAGTAACGCATTAAGCAAGATGACATGATGTAGAGGGATAAACTCAAGAAATATGATATAAACTGTCAGGACCCCGATCCTAAGTCACACCGATCTAGCATGTAACACATCATATCACTTTGCGGCCTCACACACGGTATTCACACGGGTGCCACCTTACCTGGCCCGGGACCGTTTGCGCCTTTTGGCTCACGTATATGATAGTGCCGCTAGCATCCATATGACAAAGAACCCGGGCTGACATGGCTAGTCATGAACCCAAAGTGGCACTAACTTACAGGGACAGGCATACATGACCCAACAACAAACGTGTCGGCCATCAGCGAGTGAATCCGGGCTGTAGCAACTGGGCTAGCAGGACTCCGGTAGACACGCGTGACATTTCCCCGAAGGGACAGACACAGGAACGAAGAAGGACACATGCCGGCCAGCCTAGGTGTTCCGGAGCAGTAGCAAGATACCAAGGCTCAGCGGAAGCACTAGGAGACATTTCCCGGTAAGAGAGGCTACTAAGGATAAACAACTAGATAGTCAGATCCCACACATAACAAGCATTTCAATAACATACACACAATATGCTCGATATGTGCAAATACAACATGGCATCACAACATGACTCTACAACTCAAATATTTTATTCAAAAGGCTCCAAGGAGCGAGATATTACAAACATGGGTCTCATGACCCAACACTCAGAGCATACAAGTCAAAGCACAAGCGGAAGCTTAACATGTCTGAGTACAGACATCTACAAATGGAAAAGGCTGAGAAGCCTGACTATCTACCAGATCCTGCCGAGGGCACAAGATCGTAGCTGAGGTAACAAGCTAAACATTGAAGTCCATGCGGTACTACTAGCGAGACTAAAGTCTCTCTGCAAAAACATAAATTAAGGAACGTGAGTACAAATGTACCCAGCAAGACTTACATCAGAACTAACTACATATGCATCATTATCAACAAAGGGGTGGTGGGGTTTAATTGCAGCAAGCCAGCTTTGACTCGGTGGCTATCCTGAACTACGACAGCAAGTAACTCTTTTGAGGTGGCGCACACGAGTCCACATATTCACCATATCAATACACCACTATGGATCCGCTCCCGTCTCCATACGAGAATGCCATCCATAGCACTCACACTTATCTTGCGCATTTTAGAGTATCCACTTTCACTTGTCTATGAACCATACAGGCAACCCAGAAGTCCTTTACCGCGGACACGGCTATTCGAATAGATCATATTAACCCTGCAGGGGTGTACTTCTTCACACACACTCTCACCACTTACCGCCATGTACACGTCATGTATCTCGGCAACCTTCAAGCGGAAGCCTGGCGAGGGTGTCCGCCATGACCTGACTAACCACACAAGTCTCTAGTCCAGGTTTATCACCTATTCGGGTTCCATCCGCAAGGAGATCTGGCCGGGGTGTCGCTCACGGCCCCAAACGATGTGTGCAGGGTTCCCAAGCCCACCATCCGGGTGCTACTTGGTACACCGGGCCACTGTGCCTAGTCTGTCCCAAGCCCACCTGTACCGGGTGCCACTTGGTAGACTACTAACACTACCTACAAACACCAGAAACTAGTTGCATCTCCTGGACATAGATCAAGTTGATTAATAAGTCGAGAGAGCTTGGAGCGCCCGAAGCCCAATGTGTGGTTGTAACTGTTCATGGATCACAAACACAGAACTCAGTTCCTGAGGACGGCTGCAATGAGACAACCCACCATGTACTCCTACATGGCCTCTCACCGCTACCTTTACCAAAACGTGTTCACACACTTAGTTCACACATAGTAGGACATGTTTACACACCTCCAATTTATCCCCGATGAATCAGACCTGACTCAACTCTAAGCAGTAGCAGGCATGACAAACAAGCATGAATGAGTAGGCACATCAGGGCTCAAACAACTCCTACTCATGCTAGTGGGTTTCATCTATTTACTGTGGCAATGATAGGTCATGCAAAGGATAAAGGGGGTTCAACTACCGTAGCAAGTAGCAGATGTATCGTTGTTGTCCTAATGCAGTAAAAGAGAGCAGGAGCGAGAGAGTGGGATTGTATCGGAATGAACAAGGGGTTTTTGCTTGCCTGGCACTTCTGAAGATAGTATAGCTCTTCATCGGTGTCATTGATCTCATCGTCGAAACCACGTCTACTGAGAGGGGACAAACACCGGCAACAGAGAAAGAACACAATAAATGCAATGCAACAATATGATGCATGAGTGTGACATGGCAATATGATGTCGTTTGAGCTAATGCAACTAGCAGCAAGTTAAATGGAGTTGGTTTGAATCCAAGATTCAAATTCAAACTCCATATGTGAGGGTTTAAATGCCATTTATATGATTTGTGCTAAACAGCAGCTATAAGTTATTCTAACATGCATGAAAATGGTACATATGGATAGATTGGATTTTTCTGATCATTTTTCATATATAATTTGTTTCATTTGGAGTTACGGTTGATTTTATATGATTTTTAGAAGTTTATAACATTTTCTGAAATAAATAAACCCTAAGATTTATTTAAATTTCAGAAGAATTACTGCGTCAGCATGATGTCACTGTGACGTCAGCAGGTCAACTAGCTAGTCCAGGTCAAACCTGACCAGTAGGGTCCACTGGTCAATGACACAGTGCTCTCTGGGTCACTGACATGTGGGCCCAGTCAACAGCTACGTCAGCTTGGTCAAAGCTGACGCGTGGGCCCATGGAGGTTAGGTTAAAACTAAACGGGGGTTACCCTGTGGTTAATTAGAGTGGTGGGGCCGGTCTGTCAGTGACACAGGGCAAGGTTAACGCGGTAATTAGCCTCAGGCTAATGACGCCACGTCACCTCACCGGAGTTGGACGCCGACGAGCACATCTGACGACGGATGTTCATCGGAATCGAGCTACGGGCAACCATTTGCCTCGCCGTTTGTTTCTACGGGTTCCTTGAGTTTTCGCGCATCCAGAGGAGCAGGTGAGAGGAGCTTGGGTGAGCTGTGGCGTTGGTGGTGGCAAGCGAGGCGGTGGCCAGAGTTCGGCTTAGCACGGGCGAGGCGCTGCGCTTGGATGACGGGCGAGCTAAGCGGCGGGGCGGATTGTTGGGAGCTCCAGGAGCACTCTGGTGCCACTGGACCGAGCGGAGGTGCTCAGGAGCGAGGACCTGATCAGCCATGGCGGACGGCGGGCTTCGGTCGTCAGTGAAGTAGGAGCTACGGCATGAAAACGGAACAACGGAGAGGGGGGTTCGAGGGAGAGGCGTACGGCGGTTGCAACGGTGCAGACGGCGAGCTCGGAGAAGGCCAGGAGCGGTCGGGGCGGCGAGATGGATCTCCGGTGATCGAGGAGGAAGAAAGGGTCGGGGACGGTGAAGCGAGGCATGTCCGCTCGCGTGGCTTGACGGGGATGATGTAGAGGTCGACGAAGGAGCTCCTTGGCGCGTCGGGGAGGCGAGGGGAGCATGGTGGCTGCAAGCTTCACGGCGGCGAGCGCTCGGCAGCGTCGACCATGGCGATCAGAGGAGAGGGAGAGGGCGAGGGGGGAGGAGCGAGGTGTCCAGTGGGGTCGGGGTGTCTCCGTGGCATGCGAAGGGAGCTCGGGAGCGTGAGGCAGGCAGGCAGGGAGGAGGTGGAGGCCTCGGGCGCGCAAGCGTTGACACGCCTCTGCCTACTGGCAGAGGTTGAAGACAGCGGTGCCCCTGGTGGGCTGGGCCGCCAAGTGGACTAGCCAGGTGGGCTTCCCAGGCGAGTGCCAGGTAAAACTCTCTCTCTGTTAAAATTTGTTTCTGTTTTCTATTGTTTGCCTCTGTTTTGATTTAGTTTAACACCAAATCATTTTTATATAATTCTGAAAATATTTTTGGGCACTTTTGAAATTATTCCCAACAGCCCTCAACTAGTTTCAGAATTATTAGAGCATTTAAAATATTTATAGGATTTAAATGTCCCAATTCAAATACAATATGAGTTAATTCAATAATCCAAATGTTATGGAAAAAGGTGCAACATCTCTGGTTACTGTTTCCAGTATTTTCCAAAAATGGTGAACATTTTTGAAGGCCATTTGGGTTCATTGAAAAATATTTTTAGTTGAACCTATTTGAATTGCTCTGGTGCTAGGGTCTGAACAATCCCCATTTCAGGTTTAAATGAAACTTATACATGATGCAGCAACCAAGCTAGTCCAAGTGCATGGCAAGGCTAGGGGCGTGACAAAAACCCTATCTTTTTATCCTCGATGGCAACAATACAATATGTGCCTTGCTGCCCCTGCTGTCACTGGTAAAGGACACCGCAAGATTGAACCCAAAGCTAAGCACTTCTCCCATGGCAAGAAAGATCAATCTAGTAGGCCAAACCAAACTGATAATTCGAAGAGACTTGCAAAGATAACTAAATCATACATAAAAGAATTCAGAGGAGATTCAAATATTTATCATAGATAAACTTGATCATAAACCCACAATTCATCGGATCTCGACAAACACACCACAAAAAGAGTTTACATCGAATAGATCTCCACAAGAGAGGGGGAGAACATTGTATTGAGATCCAAAAAGAGAGAAGGAGCCATCTAGCTAATAACTATGGACCCGAAGGTGTATGGTAAACTACTCACAACTCATCAGAGGGGCTATGGTGTTGATGTAGAAGCCCTCCGGGGTCGATTCCCCCTCCGGCGGAGCGCTGGTGAAGGCTCCAAGATGGGATCTCGCGGATACAGAAGGTTACAGCGGTGGAAATTGTGTTTAGTTGGCTCCCTGGATGTTTTCAGGGTACGTAGGCATATATAGGAGGAAGAAGTACGTCGGTGGCCGCCCAAGGGGCCCACAAGACAGGGGGCGCGCCCTGTAGGGGTGGACGCGCCCTCCTATATCGTGGCCGCCTCGGCTGCTGCTTGGCCTGCACTCCAGGTCCTATGGATCACGTTCGCTCCAAAAATCACGCTCCCGAAGGTTTCATTCCGTTTGGACTCCATTTGATATTCCATTTCTTCGAAATACTGAAATAGGCAAAAAAAACAACAATACACGGCTGGGCCTCCGGTTAGTAGGTTAGTCCCAAAAATGATATAAATGTGTAAAATAAAGCCCATAAACATCCAAAAGGAGTAATATAATAGCATGGAACAATCAAAAATTATAGATACGTTGGAGACGTATCACCCCGTTTCGACCGTAGGAGGTCCGTTTCCTCCGTTTTGTGGTACGCCACACCCCTCTTGATGAACAGGATCCCATTTCAAACATGGACGGTCGAACACAAGGTCGTTTCCTCCGTTGTGCGGTACGCCAGGCCTCGTTTCCATCTCCTGTTCCGTCCAAGCCCTCCCAATGAACACGATGATGCATTCTGTTCCCACCCAGCCGGTTGGCTCCCGCGCGTTCCGTTGCCTCCCGATGAACACAACGCATTCCATTGCCTCCCCATGAACACGACGCATTTTTTTGCCTCCCCATGAACACGACGACGACGCTGTTTCTGTGTTCCGACCCATCCCTGTACACGAGCCCTCGCCGTATGCGCGAGTAGGTGTTCGAGACCCCGCCCGTATGTAAACATACGTGGCAGTATTTTCTTTCTTGCACCCCGGATGCTGTACGTACGTGTACATGCTACGTGCGCGCCTCTACTACGACACGTGCGCGCCTCTACATCCACTAGTATATATGTACGTACACTTTCGCGACCAGAATGAAAATTCTACGTACGCTTCGACCAGGTGGGTCCCGACTCTCACGCACTTCCTTGCCTACGAAGATGTAGCTGGTGGGTCCCAGTAGTCAGGGGGGCAAATTGTTTTTTTTGCCTGGACGCACTTCCTTGCGTGCGAAGATGTAGCTGGTGGGTCCCAGCAGTCAGGGGGGGCGAAACGTTTTATTTGCCCGGACGCACTTCCTTGCGTGCAAAGGTGTAGCTGGTGGGTCCCAGCAGTTAGGGGGGAAACGTTTTTTCACGAAATACGGTGGCCCGTCCGGTGGGTCCTCGCTGTCAGGTGGAGGAATAATTATTTTGCGTGTAACAAGGAGGCACTTCCTTGCTGCGGCCGTGGACCCAGCTGTCAGCCTCTCCACGTACAGTCCACGTCCGATGGAAGCCGTTCCTTGACCACGTTGACCACGCCGCGCCGAGAGCACCAGGGCGGTGGACGACAGCGAGGCCTAGGAAGGGGACGATGCGGAGCTGGGGAAGACGCGGCAGTGGATGCCCACGCGTAGAGGAGTATGAGGGTTCACTAATTCGCTGTGGTGTGAGGCTGCCGTCGCCGCAGAATAACAGGGGGTGTGGGTGGGTAGAGGGAGGGCCTGGCCAGCAGTGGGAGTAGTACGGGGCGATGAGGCCTCCGCCGCATCACAGCCGGCCACGGGAGGCAGGAGCACGAGGCACGACCGGCGCTGGTTTGGGCGGCTGGAGCAAGAAGACCAGAGGTTGAAGAAGCACTACGGCCGTTGGATGGACATCGTATGGTCACTGTAGCTAGAATCGTGCATATTGACTAAGTTGACAAAGCTCTCTGTCCCCGTCAACTTAGTAGGCCCACAAGTCAGCTTGCCACTATACTGGGTCCTAGCTAATAGGGGGAGTATTCATTTTTTTGTGCGTAATAAGGAGGCACTTCCTTGCATGCGAAGATATAGCTGGTGGTTCCGAGCTGTCAGCGGCCGTAACATTTTTTTCGTGAAATATAGAGGCCCTTTTGGTGGGTCCCTGAGGTCAGGTGGAGGAATCATTATTTTGCGCATAATAAGGAGGCGTTTCCTTGCGTGCAGCCGTGGACCTAGCTGTCGGCCTCTCCACGTACAGTCCACTTCAGATGCATGTCGGTCGTTGACAACGTTGACCAGGCCGTGCCGAGAGCACCAGGGCGATGGACGACAGTGAGGCCTAGGAAGGGAATGACACGGAGGCAGGGAAGACTCGGCAGTTGTTTCCCACACGGAGGGGAGTACGACTGTACGAGGGTTTACTGGTTCGTCTGCCGTCACCGGATAATAATAGCAGGTGTGGGTGAGTAGAGGGATGGCTAGGCCAGCGATGGGAGTACGGTGGGGCGGTGAGGCCTGCGCGGCAGCCCTACCGGCGGCGGGGAGGAGGGAGCAGGCAGTCCCGCCGATGCTTGTTTGAGCGGCTGGAGCAGGAACAGCAGAGATTGAAGAAGCACGACGGCCGCTGGATGGACATCCAATAGTCACTACTTGTGCGTCAACCTTTTTTTAGGAAAGCCTCAAATCTGTGGAAAACAGCATACAACCCATCTACCATTATTTCTAATAATTTATAGCCCATTTTCTAATCCTTAAGGTTTTTTTTGGACCCCATATTCTTTTTGTTAGCATTACAACCCATATTGTTTCCACGGTTAAAAAATTATACGAAAATTTTGCATATTTCGGTGCGGTTCGAACTGTTTTTAATCCTGAAATTTTGACTCACGTTCAAACTGATTTTAAAAATAAATATATATATCAATATAAAATCCAACAAATTCTCCATGCATAAAAATTAATGTAATTTAAAATCTTGAAATGAAAAAAAGATATTTGAAACTAATTGCCGGTTTGATGTGTTTTAAAAATGTACAACCTATTTCTCATTACTGATGGGCCATTTTCTCGGCCATCCGAATGAAAGCTCTCCTCGTCTTGAAAGATTTGCAGCCCAAAAGGCCTGACAAAGCGACTTACTTGGCAAATCACAAAAAAACTGGGCTGTGGCCGTGGACCCAACTGTTAGCCTCTCCACGTACATTACTCTTCCGATGGAATGTCGTTGACCACATTGACCACGCCGCGCCGAGAGCACCAAGGCGGTGGACGACGGCGAGGCCTAGGAAGGGGATGACGCGGATCCAGGGAAGACGCGGCAGTGGATGCCCACACGGAGAGGAGTACGAGGGTTCACTGGTTCGGCTGCGGTATGAGGCTGCCGTCGCCGCAGGGCCTGGCTAGTGGTGGGAGTAGGAGGGGGCGATGAGGCCTCAACGGCAGCACAGCCGACCACTAGAGGCAGGAGCAGGCGATCTCCACGGCGTTGGTTTGGGCGGCTGGTGCGAGAAGAGCAGCGATTGAAGAAGCAGCATGACCGTTCGATTCAAATCCAACGGTTACTGCTGCTAGAATCGTTTGTTGACTAAGTTGACAAGCACTGCGTACGCGTCAACTTAGTAGGCCCACAGGTCTGCCTCCCAACCGGTGCGCCACAAATGTCAATGGGAGGAATCATTTTTGCGCGTAATAAGGAGGCAGTTGATTGCGTGCGGCCAGGCCAACGGAGGGAGTAGGGTGGGCCGGGGAAGCCTGCACGGCATCACAGCAGGCCACAAGAGGAGGGAGCAGGTAGTCCCGCCGGCGCTAGTTTAGGCGGCTGGAGTAGGCAGATCAGAGATTGAAGAAGCACGTCGGCCGTTGGATGGACATCCCAACGGTCACTGCTGCTAGAATCGTGTGTTCACTGGCAAAGCCTTGCATAAACAAGGCAGCCTCAAAATCTGTGGCATGTACAACCCATTTGCTATTATTTTTATAATTTTTACTCATTTTATAATTCATATGGAATTTATTGCAGCCCGCTTTCCATTTGTAGAATTGCTGGCCATTTTCTGGTCAATACCAGGGTCAAAAAATTAACTAAATATGCGGGAAATTTTAAAAATTCGCAAATTTTTGCTGGGGAACGAAATATTCTTAATCCAAAAATTAATAGCCATACTAAAACAAATTTAAAAATAAATTAGTACTATGTCATGTTAAATCCAATGAAATACGTATAAGATATCAGTGAAGAACAAAAACAAAAAAAGTAACTAATATCCCATTTGCTATAATTTTTTTGGAATTTTTAACCCCTTTTGATATTACTTTTAACAGACATTGACCATACTCTTTGGCCAGGATGGAATGCATCCCTCCTCGTATTGAAAGATTTGCACCCCAGTAATTCAGAGAAAAAAATAGGCCTAGCTTGTGTATTCTTCAAAAAGAAATACTGGGCTACCTATTTTCCCAAAGAACTGGTGCATGACGATTTAGCTTTATTTATTTATTTACTTATTTATATTTTGGGGACCATGAGCATTTACCTGGGCCGGATTCATGTGAGAGGGTCCCTTCCAGTTAATTATAGGCTTCTCTATTGAGCCTTCATCAGTGGGCTACATGTTATTAGCAAGTGGAAAATGTGTTCCGTACGTAAAATAGTATGAGCTAAGTATGGTACGGGGCACTAAAGGATCGAACCATGCAACGACTTCCAAAACATTGTGTTTATCGTTGTAACAACACATTTATTCAACCAACAGACGAAATATACTACTGATTGTACATTGAAAACAGCAGCAGCAGCAACCAGGGCTGGGGGTGCAACAGAAGTAGTAAGCAGGCCAGAAGAGTGAAGACGCAGCTCTCTCTTCCAAACCAAACATCAGCCATCATTACAAAAGGGCTACCAAAAAAGAACAAGTGTATGAATGAAACTAAATAAAGATCCTACTACACCAAGTGTATGCATCTAACTAACTGGCTCAGTTAGAAGTTACTATTTATTAACCTGTGGAGAATGGCTGACGGCTGGAACCAAATGGGTGCCTGACGGGGGAAACTCTAGCTAGCAGGTCGAAGTCTGATACTTGCGACCCTCTCTCCTACTTTGGGCTGTAGAGCGTGGCGGCACATATCATGGTATGGTGCATGCAGAGATGCATGGTACGCTATGTACACACAATTTTTCCTGACGAACGAAACCGCGCTGCCATCATGATCCTTGCGGTCGGTTATCTCCTGGTTAATCGGATAATTCAGTGCGACAAACAGAGAGCGTGTACCAAGGCTACTTACCAGCCTCCAGCCAAAAATTCCTGAAGGCCCAGAGAAGATGGGATCCTGCTCAAAGACCTTGCAGTGACTGTGATTGTATTCCGCGAACAACATGTCCGGTACGTGTGAACGATCATCAATTTTTTGCCATTGTTTGATCGAGCCAGGAACCACCTGCAACTGCCATGCCGCTTTTCTTTGAAAGGTTCTGGGATTAGGAAGGGTAGGGACACCAGGAGGCCTACAACATCATATCAAGTTGGAGTCAAATAAAAAAGGGCTCTTGATTTAGTCAATCTTAAGAACAGCATGGTATGAGCATGAATATTTTTTTAGTAAATGTTAACAATAATATAAGCAGGCCATCATGATATCATAGGAAAGTAACATACTGCTGTAACAGCCGTTTGTAGCGATGACTGGAGTAGGCCAGTAATACGTCCAGCCATAGAAGGAGTCGACAACGTAAATGAAGCCCTTGTGTTCA
Source organism: Triticum dicoccoides (assembly GCF_002162155.2). Lineage (NCBI taxonomy): Eukaryota > Viridiplantae > Streptophyta > Magnoliopsida > Poales > Poaceae > Triticum > Triticum dicoccoides. Next base: position 368,948,522 of record NC_041387.1, on the reverse strand, counting down.
ATGGCATCAGGGAACCATGGAGGATGTATGATCCTATGATGGATGTGTAGATTTATCCACTTACCGCAATGACCTTTCAGATAGGAGAGACCGCGATTGAAGAACGCAATTACCCTGAAGTCTTTATAATTCGTAGATCTTGTGGGCACTTGGCAGATTACAACCTTGAGAAAATCAAACTTGGTATCATGTTGGCTACTGTAAGATTCCTAGTATTCTGGGCCGCGGTGCCAAAGCAGTGCAGTGTTAATCGAAGGAAGGGGGATCAATCGCTGGGTGTAGACCTCCACGAGCATCCAGCTGCCGCGACCATCGATGAGCACCATCCAAGATGTGTTCATGCCGACCCAGTACATACCGTTAATGAAGTTGAGGCTCACGGGGATCGGATCGCAGTCAAGGGGGTTGATGCTCGCCACCCTACGATCGTTATGCTGCGTGACATGCCGTTTCTGAAGATCAAGCGGCATCAGCAAGCAAGGAGCTGGCTTAAAAAGCTTCGGCCTGGGGGCTTTGAGTAAACGGTACAGCCCCGACGAGCACGCGGCGAGTGGCATGGTACTGAGATTGTCCACACACGAAACAATGGGCTTGATTACCTCTATGGGGAGTGAATTCCAGCCACTCTTTCGGCGGACACTGCTCGGTTCTACCATTGTTAGTGCTTGGGTTTCGGACGAGGGGGGGAGGCGCCTTAGCGGGGATGGAAGGTTGGACGAGATTATGTGAGGACAAAGATGGAGAAGCGAATATGTGATGCGGGAAGTGGACAGGTGATGATGACTACAGCATGCCGCTTGACTTACGAGACACATACCAGCAGCGTAGGGTCATATCAATGCCAGACAACTTGCTTGAGTGATCAGAGTACTGGTACTCCCTACAGTACCTACTACAGTACTATGCCCTAACTTGCTTGAGTAGAGTAGTATAGCAGGACTCTGCTCTACTACTAGCACCGGAGGAGTAGTATATTCTAATCTAAAATAGTTACAAACTTCAATGCCCGAGCGTGGAACGACTACGAACCGTGCTCAAAGACCGTGTCTACGTGGTGTTTGGACTTATATGCAAAAAATAGCAAGATGCCCGTGCATTGCACGACACACCATCATCACCAACTCGGTTTTTTCTCTACTCGTACTCCTATAAAAGACTCAGTTGGTGATGATGGAGGCGAGGAGGCGTGTTCAGCCGGGCGTGCAGCGGACAGCGCAGCACTATCCGATTTGTTATAAAAACAAAGAAGAGTAGTAGAGATAGAGACATAGGGAGGAGCATTAGGTTGTGTGAGATAAGAATGAATGAGGCAAGGCCTCATCTGTAAATGTGGAGAGAGGTGCGCGTATCTTTTGTAAAATTGTCATAGTTGGCTTTCTATCCGTCAGATATAGATCGGACGGTCTATATTACAAGATGGCAGGCATACCATCATCACCAACTCGGTTTTCTATAAGAGTAGATATAGATAGATAGAGACTAGGGAATACTAGTAAGGACACCATCTATTGCTTCATGTGCTACTCCTGCGCTCCATTCGGCGGCCGCAACGTCTCCTACAGCCACTCCCTCCTGCGCTCCATTCGGCGGGCGCTGTTGAAATTTGGGGAGCGCACTCTCGCGACTGCTGGCAGCCACGACTTCACCGACGACGACTTCTTCCCCGACCTCGGCAACCTCTTCCTCAACGACATGGGCGACAACCTCAACGCCAACGGTGCTGCTCCGTTGCACCATATGTGTTTCTGTCCTTCCTGTTCGAAATCATGGTAGAATTCATGTTTCTACTCTGTATCCTACTACTATGCTAGTCCACATGATTAGTTTCATCTTTGTTATAGCGGTCATGATTTATTTTGTGCTTATTCGGATTAAATCTCGTAGTAACTTGCTCATATATTTAACTGGCGGAACGTCCCGTACAGCCACTCCCATTTCATGGACGACCTGGTCGATGCCTCCAAGGAGCCCTTCGTCCACTGCTATGAGTGCCCGATGCTGTTTTGTGGCTCGCCGACAGACATAGTGCATCACCTCACGGATGCGTGCAGTGGTCACTGCTGGCCCTTGGCGGAGAACATCAAGTACGAGACGTGCTACCCATTCACCATGCCGGAGTCACTGGAGGATCACTGCCGCCTGCTAGTCTCGGAGGAGGACGGCAGCGTCTTCCTCTTGATCGTGGGCACCGGCGAGGCCCGCGCAGGCCGCCACCCCGTCTCTACAATGTGCGTCAGCGGCGACGCCGCTGACGCTGACACTGACACGAGGCCGATGTACGGGTGTGTGGTCTGTGTTACTACCCCTTCGGGTCACGTGGGCGGCGACATCGGCCTCATCGAACGGACTTGGACTTTGGGGAGCTGGGACTATCCCGACATTGTGGACTTGGAAAACCCATGGCATCCTTTACCCGCCGACGCGGTGCACGGGGACTCCAATGAGGTTCACCTGGACATACGCATTATCAATTTAAATGTTGATCATTAGTGTTCGCTCAATGCAATCCGCTGTCTAAGCATGTGGACACTTCCATGCAGGATCTTGCTCTATTGGAGTATCGCGCATGAATAAAAGTGGATCCGTTTATGGTTTAGTCTAGAATCTTCCATGTATGAATTTTTACTATAGTACTGGTGAAAGACTTATGATGAACCATTTCTTACATCTCCTCTGCCCCCTTGCAAGTCATCCTGATTTAATCCCTCCGTCTATGTGTATAAGGGCATGGTTAATATTACTTAATAGTATAGCCAACTGTTGACTATAAGAAAGTGCCATGTCATCTGTAGCCAACATGTATAACTATCGATACTCAAAAACTAATTCTTAAAGATCATTTCTTGCAAAGCACAATAAGTGTTATTTCTTCAATAAGTTTTGGATGGGGGTTGAACAGTTGAACGCTTTTGTTTGCAAAAGATACCTTTTTATCTATTTCACCCAGATGTTTGTGAGCTCTAGAGATGAAATAATATCCGAAGAAACCTATCGATACCCGTTACACATGAGATGACCCCCACAACCTTTGTCAAAATAACAACTCCCCGATCAATGCATTTCACTCTTCGGTGAAACGCACGGCCACCTTACTACTATAGATTAGTACGACCAAAAATTGAAATAACATTATATATAGTACGATAAATGCTGATGCATGTCACCTAAAATTATATCATTCAAAACTATGTTCATATACGAACCCAACGATATAGTTTTTGTTGACATGCACTAACATTTTGTCAGTTAAATCTTCAGTCAAATTCAATGGGGGACTAATAAACCACGACTGATGTAGTACAAGTGTAGAGGGAGGGTCTAGACGGGAGTCTCACCTCTGACCCCGCTCGTGGCACGACAGTAAAGCCGTCATATCAAAAATCCCAACCACTCCAAGTAATTAGTTGCCTGGTAAAATAAATGGACAAGCAACCATCACATCCCACCATCTTTTTTGCATTTCATCTCTCTACATTTACTTTCTCCGGTTCATCTCGCACACTCGATCCCTAGCTACTACTCCTAGGGCCAGTTCTTTTGGTGGCTTCCCCAGCTTTTCCCATAAGACTAGTCACAGTGGAGAGTAACAATAAGGTGCCTCACTCATTTATTTGGGCTTCTAAACTACTACTCTGTCCTGGTTTATTCCTCGCCATTGTAATTTGTGCTAAATTTTGACCAAAGATTTAACTGATAAAATGTTACTCCCTCCGTCTAGGTGTGTAAGTCATCTTACGAAAACCAAATAATCCCAAAACACATAGGCACGGTGCATTAACTTCTACCTCGTTTCTTGTTTCTTGACATATCAACCAATAAGAGATAAAGAGTGCGCATGCTTTTAATGACTTGAGATATCAAACACGACATGCAGTGGTTAGTTCATTGCATGCAATACTATTAATTAGCAAATAAACATTAACGTTTCTTCTTTTCCCCTCCTCCTTGGTCACGGTGCAGAGCCTAAGATGACTTACTCACCTACACGGATGGAGTAGTGCATGTGACATGCACTAACATTTCATTAGTTAAATTTATGATCAAAATTTGACACAGATTACAATGGGGACCATAAACTAGTACAGAGGTAGTAGCTATGGATTACTAATCTAGAAGCCTAAAAGAACTGGCCCCTGGTACTCCTACTAGTAGTAGTACTCAAGTTGGAATTCCAATTGCACGGCACAACTTGTTAGGCAAAAAATCTGATACAGGGTGTAGGAAGCGGTTTGGGAATTTGCATGCCTTTCCAACCAGTGAGATACTCCGTACAAAGTATGACAGAGAAATAACCACAGAGAAGGAAGCTAAAAGTAAACAATCAAACGAGCATTTTTGCATTTGTTTTGCATTGAATCATTTCACAAGCTTAACTAGTGCTGTTTTTCTACTTTTACAAAAACTGCATCGTAATGTTAAAACGTGCATTTGCACGAACATAAGTAATAGTAGTACTCCCTCCGTCTAGGTGTATAAGTCTTCCCTCCTTCTTGGTCACGGTGCACAACCAAAGATGACTTATTGACCTGGACGGAGGGAGTAGCACAGTCTGCAAGCATATATGGAGAGAGACGTGTAGTGCGATAGTATATAGTAAAGTTTGTGCTATATGCACGTACTTTCAAAATGCGTACGGATACATAAGGTTTCCAAACTTTCCCTTTTACATACTTAATTAAGGACACTAAAAATTCCTGAACGTTAGGGACTTATCATTTGCGTCCCAAAACTAATGAGATCGCCTTACGAAACAAAAATTATACTCCTCCTAAAAGCCACGGCGATCGCAGGAGCGCTTGGGGCGCGCCATGAGTGCCCTGGTGCGCGTCCATTTCCCAGCGCGCCGACACAACGCCTCTTTCTCAGCCTCGCAACTCGCGAGGTGCTGATTGGCGGCTTGCCGGCAGGCGAGCGCGATCTCACCTGTGTGGTGATCCGGCGCCAACATGTACTCCTCCTCGTTGGAAGCATGCACCCGGTCCACGTACCGCCAAGCGTAGATGAAGCGCTTGGGCCCGACTGCACTCAGGGCATTGGCACGGGCGTCCTCCGCCACCCACGCAGCCCTCGCACGAGCCTTCTGCCAAAGAGCCAATTGCCTAACTCTCTCGGACGCGACATAGTCCTCCCAGGCAGCTTGTTCCACGGTGTGCTTCTCTTCCTCGGCCTTCTTCTCCGCCTCTATTTTGGAGTGCTTTGCTAGAGGCAAAGCCTCCCACAAGGCGACATCCATTTCTTTCCAAAGCTCGTCAAGGCCGGGGGGCTCGGCGGGCGGCGCGGCGTTCTCCTTGTAGTGGGGAGCCGACGCGTCCTCCGACGCGCGTGCTGGTGAGATTGGGAACACCGACGCATCCACCTCGACACGTCACGGCGAGGAGAGGAATGCCGACGCGTCCTCCTTGACTAGTGGCAGCAAGGAACGGAACAGCGACGCGTCACATCACGGCGAGGAGCGGAACACCGATGCGTCCTCCTCGACTAGTGGCGGCGAGGAATGGAACGGCGACGCGTCGCGTAGCGGTGAGGAGCGGAACACCGACGTGTCCTCCTCGACTAGTGGCGGCGAGGAACGGAACGGCGACACGTGACCATCCGCGCGGTGCAGTGAGGGGCTCCTAGGGCTTGGGAGGGGCGATGCCATGGTGGTCGACGTGAGAGGGAGGGGGAGGATATAGAGATGGAACATGAACATGAGGGGGAGGAGATAGCGATGTCATGGGTGGTGCAATATTTATTGCGAGAAATGGCACACCTACGTAAGATATGGACTGAGCTGCACTGACTTAACTGCAGGTCCAGTTGCATCACTGGCATGTGGGCCAAACCCCTGTTGGGCCCATATGTTAGTGACCCAATGCACCTTCAATTAAGTAACATCTACGTGGGCATATTTGTTGGAGTAAATTACGGGGGAGCGAAGGGGTGGAAATATTGCTGGTCATAACGGATTGGACGAGCGTGGGGGGAGGAGAGTCATGCATGCAGATTTATTCACACGGGGTGGAGTGGTGGGCTGCCGGAGGGAGAAGGAGAGTTTGGAGAGGAAAAGATTTGGAGACGAACGGGCTTCCTGCAGGTATGGGGAACGGTGCATAATAAGTCATCTTGCATGGCGGGCTAGGTATAGTCTCAAGTCATTAAAAACATACATGCCCCACACATGTTCATATTTCAAGGTGCACTAAAATATTGCATGCGGTGATTAAGGCTGGCCATAGTGGTGGTATCTTATCTGGTATCATGCACACGGGAATAGCAAACATGCTGATGTGGCAAAGAATTAAAGAAGAGAGGGGGGGTTAGAGTAACTAGTGTTCATGCATCAATTGGTAAACACATTTTTTTGTGAAGAACGACAACATTAATTGAGTACTTTTGCAGACTTCAAAAACTATTCCACCTCCTCTACTATCTTGCTAAGAGTAGGTGAAATTTTTGAATCGATCCCTTTAAGCTAGAAGGGAGGTAGTGGTACTCTAAGAGCTAACCTTGTTGTGATGACAAGATAGGACATGGCGCGCACCTGGACGGAGGAACTAGTATGCATTGTGCATTTAAGTTTTGTCTGAAGTCAATGTACCTCTACTTTCACCAGACTTATAGAAAAATGTACTCCCTCCGTCTAGCTGTGTAAGTCATCTTACGAAAACCAAATAATCCCAAAACATGTAGGCATGGTGCATTAACTTCTACATCATTTCTTTTTTCTTGACATATCAACCAATAAGAGATGAGGGTGTGCATGCTTTTAATGACTTGAGACTATCAAACATGACATGCAATGGTTAGTTCATTGCATGCAATACTATTAATTAGCAAATAAACATTAATGTCTCTCGTTTTCCCCTCCTCCTTGGTCGCGGTGCATAGCCTAAGATGACTTACTCACATAGACGGAGGGAGTATCAACATTCACAATGTCAAATCAATATTTTTACACTCATTATAAAACGTAGTTCTTATACTCATTATAATCAGTATTGTAGATATTGATATTTTTAGTATAAATTTGGTCGTGGGATTTCATTGATGCCTGTCAAAGCGTGGAGGAAGTGGAGCTTAGGGCTTGCATTGCCGGTCTCTACATAGTTATTTATCTTCATAATCATGTAATTTTAGAGACTGATTGCGCTTTTGTGGTAGCATCTCTTGCATCGGGGGACTATGACAGGTCTTCTATGCGTGACCTGAAGATGAAAGCGTTGAGCATCTCGAAGTTGATCAACAATCTTCAATTGTCAAAGATTAGCCATTCAGCCAATAAGGTGGCACACTTAATCGCTAAGTATAGCTTTGACAATAGATTAGATGGTATTCTAGTAAATAACGTACCACCCTGAGTGGTGAATATTGTATCGAATGAGTGTACTGGTGTGGCTGGTTAATTAATATAAGGTGGTGTTCAAAAAAAGTATAAATTCGGTCAAACACTTTGCAAACGGTTGACGGGAGTAAAAAGGACCAGAGGGAGTATCATACATGCGAAGTAGGCAAAAAAATTGCTCATTTATAGCCGGTCGAAGTCTCAAAGGGCGCGACCGCACGAGGGAGGTGAAGGTCGTGGGAGGCGCAACAGTTGACAGAATTAAGTGAAGTTACAACCACGCATCGGCATGGCGTGCAAACAGGCAGAAGCTTTACCGTCAGGCCGATGATATGGGTCTAGTAGACATGACATATAGTGGGTCCCGCATTGTTCTCGAGAACTCTTTGGGGGCTTGCAGCCATTTATCCACCGGGCAAGCCAGCAACCCCATGCCGTTCGCACGCCCTACTTGTCCCCGTCTTCTACCTTACAACAGTTCGCTCCCAGTCGTCCCGTCCTTTCACATTAGTTCGGTCCCGGTTTTTTTTGCGGGGTACAACAGTTCAACTTCTCCTAACCCTCCTCCAAAATCCATGGCCTCCCAAATCTCCATGGTCGGTGCTGAGTACCAGGTTAGAGCCATCACCGGCGATCAGTTCATCATCATCTACACACGTGGATCCGCGACGGTGAAAGCATGGCTTGCCTGCTTCCTATGCATGTTCAACAGTTCAACGGATGAGTCGGTCGCTACGCTAGATGTTGAGTACACCACAGTCCTGGGACGAGAGAAGGATCTAAAGGACAAAGAGAGTAAGAAGCCCGCCGTGATCCAGGTTTGCGTACATAACGTTTGCTTGGTCTACCACATATGCCATGCCGACGTTGAGTGCCAGGATCTTAAGACTTCCTCAAGGACAAAAGAGTGAAATTTGTTACTGTAGGCTTTAAGAACGATAGGGATGTCCTGCGTTGGATAGGTCTCATTGTAGGCCAGCCCTTCAACCTCCAGAAGGCAAGCCTGGTGTCCTCCTCTCAACCTTTAATGCTGACCCTGGCAGCAACCATGATTGATTCTTCGTACGCTAAACTGAAGAAACCTCATCACGAGTTTCATCATGCATGGGATTCCAAGACATTAGATGAAGATCACATCCTGTACGCACCAATGGTGTCACACCCTGGTTTTTGCCCTCTTTCCTTTGCTTGATTTTCAGCTGAGTTGGTTTGGATTTGGAGTTTTGAATCATTCCATTTGGACTTGGCCACTTGGGTATCCCTTGATTTTCACCCAAGTGTTCCCTCTCCTCCTCTAATCCATCATTTCACCCCTGGCCAACCCAACAAAATTGCTAGGAATATTTTTCTTAAATGAAAAATATTCATTTTGCCCCTAAAACCCTAGCTAAACTCTTTGACCTCCAAAGCAACCCTCATTTCTGTTGCCCCAAAAATCCTGAGCAAAATCCCAAATATTCTTTGGACCCTAGGGCACATTTCTGAGCAAAAATATTTCACCACTCTTTGGAGTATTTTGGCTACAGAAAACAAAAACACTTCTGGGCTGAAATGGTAGATTCTACAACAACTACCTTTTTACTAGCTCCAATGAAGCTGGTTTTCCCTGTGCTTATTCACCTTAGTAAGAGTCAGTAAAACCCCAAAGCTCAGCCCTTGAATCCCTATGGTTTGACCACAGTAACTCCCCAAAGTTTCTGTCCAGTAACTAAACCTCATCACCATTTTACTTCTACTGCACCTGGAACCAAACCGAGCCATGGTAACACCTCAGTTACTAAGGATTACACGCCAGAAATCATGGTTAGTGCATAGGTGGCCTCATGTCACGGTCCACGCGGTGACCGCGTTCGTCTGAGCGTGCTGGGATGCCAAAAGCGCGCTCTGCGCGTCGCCAGCGGCTCTGTGGCGCGCGTGCTCGCTGCTCGGCCAGCTAGAGCATGTCCCCCCTCGCCACCATCCTCGTCTCCACCCTCTTAACTCCACCCTGCCGCTCGTCGATGCTGGAGCTCACTGCAGTGAGCACGGGCACGGTCTGTCCAATGGCACAGTGCCCGCGCTCTGTGTTCGTCCCTTTCCTCCTCCCTCCTGTGCTCGTCCGCGTCCATGCGCAGCTCCCGTGTGACCCCTGTCGCCTTCCCCCTCTCTCTCTTACGCTGCTCGTTGCCGGGCGCCCTAGACAGGTGTCCACCGGCGGAGCCCGAGACCCCCTCGCCGCTTGCCTATATAAGGAGCCACCCCCAGCCTCCTCGAGCACCCTCCCGCACTCTCTCACACCCCACAAGCTAGTAGGAAGCCGCAGCCCAGCCGGGCAGGCCGCGGGCTGCCGTTCCGGAGCCGAGCTCGCCGGTGATCCCCTTTGGATCGTTCCCGCAGCTCTGGCCACTCCCAAGCCAAGGCGACTCCACTAGGGCCTCCGCCTCTCCTCCGTGAAGCCAACACGCCTAGCTAGAGCCCCTGGAGCCGCCCCTAGCCGCCGTCTTCCTCATCTCTGGCGACCACCGTGTTCTGCCTCTGCTTGCGAGGAAGAATCCGACGCTGTCCGGTCACCGTTAACCATGCTACAGGTACGGGCAGGTGCCCAACCATCTTCTCCATCGATCCCTCCCTCTCGTTTTCTTCCAAGAAGCCTCAACGCTGGCGTAAGCTCCGGTGAAGCACTGCGCCTCTCTGTTTCCTTCTCCCCTCCCTTCGACCTGACTAGCGGGGCCCGCTAGTCAGCCACTCATTACGCGCGTGAAGCGGTATGAGTGGTGGCGCCCTGGGAGAATCCGCCTTCGACGTCACCCCCCTCTGTTTTCTTTTTCAAATTCATTTAAATTCCAGTAGCATTCAAATGGCCATGACTTTTATTCTACAAGTCCAAATGCACTGATTCTTTTTGCATCGTGTTCTGTGTCCAAAAATCTAACAGCACCCAAAAGATGGGATTTTTCCTTGCTGTCTAGATTTTCTGGCAATTTTCAGAAGGTTTCTTGATATTTTCATTTGTGGTTTTTGAATATTTTTCAGAGGAACCAGCTTGTCTTTAGGATCACCAGGAGCCTTGTGAACCTCATCAGTACTAAGGCAAGCCACAGTAACATTTTCATGGTGCCACTTCAATATTTATGATTTTCATACTTGAACTTATGAATATTGATGCATTTAAATTTGTTATATAATAAATATATTCTGTTATATGCTTGTTCTGTTAAAATACTTGAACTTCAGTATGGTTGAAGTAAATATTGTTGGCAAGATGATGAGAACTTAGTTGCAAGTGATAAATAAATAATATGGTCATAGAGTTTGATGAGTAATTTGAATATTATTTTTGCATGAGGTATAATGATGATAATGCTAGAAATAGTTCTGGTATAAGTAAAGAGAGGTTTTAACCAGTATAGTAGCATGAGTTTATGTTGGCTCCATGGGAGCGTAGTTGGTGCGGTCTTTGCATGGTTATGTGATGCATATGTTAAGTGATGCATGATATGGCAGTATGACACCGGTTATTTTATTTTCACATTAAAGCTCAACCTGATTAATAATTCAACTTGAACATGTTGTTGACCTAGTCGTGGTGCCGCTGAAATGAGTCTTTCCCAGTGCAACCACATTTGCCTGTATGGGACGGCCTTAATGCGTTTCATTGTCGTGCCTCTGGTCGGTACCTCAATTTAGGGAAGGTTATGGGCGTGTTGTACCCTGGCCCGGTAGGCAAGCATAACCTTGTGAGCCCATTGTTAAGTTAAGTTTGGTACCGGATCCCAGTGTGGATCGTGGCCATGACGGTGGTCGAGGTGTCTGGAGGTAGACACGGGGCCACCCAGGACTAGCCCGGTGGGGTCTGAGTCAGAGGGGCCGGGAGAGTGTCATGACAGTGAAATGGTTTCGTCGGAACGCTGTTGGTCCACACGAATGGGAGAGTGAGGCCATGGGTTCCGTAGTGTGGGTACAGTGTACTAACCTCTGCAGAGTGTTTTTAATCTATCGATAGCCGAGTCCACGGATACGGACACGCTTGAAAGTAAGGTACACCATGGGTCAACACTTAATAAATATGCACACTAAATTGCACTAAGGATGGCAGTGAGGTCATCGTGTTGAGTTGGACATGAGTTGTCGGGTTGTGATCGCCGTAAGGATCACGGGCCACGAGTTGGTCGGGTTGTGATCGCCGTAAGGATCACGGGCCATGAAATGGTTGGGTGGTGATCGTCGTAAGGATCATGAGTATGTTTTGGTAATATTATGTTTGTTGGTCACACCTGGTAATCAAGTCGAGAGAATGAGTACCTGTTGAGCATTGTCACAGCATGTTGGACATATAGTAGCATTGTTGATTAAATTGGATAAATATCATAATATTGTCTATCATCTTGTTTATGCTTATTGTGAGCTTGCAAGTACATTCAATGTACTGACCTGGCGTGTCATGCCAGATTTCAGGAAAGTCCCGTTGAAAAGGAGTGCTGTCCGAGTCTCGACCGTGTCCACGTCGGTGTCCTTGTGCTATGGAGTCCTGCTACGACGTTGTTCCGCTGCCGAGTAGTTGTCATGATCGAGGCCCCTCTATGTTCACTAAATAATGTACATATTGTTCAGCCGCACCGTGTGTGCCGCTTGGCCTCACTAACTGTTGTAAGATGAACTATGTTCCGCTAGCATGAATAAAGTGATTGTTTTCTGTACCATGTTGTTGTGTGTTGCCATAAGACAAGGTCTCTGGGCTGGCAATGCAGGGTAAACCGGTCGCTCTGAGCCGGGGTGCCACAAATGGATGCCTACCTTTGTTTAAATATCTACAAGGGTTGGATGAAGATGCAGAGCCCAGTGTCCAGTTCAAGCAAATAAGCGTCGGGGAATAGGAAGAGGAAGAGGGACGAGGACGAAGTCGAGGACGTGGACTCGGACTCTGAGTAGGTGGCAGTGCCATCACTCATGCTGGTTCTACTGCAGTGTCAAGCGGACTAGTTGCTTAGTTTATTTTCAAGGGTGTGTTGTGCTGAAGCCCCAGCAGAACTATGTTTATGTTCTTTCTCGTTATTTGAACTCTTTAGTACATACAATAGTACTAGTACTATGTCTTACTACTGTTCTTCTTGCAGTTGGTACTACTGCTCGTATCTTCGTGTTCCTACTTTACTTAATACGTTCGTACTAGTAGTATAATTTGGGTCAGTCGATTTGTGAAAGAAGTTCAATGGAGCGAAGGAAGAAGACGGCAGAAGAGGTGGAAGAATCCCTTCTAGCCATCCATGTTGAATCAAACGGCTCACATGAGTCGACTGACCCAAATTGCTCCTTCAGATTGCAGGATCCACGTGGCATTCAAGGTCTCGAAGGTAGATTCCGCGCCCGCACCCGGTTTGCAGGCTCGACGCGCGCGTGATCGGCTTCCGCCGCGACAGCCACCATGCGCGCCTCCTCCGCATGGGCAGAGACGACAATGACACGCTAGTTCCTCCTCGCCGGCGTGCTGGAGCACGCGCTCATCCTCCTCTTCGTACGCTACATGCATAGACGCGGCTCCACCAGTTGCTCGTGTGCTTGGCAGCGCGGCCGCATCGCGATGAGGGACTGCAGACGACGTGAGCGGGCGAGCCTTCGGCTTCATGGCACAGGGATGGCGCCGACACGGCGGTGATGTGCAAGAAATTGTTGGCCGGAGCAGGAGGGCGCCGGCATGCGCAACGACGGCGGCGGCATATTAATGAGTGTGCGTGTGGGAGCTTACTTTATTTTTATATAAGGTTGGTCAAACTTAAAAGAAAACCGTACTAGTACACGTAAACATTAGACTTAGGCAGCGCTTTTATTAGTTAGTGCCACAGCCATGATACAGAATCCTATGCAAGCGCGTGAACCGCGACCGCGCGATCGATCGAACGGTGTGTCACCGTGTCGCGCTCGAAGGACATCCACCGAACCTTTTTGTGTGTGTGAAAACAATCCTCGAATATTACTCAACTTTTTTTCCTGGGAAAGTTCTTGATGCTGCAATATTTCCATGTATTTGAATTTAGCTCAAGTTCGTGTTTATTTGGATTTGGACGTTTTAGGTGCGCCCTAGTTTTCTTTAACACTAATTTTGTGTGTGTGACTGAGAGAGAACGTGTGTATGTGTGCATATGTGTGTTCTAGAGGAAGGGCGATGTGGAGACGGTGCGTGTGTGATATAGACATAGAGAGGTGTGAATGTGCAAATGATCATGCATGAGTGAGACATAGACAGATGTCGATATGTTGTGTATACATGAGAGAACAGTCCTCTAGTTTACTTGTGTGTGTGTGTGTGAGAGAGAGAGAGAGAGAGACAGAGAGAGAGAGAGAGAGAGAGAGAGAGAGGAGCATCCGTAACACAACAACTATCTCTCTCGATTTGTCCGTCCATCGCACGATCGCATGCAACACATGCATCAATACGCACATTTTGACACCCTCACCTGGCCCCTGCCTACCTCAAGGCTCGCACAATCTCTTCGTGAATACCCATTTCTCTCCTTAGGTTTGTTTTCTCTCAATATCTGACACACACACACACACACAGAGAGAGCGAGAGAGACGCAGCACAACACACACACACCCTCCCCCGAGCACACAATTCATCCCCATCCAAGGTTATACGGCGACCACTCTCGCTTGTGCTTCTTTGCACCCCAACATGAACAACACCTCAATCTTCAAAGAGGTCATCGAGCAGATGGAAGAAGGCGACCACACCGCGCTAGAGAATGCGGGGTCATTTGGAAGCAGGGTGATGTGACGACGGCTGACTGACTCCTCCCCCCACCCCCCCTTCTCTCTCTTGCACAAAATTAACAATCCCTCTCTCCCCCGCAAAAAATTGTCAATCCCTCGACCCACGAGATCCTTCCCCTCTCGTCCATGTTTTTCCAGCTCTCTCATCAAACATGTTGTCTCTTCTCCTTCCACGTATACAGAATCTGGATGCACACGCATCTCACGTATATTACATGTCTCCATCTTTCTCACAGACCTAACTTCTTCCTCTATCTTTCTCTCTCTATCTCTCTCTCTCTATCTCGTTAGGTTTGTCTCCTACTCTCTCGTCCACATACATACAATATCCTACTCTCCCGCGCTATCTGCTCGATCTTCAACAACTCTCTCTGCACGTTTCATTCACACATTGGAATATGATAAAATGTTGCTTGTATAATGGCTGATGTAAAGTTATGGTTGTTTTTGTTGCATCCTACAAAGTAATAATTATGAAATGCATTTAGATTCTCATTTGACTAGGATTATGTGAGTTTGAGAATGTTGTGAAGTACTATAGACCTTGTATACATCTTGGGATTCGACAATGATTGTAAGTATTGAATTGTATAGACCACTACATTCGAAGTCAATAGCCTAATATATTTATTTCACAATTTCAACAAATGATTAGTTCACTACAAACTAAGAAAACAAATGTGTGATCCCTCCATTTTTATTTAGGTCCACGTATTAGCATTGGTCAAAGTCAAGTTTTGTAAACTCTCAGAAAGCTTATAACAAAAAAATTTAACATATATAATAACGAATAAATACCATTAGATTTATGATTGAATGTACTTCCACATCATACATATTTGTTATGGTAAATGTTTATATTTTTCTATAAACTTGGTCAAACTTTAGGAAGTTTGACTTCGGTCAAACCTAATATGCAGAGTTTACTACTACTACTCCCTAGTTGCTTAGCCGAATCACTCAACAAGCCACACGGGGAGTCCAGTGTCACAAAATTTTGAGGTCGGCAGGAAAATCTCCCGTGACCCTAATTCGAGTAGTGGGAAGTTACCATCATAGCCTTCGGAACGGGCCTACGGATGACGCTTGGTAGGGGGCTGTTTTCGTAACTTCAGGTTCACCCTATCCAGCTAACCCCACCCCGGCACCCAGAGTAGTACACCTGAATACTCCCCATTTTCTATCACCACCGCAAAATAGACTTCTCCACGGCACTGCAGCCTTCGTGCTCCTCCCCTTTACATCGGCGCACTCGTCCACCGCAGCGCATCTGCCTAATCGACGACCTCGTACGCCGCACTAGAGCCGGTCCACCGTTGTCGTCGTACACGGAGCCTCTTCCCCGACATCGTCTTCCATGGTCTCGGATCTGCTTCCCGGAAGCCAACGCCAAGCGCAGAAGTACCACCGTCGTGGACAATGAACTGACTCCCGTTGCCGACTATGACTCACAGAGGCTTCCGCGACCATCGTTCTCCTCCTCGATTGGTAATGTGTGTATTGAATCACTTAGCAGTACATGTGCAGTTCCAATTTTGTTCATACCTACCCTTCAAATTTCCTGGGTGCTATTGTTCCTGTAAAAGTAATTGGTTATAGCCTCAATTGTCCAACAGAATATCAGCTTGTAATTGTGCGTCGCTCCTGTATCGCGCTGTGCTTGAGTAGGTTTTTCATCTACAACCAGTAGCGTGGCAAATGATGGAAAGGTTTTTAGAACTAGCAAGATGCCCATGCGTTGCACGCATCAAGATGCATTTGTATGAGTAGTTTATCTTGTGGGAGAAAAGGATGAACGAGGGAAGGCCTTATTTGAAAATCTGGAGAGGGGTATGGGTATCTTTTTGCAAAATTCTCATTTGTTTCCTTCCTATCTGTGAGATATAAATCGGATGGCCTATATTGCAAGAAAAAAAGTATAGAGAAAAAAAGTAGAAAATAAAGGAAGTAGAGATAAATATTAAATATTAAATATAAAATAAATATAACAGTAGAGAAGAGAGTATAGATAGCAGAGACGTCGGGAAAGGATCGTGCGCGCGCGGGAAAAAGTGGTCGGGCGTGCGCTAGTTTTGGCGCGCGGCGTCCGACGCGCTTTATAAAATCCAACGCCCTCCCACCGCTCTATGCCTTGCCACCGCTCTCTCCCCGCTCTGTGCCTCGCCACCGCTCTCTCCCCGCTCTTTTTCGCCTCGCCGCCGCCGCGCCACCATGCCGCCGTGTCGTCGGGAAACTTGGGGATACCGCGGTGTCCGTGCGCGCCCCTCCGGTGGGTTCTCTGCCGAGATCCAGTTCCACGGGATGCGCCTCGGCCTCGGCAATTTCGACACCGCCAACAAGGCCGCCCGCACGTACGACGCGGCGGCGTGGCGCCTCCGGTGTCCTCATAGAACATTGAACTTCCCCAACATGCCGATGTGGGAGCGGGCGCAGGAGCTCGTGCCTCTGCCGCGGCTTAGCACCGATGATGATCGTCGCGACAATCGGAGGCGGGATCACCATCTCGGCATCGCCGAGATGGATGAGGAAGCCATGGCGCTGTGGCGCTAACACTTCCCGCAGGACATCATCAACGAGCTCGAGTTCTATGCGCAAAGGAGGGCGGAGAGGGATAAGAGGAGGGCGGAGCGAGCCGCCTATCGCAAGGACAAGCGTAGGCAAAAAGCGGACGCTCAATTTAACATGAGGCTAGGAGCAGCGTCGCCCTGGGAATCCGACGACGATCAGTATCTTCACGCCTACAGTTAGACGTCGGAGGAGGACATCACCGAGGAGGAGTTAGACGACGAGGAGTAGTTGAATTAACTTTTTTATCTATCTATGCTGAGAACTATCATCTACTCTCTAGTATCTACTTCTCGATCTCAGCACTGTAAACACTTTTTTAAAGCGCCCCGCGTTGCAATTCTGTTGGAGATGCTCTAACATGGCGGACGAGTGCTTTAATGTTGCCCACAAGATGCGCGAGTATTACTAGTAGTATATTTTTCTTGCCATGTTGAGATTTTAAAACCACGAGTGCGAACGTGCAGAGGAGCAATGAAGACCAAACACGGCATATTCAGGACATCTTCAAGGAGTGTGGCAAGTTAAAGAGGAGTTGCACCAAACCTGTAAAACGAGCTTTGGTAAGTAACACCCTTTCAATTACTTTCGTTTAGCCTCGTGTTCTTTGATGTGTATATGTTGTAGTTTCTGTTTCTCTTAAGCATGGTGTTCTTCAATGTGTAATAAGAAGAGTCTTAATCGTCCTAATGCTTTCGTTTTTAGCTTGATGTAGGAAGTGGGTGTTCTCACCTTGTAGTCTGTTTTTATTTTTTTTCCTTTTGAATTCACTTCTCCGAGTTCTGTTTATCTGGCTTCTACTAAATGGATCTAGGTTGCTCTGAGTATTGATCTAAAAAAGAAGTAACTTCATGTCATGATGCAGTTGCTGCGAGGCGGGAAGTATGGTCAAGCTCGAGATCATGTTTCCAAAATAAGGCTGGATTACACACAAGGTGCTAGTTCCCTAATGATGCTGGATTAGACACAAGGTGCAAATTCCCAGATGATGCTAGATTACACACAAGCCAGGTGGAGTCGTCAGCTTTTCATGTCCTCGTGGCATTAGTAAAGGCTGAAAGAAAGCGTGCAACAGCCTTTGAGAATGTAGCTGAGTTCCTGAAGAAGCGAAAAGAGCAATCAGATGCTCTCTTCACCCAAGCCAAAGAAGAGATGAAAGAAGCCAGAAATTAGCTAGCAGAGGCAGAGTTGGCTAGGCATCTCCTGCTATCTAAAACTATTGTCAATACAAAATTTCCTTCATAATAGCTAGGTTCAATTGTTTATCCAGTTAGCATGCCTGTTGTGATGTCCGTGCATCTACTGATGTGGCACAAAATGTTTTTTTCGGGTCATGTAATAACAACAATTACTTTCCAAACAATAACAGACGAAGCATTGGACATGGTATAGTTCACGCGCAAGCCCGACATTCCAAGTTCAACTTCCACATCAAACTCATGTTCACAGATATCTGCACATTCATACATAATGTCCACAACCATAATTCACTTCAAAGCCGAAAAAATGTGAGGAGAGTTATAAATAAAGAAAAACCTCTACTTGTTCCTGCTACTAGTGCGAGCACAACAAGTCAAGACCATACGTGAATTAATTATATTTTAGTCATTTTTGTGTTCTAAAATGCCTGCCGGCTCGTAGAAGGACGTGTTGATGGCACACATGCGGATTCAATGAAGGCAGACGGGGCAGTCTTAGGCTGGTTCCACATGGCAAGGAGGCATGCTCAGCCAGGCCTGCAGCGAGTGCAGCCCTCTTGGCCGGCGCGCCGGTTCAATGCCTGCGCTATGAGAGGTCACGTTCGTGTCAGAGCAATCACTCCATCCAGTCCTTTTTTGTTTGGGTATAACAAAATCTCGTTTTCCATTCACATTTTACAAGTAAAATTCGTGGACAAACTTTGACCCAAAGTACGATGTGGACTAGTAAACCAGAATGGAGGTAGTAGTTTTTTTTAATCAAAGAAGGGTTTCCCCTTCCGATTTTCATTACTAAAAACTAGCATCTAAATCTAAACCATATTATTTGCCCTAAATTACCAGGTTCAACATCTCGCAACAAAAACCCATACAACCATACGCCAAGGAGGTATGTAGTACTATGAATTCCATTTTCGCTCCATACCAATCGTTCTAAAAACTAGTTACTTCTGATAACGCGCCATTGAAAATCGGAACAATTAACCCCGCTAAAAACGTTATTTTAAACGTGGCTACTCGATCTGTGGCAACTGGCGAGCCACCCGCTCCAAGTCGTTCACCTGTGGTCTCGACCATCAACTCCTACGGATCAAATTATCATGCGAGCTGACTATTCCTACAAAGGTGCCCCACCGCGTACCCGGTACCCGCGAATGCAGCAATCGTGCACCTAGGGTTTTAGGGCTTATTTGTTAACGTCGCCTTTACGTAACACTCATGTGTGCGAGACAGCGAGAGGCCGACTGCGTGCGTGCGCCTCTTCTCTTCGTATATGTACTCCACCATTTGTCTGGTGTCCAAAAAATTATAATAATTACTAGCAATGTGCCAATGCGTTGCCACACAATCAAAGTAGATTAATACATATTCACCGATTTGATAGAAAAAAGTCTTGTTTTGAAATACGTATATCACTAAAAATATGTTATGTTTCACTCAAAATATATTCCTTTGGCGGTTTTGATGAGATAAGGGAGGAATGTTGTTGGTTTCAAGATTCGAGAAGTGGTATATGTCTAATATCTACTCTCACTAGCAAGATGCTCGTTCGTTGCACGGAACATCAAGATCTTGTGGGAGAAAAGGATGAACGAGGGAAGGCCTTATCTGCAAATGTGGTGAAGAGTGTGGGTAAATTGCCATATTATCCTTCCTATCCATCAGATATAAATCGGACGACCGACATTGCAACAAGGTTGGAAAAAGCGGTGGGTTTAAGCGAGGCGGTTGGCCTTCACCTAGTGCCTAGGCAGTGCCTAAGCGCCCTAGGCGCGGCCTAGGCGGTAATATAGTTTTTACTCGTAGTGTATTTGTGATTATTATATGGGTGTTGATATTAGTTTAGGGCATATAAATAAGTTAGTTACCGTCTACTACCATTGGAATATAACCCGTTTGGCATACTAGTGCAGTATGTGGCATGGTTTCTTGCTTGTGTAGGCAATTCCTTGTTTTCCCTGCCTAGACCTCCATTTATGCCCTAGGCGAGGTGTTTGGCCATTTCCTAGCGCCTAGGCGTGCCTAAGCGCCTCCTAGGCACTGCCTTTTCCAACAGAGCATTGCAGCATGGCAGGCCCATCATCATCACCAACTCTATTTTTTGTCCCTACTCTTATAAAAATCATTATCGGTGATGATCGTGTGCCTGCCATCCTGCAATATAGGCCGTCCGATCTATATCTGACGGATAGGAAGGAAACTATAGCAATTTTGCAAAAAGATACCCACACCCCTCTCCACATTTGCAAATAAGGCCTTCCCTCGTTCATTCTTTTCCCCCACAAGATAAACTACTCATACAAATGCATCTTGATGTTCCGTGCAACGCATGGACATCTTGCTAATTGTTGCAAAAAGCCCATGTGTGTGTGAGAGAGAGGGAGAGTGGAGGAGGACGGAGTGCATCTGTGACAAAGACACGAGGAGTGTGTGTGCGATAGGTATCAGCTTAAAATGAGGCGATAGTGTGTGTGTGCACGATCGAGAGGGCGTGTCTCAAGAAGGGAAGAAAAATCTACATAGATACAAGGAGCGCGAGAGAGACATGTATGCGATAGTGGAAGCACGAGTGTGCGGGTGTATAAACCTATCTAGAGGCTAGCTAGTCGATAAATGTTTGCGAGAGAAATACAAGTCGGGGTGCGAAAGCGAGAGTTTTGTGTGTGTGTGAGAGAGAGACGGTAGTCGGGAAGGGGAGTGGAAGCAGGAGTTGTGTGTGTGTCTGTGAGAGAGAGAGAGAGGAGACGGTAGTCGGGGTTGTCTGATCGGTAAACAAATGAATAATGTCAGTCTGGGATGGAGACGAAAAGGAGACCGCAACAAATGTTGTGTCTATAGGAGAGAGAGAGAGAGAGTAATTTTAGTGGTATGAGTCATATGTAGAGACATATAGGGTGTGCGAGAGAATCCCATAGAGAGAAAGACAAAGCCAAAGACGAGTGGAGACTGTGTGTGTGGCGGTGAAAAAGAAAGCTTAGGTACCGAGTGATAACAGAGAACAGTAGAGACGTGAGAGATAATGAAAACCGTGTAATGTATAATGATAGGGAGAGTGTGACACTTCTCAACGGAGACGTCAAGAGACTATGTTTGCAAGGATAGGAGAAACATGAAGTGAGCGTGCGGGTGAGCTGGAGAAAAGAGAGTGATAGCTACCTGAAGGAGCATGCATGCGAGAGAGATGGACGTTAAAGGAGTGAACAAAAAAGGGATTCAAATATTTGAATTCGAGATGATGATACATGTAATCCATACTCGAACCAAAATTAATCTATCAAACATGCATACTCATATGAATTCACGCACATCTTTGTTATTTATATGTAGGTATTACTGATCCATACATTTTAGTAGAACATAATTTGGTTAAATTTTTTCGAATTCAACCTTAAGATTTCGAGATCGTTGTATTTGTAAATCATATTATACATATAAGGAGCAGAATTCTTTGTTGTGCTTTTGAAAGTATATATAAAAAAAGGATGTATATAGAATGTAATTCCAATTGAAAATGGATCCCGCCCAAAAAAATAGAATACAAACAGGATTCGAATTGAGTTGGCACGGTAAACGTGCACTCTGCAAAATTTGAACGAAGCAGGGAAAGTCGCAGTAACCGCTCGAAACCAAAATTTGTGAGATGGAAATTACTACTGCCTATCCCTGCCACGCAAAGCCTATCTGCTGGATTTCTATAGGTTTCGATAGGGGTAGGTTTGTAATTTCACCCAAACGTGACGTAACCGCCTCTCACCCGGATTCATACACGGCGGGCGCTAAAACACAGTGTGTCCTCGGCCGAAATCGGCTCCCTCCATGATTCATATTCATACACGGTGGGCTCCAAAAACAAACTCTCATTGGCAAATATTCGGTGTATGCGAGATTACCGTCCTATCCCCAACCGACTGATGTTGTTGTGATGTAGTAGAAATTTGAAACGGGGGCTAAGTTTGTAAATTTCCTCGCATTTGAGACAAGCGCGCCCTGAATACATGATTCCCCCCTTCCTCTCTACCTCCTTTTTCCCCATTCGTACTCTGTGGGCGCCAAAACACCCTCTCCGCCCCACCCTCCTCCGTCTGCGGCCATCCGCCACCCCATCCACCGCTGTCCTCCTCCACCATGCCGGAGCTGATACCCCGATGCCGCCGTCCATTACAAGAGATCGACCTCTCTCATCCACGGCTTCGTACCGGGATCCTTGCATCCCGTCCTCACGCTTCATCCCCGCCGTCATCCACCTTGTCGGCGCCGCTCCTACGACCGTCTCATCCACCGCGCCCCGCCGCCACCGTCTACCCTCCTAGATCTGGTTCCACACCGCCGATAGCCATTGCTACCGCAACACCGTCAAATTCCCAGCAGATGCGTACACGACGCCGCACTAGAGGCGGTACCCTTTAGTATCTTCTCAACTTATTTATCGCAGCAAGAAAATAGATCGCCACTGCTTTACTCTAATTTCTTGTCTTGGTTGCGAAGTTGCCTTTGTCCGGTTTGCACCTTCAGATTTGCCATGGCACGCACAACAGTATACTCCCAATGTTTATGGTTTTCCCATTTTATATTCCACACTAGTTAAATCACAGTAGACTAAATTTCAAAATTGGGTCAGTCAATTTTTCAGAGCTCGACGGAGTTCGCCGGTGTGAACGAAGGGGCTCGGGTGGTTGTGGGGCCTCGCTGAACGAAGAAAACTCAATGCGGGTGGGGGTTGGGGCGGGGGTGGCGGAGGAACACTGGCGGCGGGGGCCGGTGGTCCAGCCGGCGGCCCGTGCGGTGTTCTGTATGGGAAGAATCAGAGACGAGGAAGAAGATGGGTTAGGAGACATAGGATCTTCATCCAACCACCTGAAATGGTCGAGAGACAGCTGGGAGTTGCATTCTTAATGCGCTCTGGTTCATCATGTGTGGGCACTACACAACCAACATTTTATTATCCAAAATTTGCTTGCTCTTCTTTACCATGTTACTCTTCTGTTCTTCTTTAATATGTACTCTCTCCGTTCCTAAATACAAGTCTTTGTATAGATTCCACCATGGACTACATATGGAGCAAAATGAGTGAATCTATACTCTAAAATGTATCTGGATACATCTGTATGTGATCCATAGTGAAAATCTCTACCAAGACTTATATTTTGGAACAGAGGGAGTATGATAGTAGTACAGTATGTTCCTTGCACTGAAGATGAGCAGGGACATTTGCAGTGTAGAGGTCTATATGGTCGGTTGTGATGGACACTTTGAGCCTCTTTGATTTGTAGGATTTTGCAAACATAGGAATAGGATTTGTAGTCACCTGCCCACTTGAATACTATAAGAATAGCAAGGACATGCGGGGAGCTGTGTACCCTTTGAGAGTTACACTGATATTAACAGTACCGCACCTTCACTTGAAGAGAGGTGGTATCCGAAGCCTTTCTAGCCGTACCGGTAATACTAGCACATATATTCCAGCAAGTTCCACTTTGGTGATTTTACTCTGATGCTTACGGTTTTCCCCGTTATATCTACACTATGATCTATGTAGCTGCTTTGTGTCGCACTAGCAGCAGTGCACTCTTGAAGCTAAACACTGCAATGACTTACAAAATTGGCACCAAGGCATTGAGTGCCATTCTGGATGCAATGAAACTCATACGTTCCCCACCTGTTGATTCTTGTTCAAAATATGATCCTAATGACTATTCTAACCTCGAGAAGTCAAAGGCAGATGGCCTGTCCTGTTCACCCATCAAGGTGTCTGTTCTAATTTGGCAATGTTTTATTGATTGCGGGTATCTTGCATACGTTGTCTTGCATTTCTTCTACTTTGTTGCACCGCCATCTTCTTACTTTACTCATCATATATGTCGAGATGCCATGCCCATCCATTATCAATACATATTCCATCTGTCATCATACCATGTTTTTTCACTCAAATGTTGTTCTTGTGCATCAGACATCAAAAAGGAGGAGGGTGATTGCCGAACCTGAAGGAGCACTAGCAAAGTCCTAGAAAAACGTGGTGGTGCCGGAGAAATCAGACAGCACCCCACTTATATTGGATCTACAACCAGTGACACAAAACGTAGGACCGACTCTAGCAGACTATACCCATACTTCACTGGCCACACCACTAGCCCCACCACACAGGACCTGCACTCCAGCAAAAAGTATACCGATTTCATTTTCCATAGCACTAGCTGTACCACAGAAAAATCCCACTCCAGCAAAAAGTAGAGCAAGTCCATCGGCCGAGGACCTATCCCAACTGTAGAGACGGCCAATTCCTGCAGATTGGAACCCCATTCCATTTATTCCCAGTTTAAAAGACAATGCTTCCAATGTTGTTAGGGACTACGTGCATATATTCCCATCATGGGAAGATTATTGTGAAGACAAACACCATTTTCACATCTTCCTGTCCAACTTACGTGTAAGTGCTATTATTCATGGTTATTATTTTCTTGTTTTCTGCTGATTGAACACATCAATGATTTACATTACATTGTTGTAACTAGGCGAGGGTCAATCTGGATAGTCATGACGAGCAAAGCTTGCTTGTGCTTTTCAAGGAAGCATTGCAGCAGTATCGGTGTTACCTGAGGAAATCGCACTTTGATGGCAAGTCTATAAACGAATTTCCGGTGAAGTCTCCTGTGCTAAATTTAGAAGACATTGAATGGAAAAACCTTGTTATGCACTGGTCTCGTTCCTAGGATGAGGTACTGTCTATGAAATCACATGACAATTTGAACTTCTACTTTTCCGCATGTGCCTTACGGATCTTTTTTGGAGGAAATCTGCTCGAAGAAGAATTCTGGTTTGAAAAGAATGACAGAATATCACAAACATGTTGCCCGCTGCTTTGCTCTTCTTAGTACCTGTTGTCCTGTATCACTGTAGTTGTATATGTACCTGGTTCGTTATGTGACAGCAGTATGCATGATAGCTTGCTTATCAATTGTTCGCTCCAAATTATCTGATCTGTATGAATGGTTACATTACTATAGAATATGTCCAATGCCAATGTTTTTTAAGCTCTGCATTGTTCTTGTAAGTACATGTTGTCCTTTATCAGTGTACTTATAATGACAGGTAGTTGTTCATGTACCATCACTCTACAACTTATTTTCCTTTGCCCTTCATTTTCTACACATCAGATCTATATTTACTCTTACCATAAGGTTGGTACTGAAGAAGTTTAGCTGTGCATTGCTCTTGGTTGTACCTTTTGCCTGTATCGCTGCACTTACATTTATAGCTACTTGGTTATGTAGCATCACTCTTCATCTTATCTTAAATATTCTCCATTTTTTCGTATATTATCACATATATATTTACTCTTATGAAAATGTAGAATAAAGGCAATGCTTATGAAGAAGATTCTGTGGTACACTTCTTGAATTGCCCCCCCCCCCATCAGCATGGCCAAGGCCTTTATAGAGCCTGTCTTCACCAATAATGTAAGTTTGTCCATCTCAAGCCTTCAAACTTTGTTGTATATATTTGGTTAGGCATGACTGCAACAACTATTTATTTTTGGTGTTTGCATCAAATTGCATGTTTAAAGTTTATTATGTAGTTCATAAACAAAAGTTTGTGCTTCTCAATTTATGTTTTCAGTTGTACAACCAAGTTCCTTCTTCATACCATGTAAATTAAACTATACAGAGCAAGTGATCTTCTTTTGCACTTCATGTATGCTTCTGTTCTTCATCCGTAATCCAGTTGTGTGGTGAACCTACCCACGATAGCACAATGTCATATCCTACAATGTCTTAACTATGAACAATGTTATATCATTCTACTATTATTTAAACCATCTCTTTATTTGCCAATCTGAAATGGGATAAATTGACAGCACACTAACCATTGATACGTATGAGTTCTTGATCTGTAATCCAGTGGTGTCGTGAAGCTGCCAACTCCTTCAAAATGTCATTTCCTGCCATGTCTTGACCTGAACAATACCATATTGTGTTAATGCAATTTTAAACTGTGTCACTTTATTCATCAGTAAGAAATGTGATGAATTGTCAGCACTGATACTTTTATGTGAAAAACTTGTCATCCGTCTGCTTGTTTATCTTTCAGAGTGAGGAAGATATAAGTGTTGAACAAGTGCAGTCTCATCATCTTGGTCTACTGCTTGCGCTGCAGCTCCCCAGCAGGGCTAACCTTTCTTGAACTCTATTGAAATGCTGTCGGTTTTGTATATTATTTTGTCGGCGTGTTTATTTCCATTGGTTGCGATCTTTGATGCCCAGTGTATGTAATCTTCTGCCTGCTTGTGCTTTATTATCATAGTGGCGAACCTTGATGCCCAGTGGATGTAATATGCCATAATTTCTTTATTGTATAGTCTAGGTTTTTTCTTATTCATGATGCTGCAGTTATTTTACTGTATATATATCCTGTCTTCACAGTAAACTGGCCAAACCGTAAAATTACGGTACATAATCAGGCCGTCATGTAATCACGATGTAGGTTGGGCCTGAAACGTGCTGAACAACTCACGGGCCGGCAGCAGCCCGAAATGGACCTCAGCCCATGATTGTGCGAATCAAATCACGGGCTTTTAACAGGCCAAAATTGTCTTGGTCCTTGTTTGGCCCAATTAGATATCGGCTGTGAGCAGGCCGGATGCAAACCGGGCCGTAGTTAGGCCCAACTATATGATGGGCTTTTAACAGGCCGAAATTAATATAGGGCTAAAATGTTAAACGAGCCCTTAACAGGCCAAAACTAATATCATGCCGAATTACTAAGTGGGCCTTTAGCAAGTGGGCCCAAAAGCATAGTGTCCAGTTGACGGGTCGAATCTGATATGGGCCATAATTGAGCCCAAAGCCTCTTAAAGGGCCGGACCTGATCTGGGCCGTAATTTGGCCCTGAACGTGGTAGGCTTTTAACGGGGCGGATCTCATATGGGCCATTATTAGGCCCGGAACGTGGGAGGCCATTAATGGACCGGATCAAATATGGGTCGGCATTTGGCCCAAAACATGGAAGCTAGTTAATGGGCCGGCCTACTAGGGTCCTCAAAATCTTGTGGGCCTATAGTTGGGCCGGCCCATTAATGTCAACGAAATCTCGTGGGCCTTTGGCTGGGCCGGCCCATTATGGTCTACAAGAATCTTGTGGGCCTTTACTTGGGCCGGCCCATTATGCCAAACAAAAATCTTGTGGGCCTTTACCTAGGCCAGCCCATTATGGCCCGCAAAATCTTGTGGGCCTTTAGCTGGGCCAGCCCATTGTGGTTCACAAAATATCGCGGGCCTTTAGCTGGGCCGACCCATTATGGTCTGCAAAATCTTGTGGGCCTTTAGTTGGTCCGGCCCATTTAAACTTCATGGGCCGGTCCATGTGTCAACATATCATAGGCGCGTCTCGCCCATTTGATGAGTGACACCTGTGCCAACGCGGACTTGACACGTGTCTCCTCCAACCAATGATGATTTTACACGTGGAAAATCCCCATTGGTCGGGGCTGTTAACGGATTATCGGATCCAAAACCCGACCTGATAGCTTAACGGCGTTCCGTTACGGTGGATGCCACGTGTCGGTCACCCTTGACGAAAGCACCTCTGCGGCGCGCGATTTATCGTCATGGAAGTGGACACTTCCGTGATGATCAGTTTAGTAATGTCATGGAACACTTCTACGACAACACAGGTATGACTATCTTGATTCTGTCATAAATTTGTCATTGATGTACATGCATGACAAAAAAACGTGACCTACTGTGACAAACACGTATCATCACGGAAGTGTATTTTTTGTAGTGGGAGAACTTTGTATTGAGAATAAAAGAGAGAGAAGAAGCCATCTAGCTAATAACTATGGACCCAAAGGTGTGTGGTAAACCACTCACGCTTCATTGTAGAGGCAATGGTGTTGATGTAGAAGCCCTCCGTGATCGATTCCCCCTCCGGTAGACTGCCGGAAAAGGCCCCAAGATGGGATCTCACGGGTATAGAAGGTTGCGGCGATGGAAAAGTTGTTTCGTGACTCCCCCTAATGTTTCAAGGGTATAAGAGTATATGTAGGTGAAAGAAGTACGTAGGTAGAGCTACAAGGGGCCCACGAGGGTGGGGGCGCGCCTACCCCCGGGCGCGCCCTCCTGCCTTGTGGGCCCCTCGTGGTATTTCTGACTTCAACTCCAAGTCTACTGGATTGCTTTCGGTCCAAGAAAGATCATCGCGAATGTTTCATTCCGTTTGGACTCCGTTTGGTATTATTTTTCTGTAGAACTCTAAAATAGGCAAAAAACAGAATCTGGCACTAGGCCTCCGATTGATAGGTTAGTCCCAAAACTAATATAAAAGAGCATATTAAAGCCCTTTCAACATGCAAAATAGATAATATAATAGCATGGAACAATAAAAAAATTATAGATACGTTGGAGATGCATCAAGCATCCCAAGCTTAATTCCTGCTCATCCTCGAATAGGTAAATGATAAAAAACAGAATTTTTGATGTGGAATGCTACCTAGCATATTTATCAATGTAATTTTCTTTATTGTGGCATGAACGTTCAGATCCAAAAGATTCATGACAAAAGTTTAATATTGACATAAAAATAATAATACCTCAAGCATACTAACAAAGCAATCATGTCTTCTCAAAATAACATGGACAAAGAAAGCTATCCCTACAAAATCATATAGTTTGGTTATGCTCTATCTTCATCACACAAAGTATTTAATCATGCACAACCCTGATGACAAGCCAAGCAATTGTTTCATACTTTTGATGTTCTCAAACTTTTTCAATCTTCACGAAATACATGAGCGTGAGCCATGGACATAGCATTATAGGTGGAATAGAATGGTGGTTGTGGAGAAGACAAAATCGAGATGCCCATCAATAGATATTAATGTGAGTGAGTAGGGATTGCCATGCAACGGATGCACTAGAGCTATAAGTGTATGAAAGCTCAAAAAGAAACTAAGTGGGTGTGCATCCAACTTGCTTGCTCACGAAGACCTGGGGCATTTGAGGAAGCCCATCATTGGAATATACAAGCCAAGTTCTAGAATGAAAAATTCCCACTAGTATATGAAAGTCACAACATAGGAGACTCTATCATGAACATCATGGTGCTACTTTGAAGCACAAGTGTGGTAAAAGGATAGTAGCATTGCCCCTTATCTCTTTTCTCTCATTTTTTTATTTGGGCCTTTTCTATATTTTTGTAAGGCCTCTTTTTTTCTCTTTTTTTATTTAGTCTAGAGTCTCATCCCGACTTGTGGGGGAATCATAGTCTCCATCATCCTTTCATCACTGGGACAATGCTCTAATAATGAAGATCATCACACTTTTATTTACTTACAACTCAATACTTAGAACAAAATATGACTCTATGTGAATGCCTCCGGCGGTGTACCGGGATGTGGAATGATTCAAGAGTGACCAGTATGAAAAATTATGAACGGTGGCTTTTCCACAAATACGATGTCAACTACATGATCATGCAAGGCAATATGACAATAATGCAGCGTTTGCTACGTCTTGAGCTAGTGTTGGTTTTCCTTGAAGAGGAAAGGGTGATGCAGAAATAGTAGCGTAAGTATTTCCCTCAGTTTTTGAGAACCAAGGTATCAATCCAGTAGGAGGCTCCTCAAAAGTCCCACGCACCTACACAAACAAACAAGAACTCGCAACCAATGCAATAAATGGGTTGTCAATCCCTTCACGACGACTTGCGAAAGTGAGATCTGATAGAGATACTATGATAAAATAAATATATTTTTGGTATTTTATAATATAGATTAGAAAAGTAAAGATGCAAATAAAAGTAGACTGAAAGCTTATATGATAAAAGATAGACCCGGGGCCATAGGTTTCACTAGTGGCTTCTCTCAGGATAGCATAAGTATTACGGTGGGTGAACACATTACTGTCGAGCAATTGATAGAAAAGCGAATAATTATGAGATTATCTAGGCATGATCATGTATATAGGCATCACGTCCGTGACAAGTAGACCGACTCCTGCCTGCATCTACTACTATTACTCCACACATCGAGTGCTATCTAGCATGCATCTAGAGTATTATGGTCATAAAGTATAGAGTAATGCATTAAGAAAGATTACATGATGTAGAGGCATAAACTCATGCAATATGATATAAACCCCATCATTTTATCCTCGATGGCAACAATACAATACGTGCCTTGCTGCCCCTGTTGTCACTGGGAAAGGACATCGCAAGATTGAACCCAAAGCTAAGCACTTCTCCCATTGCAAGAAATATCAATCTAGTAGGCCAAACCAAACTGAGAATTTGAAGAGACTTGCAAAAATAACTTAATCACACATAAAAGAATTCAGAGGAGATTGAAATATTTCTCATAGATAAACTTGATCATAAACCCACAATTCATCGGATCTCGACAAACACACTGCAAAAAGAGTTACATCGAATAGATCTCCAAGAAGGTCGAGGAGAACATGGTATTGAGATCCAAAAAGAGAGAATAAGCCATCTAGCTAATAACTATGGACCCGAAGGTCTGTGGTAAACTACTCACAACTCATCGAAGAGGCCTTGGAGATGATGTAGAGGCCCTTCGTGATCGATTCCCCCTCCGGCGGAGCGTCGACGAAGGCTCCAAGATGGGATCTCATGGATACAGAAGGTTGCGGCGGTGGAATTAGGTTTTCGTGGTCTGTTCTGATGTTCTCGGGGTACGTGGGTATATATAGGAGGAAGAAGTAGGTGGGTGGACGCCCGAGGGGCCCACGAGATAGGGGGCGCGCCTAGTAGGGGGGGGGAGCGCTCTCCACCCTCGTGACCGCCTAGGTTGTTGCTTGACTTCCATTTCAAGTCCTCTGGGTCACATTCGTTCCAAAAATCAAGTTGCCGAAGGTTTCATTCCATTTGGACTGCCGTTTGATATTCCTTTTCTTCGAAATACTAAAATAGGAAAAAAAACAGCAATACGGGCTGGGCCTCCGGTTAGTAGGTTAGTCCCAAAAATGATATAAAAGTGTAAAGTAAAGCCCATAAACATCCAAAACGGGTAATATAATAGCATGGAACAATCAAAAATTATAGATACATTGGAGACGTATCATGTTTCATAATAAATGGAACGGTGGAAAGTTGCATGGCAATATATCTCGAAATGGCTATGGAAATGCCATAATAGGTAGGTATGGTGACTGTTTTGAGGAAGGTAATGATGGGTGTATGGTACCGGCGAAAATTGCGCGGTACTAGAGAGGCTAGCAATGGTGGAAGGGTGAGAGTGCGTATAATCCATGGACTCAACATTAGTAATAAAGAACTCACATACTTATTGAAAAAATTTATTAGTTATCGAAATGAAGTACTACTCGCAAGTTCCTAGGGGGATAGAAAATACCATCGCTCGTCCCCGACCGCCACTCATAAGGAAGACAATCAATAAATAAAT
Source organism: Triticum dicoccoides (assembly GCF_002162155.2). Classification (NCBI taxonomy): domain Eukaryota; kingdom Viridiplantae; phylum Streptophyta; class Magnoliopsida; order Poales; family Poaceae; genus Triticum; species Triticum dicoccoides. Next base: position 368,917,270 of record NC_041387.1, on the reverse strand, counting down.
CATGCTCCAAGTTCATCACGCAATGGTTCACCATAAGTGCATGCTACGGGAATAAGAAACTTTAACACAAGTATCTCTCAAATTCACAACTACTCTACTAGCATGACTAACATCACCATCTTCATATCTCAAAACAATCATAAAGAATCAAACTTCTCATAGTATTCCATGCACTTTATATGAAAGTTTTTATTATACCCATCTTGGATGCCCATCATATTAGGACTAATTTTATAACCAAAGCAAATTACCATGCTGTTCTAAAAGACTATCAAAATAATATAAGTGAAGCATGAGAGATCAATAATTTCTATAAAATAAAACCACCACCGTGCTCTAAAAAGATGTAAGTGAAGCACTAGAGCAATATTGCCTAGCTCAAAAGATATAATTGAAGCACATAGAGTATTGTAATAAATTCCGATTCATGCGTGTATATACCAAAAGGTGTGTACAACAAGTATGATTGTGGTAAACTAAAAAGCAGAGACTCAAATCATCCAAGCAAAACAAATATCATGTGGTGAATAAAAATATAGCCTCAAGTAAAGTTACCGGTAGACTAAGACGAAAGAGGGGATGCCTTCCGGGGCATCCGCAAGCTTAGGCTTTTGGTTGTCCTTGAATTTTACCATGGGGTGCCTTGTTCATCCCAAAGCTTAGGCTCTTGCCACTCTTTATTCCAAAAATCCATCAAATATTTACCCAAAAACATGAAAACATCACAACACAATACTTCGGCAGAAAATCTCATGAGCTCCATTAGTATAAGAAAATAAATGACCACATTAAGGTACTTTAATGAACTCATTCTTTATTTATGTTGGTGTTAAACCTACTTTATTCCAACTTCTGCAAGGTTCATACCCCCCGATACTACTCATAGATTCATCAAAATAAGCAAACAACACACGAAAAACAGAATCTGTGAAAAACAGAATAGTCTGTAGCAATCTGTAACTTTCAAATACTTTTGTAACCACAAAAATTCTGAAATAAATTTCTGGACGTGAGGAATTTGTTTATTAATCATCTGCAAAAATAATCAACCTAAAAGCACTCTCCAGTAAAAAATTACGGCTATTCTCGTGAGCGCAAACGTTTCTGTTTTTTACAGCAAGATCGCAATGACTTCACCCATGTCTTCCCAAAGTTTCTACTTGGCACAAACACTAATTAAAACATAAAACCACATCTAAACAGAATATAGATGAATTATTTATTACTAAACAGGAGCAAAAAGCATAGAACAAAAATAATATTGGGTTTTCTCCCATCAAGCACTATCATTTAACGCCCCTAGCTAGGCATAAAAAACAGAAATGGATCTAGGTATTGCCATAATAATGATAGGGCAAATCGCGAAAAATCATCTCATACTCCCTACGTTCAGCGGCAAGTTTTCTTTGTGGCAAGCAAAAGTAATCAAAAGGGCTAAATTTAATGGGACAAAAGTCCCCAAGATCAAGCTCGAGAGGAATTGGTTCCTCCTTTGGCCCCTCATATTGCACAACCAATTCATCATTATAAGCATTCTTTTGGCAAAAAGTCATGAGCCTTTGTTCAAGAGGAAAACCTAACCCATTGTTCTGAATAGAAAAATTATAATTAGGTTCAGAAATCCTATCAACTATAACATCGGCAGGAACCTTTTTTCTAAGGTTTTCATTAAAAGCAACATGATCTAAAGATCATAAACGCATTATGTTTTCTTGATTAAAAAGAATTTCTTCTATGGGAGGGTGACTAACATCCACCCTATAATGCGCAAAAATTTCATTGGCCTCTTTCATTATAAATCTAAACTCATGAACTAGAAAGATTGTAGCTGCTCGCTTAACAGAAGAATGCTCGATATTGGAAAACTCTAGAAAAATCCTTTGTATGCAAGGATGCATGTGGATAAATTGTCTTTCAATTTCAACCACGAGCAAAGATATAGCATCCGCAAGACTACTAGTTCTATGAAGAATAGACCTGCCCATAGCGGGCAAAGCACCGGCACAAGTAAATAAATCTTGAATAACTCATTTTCCAATGATATTGCCACTACCAATCCAGAATTTTATTGTATGTAAAATAGTAGGTTCTTCATGAGGTTTATCAAAAGCATCAAAGTTTCCCCCATCATTACTACTATCTTTTTCAACGATAACCTCCCTAGTTTCAGACATGATGGAAACAAACCGCACTAACGAACGAACACACAAGAGGCAAGCAAAAAGAGACGAAGGGAAGAGGGCGAAGAAAAGGAAAAGGTTCTTGAAAATCATTTTAGAAGTGGGGGAGAGGAAAACTGGAGGCGAATTGAAAATAATGTAATGCGAGGAAGAAGAGTTTATGATAGGTACTTGATATGTCTTGACTTGACGTAGATCTCCTCGGCAACGGCGCTAGAAATTAGCAAGTTGACGCGAGACAAATTTTGACATGACTTGGCGTAAATCTCCCCGGCAACAGCGCTAGAAATTCTTCTTGCTACCTCTGGAGCTTGCGTTGGTTTTTCCCTTGAAGAGGAAAGGTTGATGCAGCAAAGTAGCGTAAGTATTTCCCTTAGTTTTGAGAACCAAGGTATCAATCCAGTAGGAGACAATCCACAAGTCACCTACTATCTGCACAAACAATCAATAACCTTGCAACCAACGTGAAAAAGGGGTTGTCAATCCCTTCATGGTCACTCGCAAAAGTGAGATCTAATAAAGATAGTAAAGTAAATATTTTTGGTATTTTTGTTGTATAGATTGGAAAGTAAAGATTGCAAAATAGTAAACGAGATGCGATATAATGGAAAAGAGAAGTAATATAATAGAGAAGAGACCCGGGGCCATAGGTTTCACTAGTGGCTTCTCTCAAGATAGCATGTATTACGGTGGGTGAACAAATTATTGCCGAGCAATTGATAGAAAAGCACATAGTTATGAAGATATCTAAGGCAATGATCATGAACATAGGCATCACGTCCGTGTCAACTAGACGAAACGATTCTGCATCTACTACTATTACTCCACACATCGACCACTATCCAGGATGCATCTAGAGTATTAAGTTCATAAGAATGGGGTAACGCATTAAGCAAGATGACATGATGTAGAGGGATAAACTCAAGCAATATTATATAAACCCATCTTTTTATCCTCGATGGCAACAATACAATACGTGTCTTGCTGCCCCTACAGTCACTGGGAAAGGACACCACAAGATTGAACCCAAAGCTAAGCACTTCTCCCATTGCAAGAAAGATCAATCTAGTAGGCCAAACTAAACCAATAATTCGAAGAGACTTGCAAAGATATCAAATCATGCATATAAGAATTCAGAGAAGAACCAAATAATATATATAGATAAACTTGTTCATAAATCCACAATTCATCAGATCTCGGCAAACACACCGCAAAAGAGTATTACATTGAATAGATCTCCAAGAACATCGAGGAGAAGTTTGTATTGAGAATAAAAGAGAGAGAAGAAGCCATCTAGCTAATAACTATGGACCCGAAGGTCTATGGTAAACTACTCATGCTTCATTGGAGAGGCAATGGTGTTGATGTAGAAGCCCTCCTTGATCGATTCCCCCTCCGGCAGATCACCGGAAAAGACCCCAAGATGGGATCTCATGGGTACAGAAGGTTGCGGTGGTGGAAAAGTGGTTTCGTGGCTCCCCCTGATGTTTCTAGGGTATAAGAGTATATATAGGCGAAAGAAGTACGTCGGTGGAGCTACAAGGGGCCCACGAGGGTTGGGCGCACCTACCCCCCTGGCGCACCATCCTGCCTCGTGGACGCCTCGTGGCGTTTCTGAGTTCAACTCCCAGTCTTCTGGATTACTTTCCGTCCAAAAACGATAATCGCGAAGGTTTCATTCCGTTTGGAATCCGTTTGGTATTCCTTTTCTGTAAAACTCTAAAATAGGCAAAAAACAGAAAGTGGCACTAGGCCTCCGGTTAATAGGTTAGTCCCAAAAATAATATGAAAGAGCATATTAAAGCCCATTAAACATCCAAAATAGATAATATAATAGCATGGAACATTAAAAATTTATAGATGCATTGGAGACGTATTAGTGAGAACCACACTACACGACATATAGAACATATAAACAGGAGCAACAGATTGCATGGTAAAATTAGATAGCACAATTCACTAGAATTTGTTAAGGAAAGGCAGGAGCAGCACACGCAATGGGTAAACCGAGCATGCTTAACCAGTGTATCTAGCAAATGGCAAGGTGCTCCTCCAAGATATGGGGGTCGGCATGAATGGTAGCCATCGCGACCTCATCTGTGCTTGCGGCCACGATTTGCTTCTCCGCTGCCAAATGCTCCTTGAGCTCCTAGCTATATTGCGTGCACCACGGCTTAGGGCTGCGCTTATTTTGTGGATGGGTCGGTGATTTGGGTAGAAGATGCCGCGCCGGTGGTTGGGGCACATGGAATGTGGAAGGAGGAGGAGGATGGGGGTCTGGTGTGGATTACCTATCTGGATAGACGAGGCCGAGCAGCATGAAGGTGGGTGGCCGGCGAGAGGGGCAGCGCTGCTAGCAAGGAGTGAAGGTTTCAACTTGGAAAGGAAGGAGGAAACAGAGGAAATGTGGCTTTTGGTAAGGGGGAGAGGGCGGGGAGGTAGATATTTCCACGGAAGCCGAAAATTTCGAATCGCTTCAGGGAAAAACTGGCATGCAAAGTGTCATCAGACATGGTCCCTTATTCAGAATTGTTTTACGATATGTGAACATCACAAACGATTCAGATAGCTACCCATGTGTGATGAGTTTGAACGTCAAAAATTCTGGTTCCAATTTCCCTGGTTGCAGTGCTCATCCACATCATTGCATAATTTGGGTACACAAAGGAGACTATAGCACACCCACACTTCTTAATCAAGCAAGTACATCAATTAAAGAGAGCTAGCTGGCCTAAACATTACTCTAAAAAATTAAAGACCGGCGCTCTTAATTAAACTAAACAAAGAGTACTACTACGGCTGGTGCTCATCGATCTCTGCCGCCTCCTCCATGTCCAGCTCACGCCTGGCGATCTCCTGGGGAAGGAGCTCCATGGCATCCATCGCACCATATTCGGCGGCATCTTGCCATCCGCGTCTGCCATCTCTTTGGAAAAGTCCGCCACGAGCTAGGCATGGCCGGCCAAGATTTGGGCTTGGACGGGCTCCGTCGTTGCAAGGTATGCGGCGGAGGAACGAACGACTGCTCGAACGCTCTCGGGAATTGCCAACTCTTCGTCCGTGGGTTGCCGGCCGTTGTCGGAGAAGCTTCGTTCGATTTGTGCAATGACCTCCAAGAGCTGGGCGTGGGCGGCCTCGACATGGTCGTGGGCGACCTCTATTAGGGATAAGGCCATCACTGTGGAACGGACAGCTGTTGTGCCGCTCTCACCAGCTGCTATCCTCGAGGCAGATGTTGCTGCTGCCACTTGAGAAGCAACAACGGCCGTTTGGGCTGCCATGGCCGCCCGGTCACAGATTGCGGCCACGCTCATGCACCTTGTTAGCACGCGCATGGTGGTTGTGGCCGCGCTCTCACCGAGGTGGGCCGTCAAAGTTGCCCTCACAATGCGGGTCCATGTCGCCATCCTTCACCGGTGACGATTGAACGGTGAAATGATATTTGCGGAGCGAGCTAGTGTGCTTGACACGCTGGATGTGCACTGTAGCTGACGCACCTTGTCACGTAAGCCATAGGCGTACTATACACCGACGGTTCTCCACTTGTACTTCATCTCACATGGTTGGTGATAATAAACTATGTGGGATCTACTTGATTTTTAATTTTGATTTGAATTACATAATGGGGTCACAACAGCAATGGATGATGTTTGAATTGCTAGACCTTTTATATGAAGTGAACGTGCAACTATATGTGTGTCATAAAAAAATTGGAATTGTTCAGGGTTTGTTTGAACATTTTTATACGGTAACTTGGTTTTCTAGGCATTTCAGGTGCACAACTCAAAATGAAATCACATGCTCCAGTCCATAAAAATGGGTTGCAAAATCAAATGTTTGTCCTTGGTTGCAAGCCTAGGTCACATGCAAGAAATGAGAATGAATGTCAAACAACTTGACACTGTCGGTCAGACGCTAACATTGAGATACATGCTTTTAACATTCTAGTAAATCGAAAACTCGTCTGAAATTCATGAAACTTGACATGATATCTTGGAACAGCAGCGACATGTCGTGGTGAAAATATTGTCCCATTTGGGGCAGGTGTGGGTATAAGCTTCCCGCAAACCAGAGCTTCTCTCACAACAAGCCTGATGGTTTCAGTAGGGTACGTGCCACCTTGGGGGACGAAATGATATATGTTGCCTCTTCTTACTTTCAAAATGTTTCTCATGTCAACATAGAACAACATGAGTGTTGTGTCAATTTTTGGGATTTTTCGGGGTTTGTTTTGACATTTTTATGCATTAATTGCATTTTGAATGCATTTATGAGCACAATTAAAAATAAAACTACATGCACATGCTCTAATGCATATAAATTGGTTGAAAATTCAAATATGTTTCATTGGTTGCATGCTTAGGTCCCATGCAAGAAATTGGAATGAATGTCAAACACCCTACCACCGTCAGTCGGCCACAAACATTGAGATTCCTGGTTTTTAAATTCTAGTAAATCCAACACTAGTTTGAAATTCATGAAACTTGGCATGCTATCATGGAGCAGCATCAACATGTCGTGGTAAATTGTTTGTCCCATTTGGGGGCAGGTTTGGGGATATTCTTCTCACAAACCAAAGGTTCTCGCAACAAGCCAGATGGTTTCAGTAGGGAACGTCCCACCTTTGGGGATGAAATGATCTGTTGCCTCTTATTGCTTTCAATTTTTTTCTAGTGTCAACATAGAACAATAGGAGTGTTGTGTTAATTTTTGGGATTTTTTGGGGGTTCGTTTGGACATTTTTATGCATTAATTTCATTTTCAATGCATTTATGAGCACAATTCAAATTTGAACTACATGCGCATGCTCTAATGGATATAAATTGGTTGAAAATTCAGATATGTGTCCTTGGTTGCATCCTTAGGTCGCATGCAGGAAATGGGAAAGAATGTCAAACACCCCGCCACCGTCACTCGGCCGTAACATTGAGATTCCTGACTTTTAAATTCTAGTAAATCCAAAACTCGTTTGAAATTCAAGAAACTTGGCATGCTATCATGGAGCAGCATCAACATGTTGTGGTAATTTTTTGTCCCATTTGGGGAAGCTTTGGTATAAGCTTCTCACAAACCAGAGCTTCTCACAACAAGCCTGATGGTTTAGGTTGGAAATGTCCCACTTTTGGGGACAAAATGATATGAGCTGCCTCTTATTGCTTTCAAAATTTCTAGTGTCAACATAGAACAACAGGAGTGTTGTGTTAATTTTTGGGATCTTTCGGGGTTCATTTTGACATTTTTATGCATTAATTGAGTTTTCAACGCATTTATGTGCATAATTCAAATTTGAACTACATGCACATGCTCTAATGCATATAAATTGGTTGAAAATTCAAATCTATGTCCTTATTTGCATGATTAGGTCCCATGCAAGAAATGGGAATGAATGTCAAACACCTTGTCACCGTCACTCGGCCGCAAACATTGAGATTCCTGGTTTTAAAATTCTAGTAAATCCAAAACTCGTCTGAAATTCATGAAACTTGGCATGCTATCATGGAGCGGCATCAACATGTTGTTCTAATTTTTTTGTCCAATTTGGGGCAGGTTTGGGTATAAGCTTCTCACAAACCAGAGCTTCTCACAACAAACCTGATTGTTTCGGTAGGGAACATCCCACCTTCGGGGACGAAGTGATATCCATTGCCTCTTATTGCTTTAATTTTTTTTTCTAATGTCAACATAGAACAACAGGAGTGTTGTGTTAAATTTTGCAATTTTTCGGGGTTCATTTGGACATTTCTATACATTAACTGTGTTTTCTAGGCATTTCATGTGCATAATTCAAACTTGAACTACATGCACATGCTCCAGTGCATATAAATTGGTTGAAAATTCAGATATGTGTCCTTGGTTGCATCATTAGGTCCCATGCAGGAAATGGGAATGAATGTCAAACACCCTGCCACCGTCATTTGGCCGTAACATTGAGATTCCTCGCTTTTAAATTCTAGTAAATCCAAAACTCGTCTGAAATTCAAGAAACTTGGCATGCTATCATGGAGCGGCATCAACATGTTGTGGTAATTTTTTTGTCCCATTTGGGGAAGCTTTGGTATAAGCTTCTCACAAACCAGAGCTTCTCACAACAAGCCTGATGGTTTCGGTTGGGAATGTCCCACCTTTGGGGACAAAATGATATCAGCTGCCTCTTATTGCTTTCAAAATTTCTAGTGTCAACATAGAACAATAGGAGTGTTGTGTTAATTTTTGGGATTTTTTGGGGTTCATTTTGACATTTTTATGCATTAATTAAGTTTTCAATGCATTTATGTGCATAATTCAAATTTGAACTACATGCACATGCTCTAATGCATATAAATTGGTTGAAAAATCAAATCTGTGTCCTTATTTGCATGCTTAGGTCCCATGCAACAAATGGGAATGAATGTCAAACACCCTGCCACCATTACTCGGCCGCAAACATTGAGATTCCTGGTTTTAAAATTCTAGTAAATCCAAAACTAGTCTAAAATTCATGAAACTTGGCATGCTATCATGGAGCGGCATCAACATGTTGTTCTAATTTTTTTGTCCAATTTGGGGCAGGTTTGGGTATAAGCTTCTCACAAACCAGAGCTTCTCACAACAAGCCTGATTGTTTCGGTAGGGAACGTCCCACCTTCGGGGATGAAGTGATATCTGTTGCCTCTTATTGCTTTAAATTCTTTCTAATGTCAACATAGAACAACAGGAGTGTTGTGTTAAATTTTGCAACTTTTTGGGGTTCATTTGGACATTTTTGTACATTAACTGTGTTTTCTAGGCATTTCATGTGCATAATTCAAATTTGAACTACATGCACATGCTCCAGTGCATATAAATTGGTTGAAAAATCAAATCTTTGTCCTTGGGTGCATGTTTAGGTCTCATGCAAGAAATTGGAATGAATTTCAAACACCAGGGCACTGTTGATTGCCGGCAAAACATTGAGATACTTTGTTTTTAAATTTTAGGAAATCCAAAACTCGTCTAAAATTCATGAAACTTGGCATACTATCATGGAATGGCACCCGACATGCTGTGGTATGTTTCGTGTCCATTTTGAGAGAAGAAGCACTCGAATAATATCCAACAAAGGCATTTTCAAACAAATAGCTGCCACTCTAACCTCGCAAACATTTGTATAATTTAAATCGTGTGCGTTATGTTAACCATTCACGTGACATCATGTGTCTTGGTTTTAATGGCTATAGGAGGTGTCATGCGGACAACTGCTAGACTGAATGGGAGGCGTGCAAGCGCAGTCCGGTGCGTAGGCTGATCGAGAGGCGTGCAAGCTGTCCTCCAATGCATAGGCTCACCGGGAAGCATGCGAGTTGTACGCTGTGCAGACTCACCGGGAATCAAGCCCTTTGACTTCCATGGCCACCTGCCTTCCTCTCTATTAATGGCGCCCGAGCCGCTTCTTAATATGGGCAGCCTTACTGTTCGCCTCCCATTCCCCTCCCTCCCGCAGACCTCCACCAACGCCATGGAGCAGAAGGATCATCTGCCACTAGTCTTCAAGTTTGGTGAAGTTGACTCCGAGCGAGAGGATATAGAAAATAAGGAGGAATGGGGCCTCATGGACATGGCCCGAAACGAGCTGGCCGCGGCTATTGCTGCCCCCGCTCCCGTCCCAACTCCCATCCCCGCGCCCGCGCCAGCAAGCATCCCCGTAGCATTCATGGGCTGGACGCCGAGCACTATCACCGAGGTGTCCGCGGACCCGCGCGGGCTCATGTACATGCTAGCGCCAGCGCCCGTGACCGTGCCCGTGCGTGCCCCCCACCCACCGCGGCGCTGGTCCCCATGCATTTGGCTGCACCCGTCGCGCCCGTGCCCATACACGCGCCCCTCTCATCGGCATGGGCCGCTGCTGTCGACCGCTCTCTCTCAGCGCCGCCAACTGCCCTCCACCCGCGCCCCTCCCGTCGATCGCGCGATGACATGATGTTTGCTTTACAAGTGAATAACATTCTGAGCTGCCTTGAAGACTTCAACAATGGCGTCCCAGAGGACGACAACGACAAGGGCGGCGCGGCATGCTGCCTCCGCCGCCGCCGGAAATAGTTTTTTCCTGGGTTTAATATTGTATCTCGATCGCAAACGTTTTAGTGAGAACACCCGTATGCAAACCGACAGCTTCCCGAGGAAGCCAAGGGAAGATGTGCCGAGCAGGATTTGTGCAGCTCTTGATCGCAAACGTTTTAGATAGAACACCCATGTGCAAAGTGAGAGCAGGATTTGTGCATCTCTTGAACGCAAACAATTGTTTTGGATGACCCGTGTGCAACCACTTACAAACAATTTGGTAAGATTTGCATTTGTCATATTGGATATGTTGCCATTTGTCAAACTTCAAAGATTAGCATTTGTTGATCTAGTAAAATTACCATTTGTCAACCTTGTAACACTACGATTTGTCAAAATATGCAGCTAAAAATCACTAGCACTATCTAATTTTTGTAACTAAAATTCAGTAATTAAGCATAGATTTCATTCATAGATTAAGTAGTTGTGCTTAATTTATACAAACAGTATAACTCGACAGCTGAACCGACAAACTTTTCCCCAATTGTTGCCAACCACCTACTAAAATAGCTAGTTCTGCTTTATATACTAGCTAATTTTAAGTATGTTGTATAGTTCCACCACATATATAGTCAGATGAACTGAACAAAATAGCCCCAAAATACTACTACTACGGAGGGGCTTTGTACTACTTCCGTCAACCTCTCCTCTGCCGAGCGAGCTCAGTAAGAGGAGGAGGAGGAGGAACCTACCAACGAGCTGGACAAATGCAATACAGTGCCTACTCCTGCTACACGTTCAGCGACGCTCGCTAGCTCGAACACCCACTGCCACTCCAGAAGATCCTACTTGAAGTGGTGGTTCTCCTCGTAGATCTCATGATTCCACACCTATGGGGCGGCGGGTGTTGTGTCCATGGCGGCTGTAAGGCTCTTTGCATGCTTGATGAGGCCCTCCTCCTCCTCCCACAGGAACTCGGTGTAGCGCGCAAGGTCGGTGACGCACGTGACAGCATCCACCTACACTTCCCACCTTCGGGCGACGATGGCGGAGTGGGTGATGACCCAGCGGTTGGCGATGGGCTGGCAGCCAGGGCGGCCATTGATGGGGTGCCCATCACGACCACCACCTACCGCCTTCGGGACGCGGTGGCGGAGCGGGTGATGGCCACGGTGGCCGGCAGTGGGGTGTCGGCCACGACGGCCACCTCCCGCCTTCGGGCAGTGGTGGCAGAGCAGGCAATGGCCTGGCTTTCGACTGCGGTGTGGCGGGAATGGTGGCCGGCAATAACTGCTGACAGGCACCGGCGGCGGAGCATGTGGTGGGTGTTCCGCGCAAACACAACAGGGATGCCACGTGCACTACACTACGCCGGGGACTGCGCCGCCGCCGCGGTGTAGGCCCAGCTAGAGCTGTCGTCTCATGACGACGGAGTGGCTGAGTGACCACAGCGGACCGGTGCCATTGGCGATTGTGGGAGAAGTAGACAAGATAAGCTACAGGGACGGAGGAGAAAATGCGACGCAGGACTCGCCGATCGTGAGGGTTTTTATAGCAGGCCGGTAAGCTTTGGGATATTGGGGGATTTCACCCAGTCAGGCGGTAAGCTTGCGCAGGAACATGCGAGGTTGCGTGTGAATGGGCTCTCTGACGATTCACTGGCGCCACTGTTTGGCCAAAAGAACACTCCCACACGCTGCGCAAGCTTGCGCTGTAAGCCGTCTATGGCAGTGGGGTGACAAGATGTGCGAGAGGTGGATTAAAGGCCACGTACACATACGGTTAATGAAAAAACATTTGCGATTGAATTACCTACTATACACACGTCCTGGTTTATAAGGATTTAACTAATAAAATACGAATGCATGTCGCCAAAGATTATATAGTTGGATTCGTATTTGAACATAGTTTCCAATTATATAAATTTAATAACATGCATTAACATCTTGTTGGTTAAATTTGAGGGCAAAGTATGGCACATAATATAAATGGGACTATAGACCAAGACGGAGGTAGTAGCACACGACCGCTCTCTACGCAGCGACGCAAGTGTCGGACGACTTGTAGGCAACCATTTCCTGCGTGCACTATAAAAAAAAGACACATCCGTGACATTTTGGGACGAACAAAAAAAATTTCTGTCATACTTATGACACTTCTATGACGATAATTGTGACAAAACCCGGTATCATCATAGATGTGGTGGGCTCCTACTTCTATGACAAAAATCAAGACAAAAAATGGGCCTTTCGTCCTGGGTGGGCCGGATATGCAGCTGCATGACATTCTTTGAGCCGTCCATAACAGAAAAAAACCATGGTAGAAGCGAGGGCGAGGAAAATTTCAGCGAGTTCCTGGTTACGGTGGGTGGTCGGGGGACGAGCGATGCGCGTTTCTCTCGTACACGTATGCACTTGTGCGAGGCATTGGGATCTAACTGAACCCGAGCAAGGCGTTGGGCTCTAACTGAACCCGAGCGATTGCACTGCTACGCGTTACTGAAACCGAGCGATCGATCAATGGCTATTAACTGAACCCGATCGAGCGATTCCTTTGCTGCTGCTGCTAACTCAAGCTGATCGATGATCCCTATGGATGAACAGTGAGAGTTGTGGGGGGGCTTGCTTGAATAGTGAGCAGTGGGGGTGGATGAACAGGACCCCGTGGTGTTGCCTCTGGATGAACAGGACCCCGATCGATCGAGCTGGTTGGGGCTGGTTGAACAGGACCGCGTGGAGGGCTGGATGAACAGGACGACCCCATGGAGGGCTAGATGGATAGTAGACGGTGGATGGGTGGATGAACAGTAGCCCGTGGAGGGGTGGCTGAACAGGAGCCCGTGGAAAGGGGTGGTTGAACAGTAGCCGGTGGAGTAGTGCGCGGTGGAGGCTGGATGAACAATAGCCCGTGGATGAACAGTCATAGGTGGAGGCTGGAGGAGGTCGACGGTGGATGAACAGTAGCCCGTGGAGGCTGGAGGAGGTCGACGGTGGAGATGAACAGTATCCTGTGGAGTCTTGTTTTGCAGTATGCCACACCCCTCCCGATGAACAGGACCCCCGTTTCGACTGTAGCGCTCCAACACAAGTCCGTTTCCTCCGTTTTGCGGTACGCCACACCCCTCCCGATCAACAAGACCCTGTTTCGACCGTAGGAGGTCCAACACAAGTCCGTTTCCTCCGTTTTGCGGTATGCCAGACCCCTCCCGATGAAAAGGATCCCGTTTCGAATGCGGCCGGTCGAACACAAGGTCGTTTCCTCCATTCTGCGGTACGCCAGACCCCTCCCAATGAACAGGATCTTGTTTCGAACATGGCCGGTGGAACCCAAGGCCGTTTCCTCCGTTCTGTGGTACGCCAGGTCTGGTTTCCATCGCCTATTCCATCAAGCCGGTTGGCTCCCATGCGTTCTGTTGCCTCCCAATGAACAAGACGCATTCCGTTGCCTCCCCATGAACACGACGCATTCCGTTGCCTCCCCATGAACACGACGACGATGCAGTTTCTCTATTCCGACACAGCCATGTACACGAGCCCTGGCCGTACGTATGCGTGAGTAGGCGTTTGAGATCCCACCCGTATGTACATACGTGGTTGTATTTTTTTCTTGCACACTAGCCGCTATACGTACGTGTACATGCGATGTGTGCGCCTCTACTACGACACATGCACGCCGCTACGTTGACCAGTATGTACGTACACATTCATGACCAGAATGACAATGCTACGTACGCTTGGACCAGGTGGGTCCCGACTGTCAAGCATCTCCTTGTGTGCGAAGATGTAGCTGGCGGGTCCCAACACTCAGGGGGCGAATCGTTTTTTTGCCCAGATGCACTTTCTTGCGTGCGAAGATGTAGCTGATAGGTCCCACCAGTCAGGGGGCGAATCATATTTTTTGCCCGTAATATGGACGCATTTCCTTGCGTGTGAAGACGTAGCTGGTAGGTCCCAGCAGTCAGGGGGGAAATGTTTTTTTCGTGAAATACGTTGGCCTGTCTGGTGGGTCACTGCTGTTAGGTGGAGGTATCATTATTTTCCGCGTAATAAGGAGGCACTACCTTGCTGCGTCCGTGGACCCAGCTGTCAGCCTCTCCACATACAGTTCATGTCCGATAGAAGTCGTTCCTTGACCACGCTGACCATGCCACACGGAGAGCACCACAGTGGTGGACGACGGCGAGGCCTAGGAAGGGGACGACGCGGAGCCAGGGAAGACGCGACAGTGGATGCCCACGTGGAGAGGAGTACGAGGGTTCACTGGTTCGGCTGCAGTGTGAGGCTGCCGTCGCTGCAGAATAACAGGGGGTGTGGGTGAGTAGAGGGATGGCATGGCCAGCGGTGGGAGTATTATGGGGGCATTGAGGCCTCCGCGGCAGCACAACCGGCCACGGGAGACAGGAGTATGCGGCACGACCGGCGCTGCTTTAGGCGACTGGAGCAAGAACACCAGAGGTTGAAGAAGCACGACGACCGTTGGATAGACATCGTATGGTCACTGGAGCTAGAATCGTTCGTATTGACTAAGTTGACAAAGCCCTGTGTCCCCGTCAACTTGGTAGGCCCACAAGTCAGCCTCCCACCAAGGAGGGTCCCAGCTAGCAGGGGGAGTATTCATTTTTTTATGCGTAATAAGGAGGCACTTCCTTGCGGCTGCCGTGGACCCAGCTATCAGCCTCTCCACATACAGTACTCTTCTGATGGAAGTCGGTCATTAACCACATTGACCACGCCGCGCCGAGAGCACCACTGCTATGGATGACGACGAGGCCTAGGAAGGGGATGACTAAGAGCCGGGGAAGATGCGGCAGTGGATGCCCACATGGGGAGGAGTATGAGGGTTCACTGGTTTGGCTGTGGTGTGAGGCTGCCGTCGCCGCAGAATAACCGGGGGTGTGGGTCAGCGGAGGGATGGCCTCGCCAGCGGTGGGAGTAGTATGGGGGCGGTGAGGCCTCCACGGCAGCACACCCGGCCACGAGAGGCAGGAGCAGGCGGCACGACCGACACTGCTTTAGGCGGCTGGAGCAAGAAGACCATAGGTTGAAGAAGCACTACGGCCATTGGATGGACACCGTACGGTCACTGAAGCTAGAATCGTTTATATTAACTGAGTTGACAAAGCCCTTGGTACGCGCCAACTTCGTAGGCCCACAGGTCAACCTCCGAAATGGTGCACCCCAGATGTCAGGGGGAGGAATCATTTTTTGGGCGGCCGAAGCTAGAATATCCGAGATTGAAGAAGAAGCACGACATCCGTTGGATAGACATCCAACAGCCACTGCTGCTAGAACCGTGTGTTGACTATAATAAGTTGCCGAAGCCTTGCATACGCGTTAACTTATTTTTTAGGGGATGCATCAACTTAGGAGGCCCACAAGTGTGTGGTAGAGAACTTATAGCCCATTTGCGATTTGTAAGAATGTATAGACCATTTTTGAATTCTAATGGAATTTACTACAGCCCATTTACAGTTTGTTAAAAGTACAACCCATTTTCTAGATAGGACAACAATTAATAATTTCAACCAACCGTTCAAGACAGAATTCAATAAAATTTCCCACATTTTGATGGGATCCGAAATATTTTTATCCCGAAATTCCTAGTCAGATTAAATATAAATTTGTATTAGGTAAAAATCCAACGAAACATTGCGCGTGCAACAATGAAAAATTAAGATTTTCAAAATCCATAAATAATATTTTATAAACTAATTTCGCGTTTGGTGCATTTTTTATAGTTACTGCCAAGTTTTTATAATTACATCCCATTTATTATTTTTAAATCCCATTTTCCTGTTAAGCCTTATCCATCCCTCCTAGGAAAGATTTGCAGCCCAACAGGGCGGAGAATAACAAGTTGACCTTGCCTGGGTATTCCTCAAAAAAACGTATAGTTGGGCTAGCCATTTTCATCTTGAAAAAATTTATATCTGGGCTGGATATCTGGCCTGGGCTAGACGGGCCACAGCCCGCCAAGTTAATACCCTCCTCTCCTCTGAACAACAACGAAATCATCGCCAAGAAAAACTCTGCAATGCTCACACCTCAAAAACACAAATACTGCTCGAGCTTCTTGGTCCCAGCTGTCGGCCGCACCTTGTGCAATTCTCTCATATTGACTACATAGGTTGACAATGGTGTGGGACCGTGATGTCAGGAAACCAGGAGGAAGGAAAAAAAATATAGTTGTACATAATAAGGAGGCACTTGCGTACGTACTGCTATGGCCCTAGTGGGTCCCTACTGTCATCCAGTCAAAATAAAGTCATGTCCTGAATCCTCATGTTCGATGACGATGTTAACAATTCTCGGCGCCATGGCGAGCGCAACAACTCGAAGGACGATGGAGAGGGCCTCGCGGGCCCTATGGATGGTCTGATACAGCGCCCACTGCTCATTCAGGAAGCCAGGATCATCGGACACCTATGAGCACCTTCAAGAAACTGAGACGACATGAAATGGTAAGGCCGTGCTTGGAGCTCTGGTTTATTTCACACCTGTATTAACATACAAGTGTAATTTACTCATCATCGGAAACAACATGTAAAATACAGGCGTAATGAAATTGAGGGCCCAAGGTCTGTAAGTAAAACCGGCGGGTTACACGTGTAATTTGAGAGACCAGTGTATATTTTACTAGTCAAAATGGACCAACGAAGCGCTTCGCCCGAGACCATCTGCTTTTATTTACAAAGCGTCAGTTCTACAAGCGGTTTTGGTTGGAAAACGACGATCCAATCACGGCCTAAGATGATGAGTTGGTCGGAAGATCATATGGTTTCACGTCTAACCTACCCGAGTTTTCGTATAGGCTATGAATGAAACATAAGACGATGAACTTCTTAAGCATGGAAACAATAGAAGAGGATGATCTTCTTAACAAGCAAATCACTGGCATGAGATCGGCAGGAACAACAATACGAAGCATTATTCTCAGGAGGCACGGTGAACAGCTCATGATGCCGCATGCCAGAACATTCCAAGCTCAACTATGCAATCAAACACAAGGCCTGGCATTACATAGACAATATTCAGAACAAACTCTTAACACAGAATATCTCAGCAGAGTAACTATTTACTTCGAAACTGAACACAGGAATAGGAAAAAACAATCGACGCTGCTCATAGCAAAGGGCGTCCCACTCAAAAATATCAAATGCATGTCTTCTGGCTAACATGAATGAGCAAATTTTGACTTGGTTTTCCAATTCCAATATATTAAACTAACGTCTTCTTGCTAACATCAACGATTAAAATTTGACAAGCTTTTCCCGTTCAAAATATATAATGCCTATGATCGTGGAGTCCTGTCGTGGCTTCTTGTACTTGTTTGGGCACTTTTTGCCCAGTGCACTCCACATGTTGTAGAGTTGCCAATTCTCTCTGCAGACTAGTCATGCCACTAGCATCTAATAATACTCTGTAAAGCTTCTCAGTCATTCCTTCTGTAATGTAGTGCAAACAGTGACTGATTCTTTCTGCAAACTGGAACAACCAACTGGACCCAGTAATGCAGTAGTTTGCCTTGGACACATTGGCTCCTTTTGTGCAGTTCAACTAAAATCGAAGTCGGAATAAAACCAAGCTTTAATTTTGATATCCCTGTAAGCGAAAATAGGTATAAGGGAAACAATTACTGAGAAATAATGTTGATGACTTGTACTACCAGAAGAAAAGCATCTACTGATCTACCTTATCTGTATGGGAAACAAAGAAGGAGAGTAGCAATGCTCCATCAGTGTGATTCATTCATATTGACTGAGACATTATCTTAACAATGCATTGTTTCAACATGTATAAAGAACGGCAAAGCAAAAAAGTAACATTTCTAAAACAATGCAACTGATTCATTTTAATAGAGACATTATCTTAACAATACATTGGTTAAACATGTAGAAAGAACTACAAAGCAGGATAGTAGCATTCCTAACAAGTGTTGCAGTTTTGAACTAAGATTTAGTAGTTAATTAATTCTGAGAGTGGCATAGCTTAATTTTACCAGCGACATTAGATTAACAAAAAGCATAAACAATTGCAGGGGAGAGTGGACGCAACAACAGTATGTGCTTCCATCTACTTATAAAGGGGGTGATGCAGAGTTTTGTTGTAACAAAGAAACAAGCATCATGTCTGGGTTGGAACAATTTTTGCTCACTTAATGGTAAAAGAGAACATTCAATAGCTTCAATTCAACATTTATCCAAAACAGCACCAATACAAGTAGCACAGCATCTCAAAGCATACTGCAGCATCATGTGGATGAAAGTCAGTACTGACCTTTCTTGACCAAGATTTGAAACAACTCAAGAGGAAGACTGGACACATATCCGGACACGTATATGAAATCTCGATCTCCTTTTGTGCAGTTCCACCAAAATTAAGCAAAGTCGCTGGTGTGACATTCAAGTTGAACTGCAGAAAACACTCTTAAAACATAAGTGTTTCGCATAGTGAAGCAAAATGTCGCAATAGCAGCAAGTTGAATAGATATCCCTGTTTAAACAGAGGCAAAAAAGGAATCAATTACTGTCTAATAAAGGAGGATGAAACATGCGGCCACAAAAATGGTAATCCCGCCAATCCCTAACAAGTGTTGCAGTTTTGAAATAAAATTCAGTAGTTAATTCTGAGTGGCATTGCCTAATTTTACCAACGGCATTAGATTAACAAAAAGCATAAACAGTTCCAGGGGAGAGTGGGCGCAACAACACCATGTGCTTCCATCTACTTATAAAAGGGGTGATGCCGAGTTTGTTGTAACAAAGCAACAAGCATCATGTCTGGGTTCGTACCATTTTTGTTCACTACTTAATGGGAAAAGAGAGCAATACAATAGCTTCAATTCAACGTTTATTTAAAACAGTACCAATACAAGTAGCACAACATCTCAAAACACACTGCACGATCATGTGGATGAAGGCAAGTACCAACCTGTCATGACGCACACAAGATCACCTACGAATCTGCCAACACGAATAGGAAATCCAATCTCGTTTTGTGCAGTTGCACTTAAATCAAGAAAGGTGTTTCGCATAGCGAAGCAAAATGTCGCAATAGCAACAAGTTGAATAGATACTCCTATTTTAATAGAGGCAAAAAAGGAAACAATTACTTGCCGATAAAGAAAGATGAAACAAACGGTGACAGAAAGAAGCATCTAACTTATCTTGATGGAAAACAAAGTAGGATAGTAGCATTTCTAAAATGGTTGCATTGATTCATATTAACAGAGACGTTCTCTTAAAACAACATTTGTTAAAAAATATAATTTACTTTTAATAGTGGCATTGCTTCAATTTTCCACCGGCATTCTTAGATTAACAACAGAAAAATAGCTTTATGGGATATGCCAGCACCATGTGCGCCCACACGTATAAGACGCAGAGTATGTAGCCAAGCAGCATATATGCGTTGGTCCCATATTTGTTCTCTTTGAACCTTTTTCCAAATCTAGTCCTGCACAAACTACCCGACCCCCCAGTTTCTTTCGCTTTTCAACAAAGAGATCGGTTCCTTACAGATGTGTGTACTGGGTTACCCCCTTTTTCCCTTTTCGACCAACAAAGCGGCTGGATAGCCAGTCTATACTACTTTCCGTCCCTCCTTTCCTCATTGAACCATGTCCTAGATTCATGCTCCAGCCCACCGCACCCTTCTTTCCTCTTTTAACCAAGACCTAGATTCGACTATAGATAAAAAAGATCCACATGCAGCTAGAGCAATGACGGTTTGAAAGAAACTTATACCTTAGGGTCTTCAGGATGTGGCAAGGCGTGTGGCAGGAGGCCGGATCTGCCCACACTACGTATGGCAGCGAGGAAGAAGGGGTCGGTGGCCCTCCCGCGCAAGCGCTGCATGAAAGAGAATAGCGCAGCTGGCAGTGGATTGCCTCCCTCGCCGAAGGCGATAGACTGAACGTTGCACCTCCTCCCCTTCCCAGTGCGACGGGATCCAGACGCCTCCTTCACCAGCTATGAGGGGGAGAGAGAGACAAGAGGCCAACGCAGCCTTGTTTAGATCTGGTGAAGAGAGGGTGAGAGACTGTGAATATAGCAAACCCTAGCAAAGACGCTAATCCTCGAGCGTCTATATATATATATGTAGTGCGGCGAGAGTGTGGAGAGTGCAAACCCTAGCGAACAAGCGCTGAGGCTCCAACTTATATATATACTACTGTAGTATGAACCGAGCTCCGATGCCTTAACCGCACTTGCTTTTGGCTGTATGACAGGTGAGCCAGCCACATTTTGGGCCCACCTGTCATAAACCCAAAGGCGGGTGCACTAAAGCTAATGAAGTTGCGTCCATATAGTACTCGTGTATACGACTAATATATAGTGGAGTGGTTTTCTTATTCTCTCCATAACAATCATTTTAAATTGTGTAAGTATGAAATGAAACTCTTTATTTAACGTACAATGAAGAAAACTACTACTACTTCCGATGAACTAACGATCCACGCATCCTGGTCGCACTTCCTGTCCTTCACGTGCGGTACACTACCCTCCCTTAAGTGAACAACCACACATGTGCCAAATTATCAGAAACGTGTGAGAGTGTGTACAAATAAAGAATTTTAATTTAAATTATCGGAAAGGTTTGAGAGTATGTATAGTTTGCCCTCTCTAATAATTATGGTTTGTTGTGTTCGGCCTAAACTTGGTCAAACTTTACAAAGTTTGACTTCAGTCAAATCTAATATGTGGAGTAAATAAAAATGGAGGGCTACTACGTCCATCCAGGTTTTTTGTCCACACCATTTTTTAAATCAAAGTTAATAGCTTGACAAATAAAATTACAGGGGAGCTGGAGACAAAGTTGTGAGAAGGCTTACAAATCAATACAAAACTTATGCTCTTAGTACCAACGTCGATCCTTCTTTGACGAAACATTTGGTTCATAGCCAATTGTGTGATAAAATTGCACCAACATGAAAGACGACTGCGTCTCCAACACAACCAAGGTAAACTGACGAAGGATATCATCTTTGTGCGTAACAAGCAAAGAGCACTGATGGAAGACAGCTTGTTTTTCATTGAAAATCGATCAGCTTAACCAGCCGACGCAACCATGAGGCGCAACCATGAGCATCGACAGGTCATCGTGGTGATGCATCATCCATTTGGCATCAAGTTTGGGTGAGGCACCTATGAAGTTTGACAAATCCTCACTGTGGTCTATTTTTTCTCAGTAATCAAGCTCGAGGAAGGAATAACCACGTGGCAGAGGACTGTGAGGCGAAACAACAATGGTCATCCAATTTTGTGTAATTCCACTAAAATTGAGGAAGATATGCCCAGGTACGGAAATACGCATCGCTGTTTCGATATAGTGTTGTTACTTTGTTTTACAAGATTAACAACGACATCTCAATTGTCAATAAGAATTAATGAAAAGTACACCAACAAAAAGAAGCATCATGATTATCTTGATGGGAATTAAACCAGGACACCCGAGAAAAAAAGCATTTCTTCATTTAACTAGTGATAGTATTAGATTAGCAGCAGCAATAGGAGCATATGGACAATAACCGCACAACCACCATGTACTTTTTGTTGAAACAACACGTATACCTCCACCGAGGCATAAATTAGGTCAACTTTTTGAGTGGCATTCCCTCTATAATAGTAGATGATGTTGGACCAGCCGATGAACCCTAGCTACTATACATGGGGAGCTGGGGAGTAGTCGCATAGAAGAAAACCTGCACGTAGCGACCTGGGGAGCTGGACCAATACAAGAATTTATACCTTAGGTGGGCGAGATGTCGTTTAGGCGGGCGGGCGGGATCTTCCCACACGATGGCAATGAACAAGGGACAAGGGTGCCGAGGACCTTCGTCCGCGCCAGCGCCGGCTCCAAGAGGACGGTGCGCATCGGCTTCCTCGATCGCCGAAGGCGACAACGTCAATGCTGCACCTCCTCACCTCCCACAGCGGACGGGATTCGGCCGGATCTGTGACCACCGATGAGGAGAGAGATAGAGTGGACACTGTCATCTTGTTTTAATATGGAGAGGGTGAGAGAGCGAGACGCGAGAACCTCTATCAAACAGGAGGCTATAATGGAGTAAAAAAATCTCTTCATAGCAGTGGTTTTAAATAGAATACACGCGTTCCCAGAGAAAAGAAATGAAAACTGGTGGACAAATTTTTAATGTAACAAGAAAAAAAACTCGATCAAAAACACGCCCCCACTTCCAGGTCGTTAGAGTCATCGCGCACACACACATAGACATAGACATGCATATCCGTGTTTACATAAAATTCCATTTCCATCTCTATCTCCAATCATATTTGTCCAACTGGCACATTACTTACGTTGTTAATTATATACGCAGCAATATTAACGTACAACATCCCTTGTTTGCGGGCTTCTAGACTGCTGCCACGACTGGTCTTGACCAACCCGAACCCTCTTCATCACCCGCGCGTTCTTCCCGCCCAAAATGGTGAGTGCCGCATTCATGCCCGGCCAGAGCGGACGCGACCTCTCACTGGCGCCGACATTGAAGCGGCGCACCGGCTGAGAGAGCATCGCCCGCGCCGCTTCCTGGTGCACGCGACTGCTCCGCGTTCAAAGGTTGCAATAGCAGGCCACAACATGCATGTCAAAAGTTCTTGGGAGTCTATGCTACAGCTAGCTATCCTCCCCCAACTCGTCAAAATCTTCCAGTAGTGCTAGTACTCCATGGCGCGATCCATCGACAAGCACGTGGGAAAGTTACCGTATACTCGGTTTGCGGTGAGTGGCATGCCGAGCGACCGTGTGGGGTCGAGCCGTGGAGGAGGGTGAGACACGAACAGGACAGACGTGATTTAAACATTGGTTTTGCTCGATGGCATGATCCAACGAAACGGAACTTTGGTTTCTCTCCGTTTCCATTTTTTCTCCGGAAAAATGGAAACTTTCCACTCCATTTTCATTCCTATTCCAAGGTTGTCCCATTACACCATTCCATCAAATACAAAGGAAAACTAACACACATGCTGATGTATCTCGATGATTCACAGATCATAGCCAATATTTACTTCACAACTAAAGACAAAAGTTGTGAGAGTGTGTACGAAAGAAAAACTACTGATGGGGTCACTAGGACTTAAACCCTAAACCCTAAACATGATTTAATTTCTTGGCCAGGTAGAACCTGTCAAAGGAAAGATGGTTGGCACCCTCGGATCATACGATGCTTTTGTGCAGTTCCACTAAAATCGAGTTGAGCATCCCTGTTGGCAAAGATATCGAAGAAGTGTGATTAGAATAATAGTACTGGCACTAGTTCATGAGACATAAACTCATCACAAGTACAAGCCGGTAGAAGTAGCGAAAGATCGACATGGAGATGCAGCTACGTGGGGAGCTGCGGCAGTGGAGCAAGCCGGCTCCAAAAGTAAGATGGACTACCTGGGACATTAGGCTGTAGCTAGAAGGGCGGTTGGGACACGGCATCGGCCCATACCGCGGTGACCCCCGATTGGGATGCACTGACTGTGGGTTTTCTCCCTCGTCGATATCGACCGCGTCTAGGCAGAACATTGTTCCCTTCCCCCACCTGCGGGATCAGGCCGGATATGTGACCAGCGGTGTGGCCACCATCGTTCTATGCTGGTGCAGAGAGCAACCTAAGCAAGCAGGCTTGTAGCTTAGGCTCCTGCTAGTGTATATATAGTGGTTTTCTTTTTCTCTCCATATCAACCATTTTGTATTGCGTACGTGTCATTGAAGAGAGAAATGATGGTTGCTTCTTCCAACTAACTTACTGTGTGATTTGACTGCTCCTTAGTGGCCCCTACACATACTACCCCTACGTGTATGCAACAGTCACACGTACACATGGATGCAAAAACGCACGCGGCGCCCTAATGCATGCATGTCCGAGCACACGACGGAACACACACGGTCACGCTCAAGTGCTCAACCTACACGTGCATTTACACACATACTCAGTCAGGGTGAGCTAGTGACCGTATAAACACCGGAAAATATATATATTGAGTGCAATGAGCGTATTATGAAGTCCATTGACCGTATTTTAACAAATATACAGTCACAGACAGTGTATTTATCTCGTTTGGAATTAAGCCATATTAACCGGAGAGGAGGTAGTATGGA
Source organism: Triticum dicoccoides (assembly GCF_002162155.2). Lineage (NCBI taxonomy): Eukaryota > Viridiplantae > Streptophyta > Magnoliopsida > Poales > Poaceae > Triticum > Triticum dicoccoides. Next base: position 368,892,963 of record NC_041387.1, on the reverse strand, counting down.
CTAGCATTACTTTGCTGTGTCCCTTCAACTTGCCGAACGAGGAGAAGCTTTCAAGACGGGAGAAGCTTGCGCGCAGTGTCTTGCAAGCTCTCCCTCGCTCAGGCGGTGGACGTGCAACAATTAATTTGGTGTCAGATTGCCAGAAGCATACACTATACTAGTACTATTATTGTTCGACTTCCCAAAGAGGCGAACAGCCAAGCGCAAAGTTTACTAGTAGTACTAGTACTACTACTATAGTCTATAGAGGTATGTACTATACTAGTACTAGGAACCGGATGAAGGAGTGTCTACACTATTATTATAATTTTAAAATGTGATAAAGCAATCTTCAACACATTTGATTCTCTTCGAGGGTTCTCGCATGTGATAATGGAAGTTGATTGCATGGAACACTCGCCACAATTCTCTCTTAATTCTGGCTCATATCCTGTTACAAATAGGAGCGCTTGGTAATATTTCCTCTTTTTTTGTTATTCAGCATGTAAATAGGTCACCAAACCCTGCGGCGCATCTTTTGCGAACTGTGCTTGATGCACTTTGAATGTGGCCGAGAGCTTGCTTGATGAAACACCTCACTTCCTCCTTTTTTTGTGGGGTACCTCGCTTACTAGTGACCAGTGTCTTGGGTGATCGTCCTAAGAATGCTTATACATGAATGAAGCTCTCTCATTTACCCGCAAAAAAGATTAAGCCATATTAACCGGAAAGGAGGGAGTATGGACTAGCACTACTTTTTGGTGTGTCCCGTCAAATCGCAGAATGAGGAGAAGCTTGTAGGACAAGGTGAAGCTCGCTTACGCCTTTTGACTAATGCAACCTACCCTCACGCAGGCGGTGGACAAGCATCAGTCCATTCGGTGTCGGATTGTTAGAGAGATACACTGCAGTACCCAACATGCGAAGTACCATCATTGTCCGACTTCACGAAGAGGCGAAGATCCAAGCGCAAGGTTTTGTAGTACGAGTAGTACTACTACTAGAACCGCATGGTGGAGTGTCTGTACTCTTATTTTTTTAATCTCTGATAAATTACACGTTTATTCTGGAGAAGGTCGAAAAACGGCAGCCCAACATGTAATGATGATATCGATCAACCAACCATGCTCGAATATATCTTGGACTCCGTGCGAGCCCATCTGTGTGTTCTCGCTCCTCGTCTCTCTCAAGGAACGGCGGGTTGGCCATTTTGCCGTGAATTGAGATCGGTTTGCTCACACTCCTGTCCCACATGTCAGTGATATGCCAAGAGGAGTTGCATTGACCGACTGGCCATACACGTACTTGGTTTTGCACCTTCATACTACTCCTCCCTCCGTCACAATTTACAGGGTGCGCTTCATTATGATGCATTTCTCTCAATGCATTTCCACCACCACAGAGACTTTAGACGCATTTGGTTTAATGCTCAATTAATTAGGCCGTAGTGACCGCAATCAAGTCCACAATTTTCTCTCGATGTACTACTATGGAGTGGAGTAAGTGCATGCATGTGTGTACCCGGGGTGGAAGCGCTGCATGCATGTGTGTACGCATTATTTCCTCTAGTAATAGACGCCGTGCTATAACTACCAATGCTATTTTTCAGGCCCATCGCTAGTCGCCTTGGTCCCACAGATTTTTTTCTTTTTTCTGAAGCGCGCTCTATAAACAGTGACGGATGGAGTAGTATGAGTGGATTCACAGAAGAGCATATTGATGGTTGCTTCTTCCAAGCAACTTACAGTGGGAAAGCTGGGCTTATGATTTGACTGCTCATTACTCACTATTAATGCGACGCAACGACCAGGCCGAGTCTCCCATGCGGTTGTGCACAACCCCCTCAGTTCTTAAATATACTCTGGAGTATTTGTCTTTCTAGAGATTTCAACGAGTGACTACTCAAATATTTGTCTTTTTAGAGATTCAAATGGACTACTACATACGGATGTATATAGACATATTTTAGAGTGTAGATTCACTCATTTTGCTCCGTATGTAATCACTTGTTGAAATGTCTAGAAAGACAAATAGAGTATTTAGGAACGGAGCGAGTACACATACGAAGCAAAATGAGTGAATCTACACTCTAAAATATGCCCATTTGAAATTTGTAAAAGGACAAATATTTGGGAACGAAGGAGTATAATTTTGTGCATGGCACATGGACCCGGATGCTGAAGAGGCTTCTCGCAATGCTATCAAGCTTCCAGCTTTTGTTTACATAATTGACGTACTATACAAATAACTTTACAGCGACATGAAATTGTACAATGGTGTGAGCTTTCAGCTTTTATTTCATGTGTCTTGCCATTGATGCTCTTTCGGAAACAATAAAAAACTAACTTCCTTGCTAATGCATCTCAATTATTAGCAGATCAGAGCTAATATTTACATCACAACTGAAGACAAAGTTGTGAGAAGGTGTTAAATTAAAATTGATCCATGCTTTCATTGGCAGCAACGTCCCCCCAGTTGTGTCTAAATCAACAAGGCATGTTGGGAAAAAAGTAGCTGTCTGGAGCATGCAACATTCCGATCATTTTGTGCAGTTCCACTAAAATAGAGATGAGCGTCCCTGTTCCAAAGATATTAAGTGTGATTACGATAACTGAGGACTGCTGATGAAACAATAAACACACAAATAGAAGCCGGTCACCTTGGCAGTCTCTCTTAAGACTAACTAGTTGGAGAAGATTAGGCTGGGAGTTGGATGAGGAGGATAGAGCAAAACCAATCTCCTTTTATGCAATCGCACTGAAATGTAGAGATGTTGCCCATGTGACATTTTAGTACAACTGCACAAAACACTCTTAAGAAAGAAGTGATTCGTGCAGTTCACAATCACAATAGCAACAAGGTGAAATGGGTAGGCCTGTTTGCAAAAAAGAGGTACAAAGGAAATATTTACTGGCCAATAACAGTTGATGACACATGCGACGACAAAAAAGAAGCATATTCCTTGTCCTAAGGGAAGATGACAACATGTTTGTGTTTGTCTAAAATGGTATGAGGACGAGATTGCAATATGGAAAGTACGCCGGATGAGCTACTTTTTTTGAAGGAATATGAGCTACGTTTTGGGCAAAGAACTATGGAAGATCCACATGTAGCGACGTGGGAAGACGAGCAGTGGATCAAGGACGGAGGGGATACCTGGAGGTCGTCAGGATGTAACTAGGTGAGCGGCGGTGGGCGGAATCTGCCCATACTGAGGCAGCGAGCAGGTGGCGTAGGCCCTACCATGCCGGAGCTTGGTCAGAGTGAACGACGTGTACCTAAGATCGGGACACGGTGCCTCGGCGCCGTCGAACAGAGAAATGATGCACTTCCTCCCTTTCCCCCGGTGTACGGGATGCGGCCGGATCGGTGACCAACGGTGAGAGAGAGAGAGGCCACCGCAGCCTGGTATGAGATACTCTGAAGAGAGACAAACTAGGCAGGCAGGCTCCATTGTATATAGTGGAGCAGACTACCTTTTTCTCCATAAAACATTTTATATTCTGTCTACGTGCCATTGAGCGCTATAACTTTATTTAGAAATAACGTGCCAACGCGTCAAGTCGAACTTTGTTTCATGCACGCGTGGTACACGACCTCCCTAGGTAAACAACCACTACACACATTCAAATTAGCACGTGGGCTGCCATTTTCTAAAGAAATGAGCTCCACTATGTACCCGCACGAGTGTGGCTGGGCACGAAGCGTGAGTACGTGCACGGTGCACCTATTCTCTTCTTGTATACATACACCAACTATGTGGGGTTGTGTGAGAGAGATACAAACCTAGAGAGATATAGTGTGTGGGTTCGTGAGAGTTTTTTTTGGGGGGGGGGGTGGTCAATAAAAAAATGTAACATATGAAGTGTGTGTGAAATAGAGTCCTGGATATATCATATATATAGAGGGGGCGATCCACGAGAAGAGAGTGGAGGTATCATCGGCTTGAGGTGTCCATAGAATCGAAGAGAGGGATGATGATGTGTGTTTGTGCGCGCACACGATGATAAAGAGTGCCATCGAATTTGTGTGTGACCACATCAAAGATATAGAGTGGCTGGCCTACTAGAATGTGAGAGGGGACATGTGCATATTGTCTCTGTGGCATGGATACCTACCTACAGCGCTCGACTGTCAGTGTGTGGTGGGGGGAGAGGGACGCCTAATTAACTATAGAGGTAGAATGGCTGGTATATGTGTGGAGGAGGAGAGAGGCCTACCTCATGTATTAAGGAGATCGATTTACCTCATGTATTAAGGGAGATCGATCGACATCCATGCATATATGTAGGAGAGGAATAAGGTTGGTAGAGAGACAGAGCTAGAGTGTTGGAGGGGTTGGTAGTGGAGTTGCTTCTAACAAATGGTGGGATAGGCTTGCTAGACAAATGGAGGGCACGCCCGCAATATCAATAAGAGAGGAGATGGCTTCTTGTCTATGCACATGTGTGTGAGAAACGGGTTAGGAGGCATGCACGAATGATGAGGAGGTACGATATGGCTGTGGTAAGAAGACATAACTACATAGGAAGATCAATTGCCCTTTGTTAGAGAAAGGAGAGATATATTTGTGTATATGTTGGGAGATCTAGGTATATGTTGGGAGATCGATCGATATACATGCACGTGTGTGTTAGAAGCAAATGAGGCACGGGGAGAAGGATAGAGAGAGATGGATGCATCTAGGAGGTGGTACGAGAGGCATACTATATCGAGGGGGAAGGAGTGTGCGAGTACGAGATCGATGAAAAGAGTGGTGGGAGTGAGGCATGGACGATGATAAGAGAAGAGGGGAAGCTTGTGTTTGTTCTAGGCACACCTGGCTAGAGAGGCATATCGATCAATGTGTGTCGTAAAGAAGGAGCTGGGGGGCCTACACACATCGTGGGTGAACGACCTAAAGTGAAAAGATGAATTTCGCAATGGAGCTAGAGAATGCTGAAGGAGGGTGAGAGGGATGCGGGCGCATGCATGCACGAGAGAAAGTTAGCGATAGCTACAAAGATAAGAGGATTGTGTGGGTGTAAAAGACGAATAGAGATCATAATTCATTATAAAAAGTGAATTAGGATATTTGAAGAATTTATCATAGTGTTTTAAACCGAAGCATGTGTGAATATATATAACGGTGATACACATGGTGTGGTTATGAACATGTTATACTACATATAATATATTTTATCTCTACTCTTATAAAAAATAGAGTTGTTGATGATGGTGTGCCTGCCATCCTGCAATATAGGCCATCCGATTTATATCTAGCGGATAGGAAGGAAACTATGGCAATTTTGAAAAAAGATACCCACACCCCTCTCCATATTTGCAAATTAGGCCCCTTGATCATGTTGATGTTCTGGGGAACGCATGGGCATCTTGCTAGTACTACGTATAATACATAGAACACTGATTATAATTTTGGCTAGTGTGTGGCTTTTGCAACTCAGGTATAAATACTTGTCATAATGTAGGGGGTGGGGCACAATACTTTGTGTGATAAACACGATGTACGTATGGAACATGGTTTAGATTATGAATATATAGTTAGTACATCAAATGTTCTATTATTTGGAATCAACATCAAGTGCATTCACAAAATAGAATTCGAGTTCATATAGTACACATAGTTCATATCTATCTCTTTAGTAATCATGTGGTGTGTTATTAAGGTAATACACGAATGATGGTTGAAGTTGGCAACAATCATGATTGTAGATTCTTATTGAAATAGAGAAATGAATTCAAATTTAGTTCGAATTGCAGCGGTAGTATAGACATTTGGAATGCACTAAAATGTTGGTATGAGTAGGTTACATGCATTATACAACAAGAGAAAAAATTTAATTGGACAGAACATGGATTCATACTCCCTCCTTCCATCTATATAGGGTGTAATGAGTTTTTTAAGACTGCCTTTGACTATCGACAAGATTAACAGTACATGACATGCACAATGTGAAAATTATATCATTGAAAGAACCTTTCACAGACGAATTTAACGGTGTGCTTTGTGTAAGTTGCATGCCATATATTATTGCTCTAATATTTTGTCAAAGTTAGCATCGAAAAATGCATTAGGCCCTATATAGATGGAAGGAGGGAGTATCTTTGAATAGCATTTGTATAGTAAAATGGGGCTAGACTCTCTATTCGTGTGGTGTCAATAGTTTTATTTTTTCGTTTTGTTTTTGGTTGAGGGAAGTGTGAATTGATTTGGTACGTACAAGTACAATATTACTACACGTTAGGCTTGTCCCTAAAATTCGACCCACGCCTTGTTACATCCCGAAAATTTAGATATCATGCTCCCAAAACTAGTGACTCCACAACCCGCGCCTTTCTATCCTGAGATTACAACGCACGCGAAAACTCCCTCTAGCTGCCAAATACCGACACGTGAAATCCGCCTTCTAACCCTGAGCCGAAAGGGCCGCTAGTTCAAATCGGTGGGGGGTACTTTTGTAACACACCCTACATTTTGGACAAGCGCGTCCCTAAGTCATGGTTCACCCCCTCCCATCGCCCCCTTTTCGCCATTCAAAATCCCAGGCTGCCATAACCTCTCCGCTCTAGCCGCGATACCCCATCCTCCTCTGTTTGCCACCTCACCGCTGCCCAGCTAGAGCCTGTTCCCCGACGACATCGTCCACCACAACAACTTGACGTCCCTCGTCCACCTCCCCGGATGAGGATCCTCGTCCATCTCATCGTCCTGCCGGTTCAGCCGCCCCGTCCTCCACCGCCAAGGAGCTTCTTCGACGATCGCCTATTCTATCGTGGCTGCTCCATCCCCACAGCACCGCCTTAACCCGCTCCACCTGAACCACAACATCCTCACCGACTCCGCGGATGAAGCCGAGGCCTACTCGGCGCCACCAAAGAGGTCGTACACTCATTGCATTGCACCTTCTCCTGAACTCGACCTCCCGGCGCCGATGGTGCTCCATCCCACATCCCCATGGTGCGGCTACCTTGAAGCCGGCGCCGCGGGCGACATCTCCATGGCGGCTCTCCCCCAGTGCGAGGCTGCTTTGGCAGCGGCGTCCATACCAGCCGGTTCTGTTGCTGCTCCGGCTCTCACTCGCTCGCCCGCGCTGCTGCTGCTGCTCCGGCTCTCACTCGATCACTCGCTCGCCCAGCTGCTGCTGCTGCTCTCCCCCTCACTCATGCTGCTGCTCTGCTCCGATTTAGCTACACTTTAGTCGACTGAATCGACTTTTGGGTCAGTCGATTTTCAGGGGGTGGGGGGGCTCGCCGAAGTTAAGGAAGAACCACGCGCAGCGGGGACCGGGGCTCGTCGGAGAGGTACCCCACTATCTATCTTAGGGTTCCGGGTCGAGGGCGGGGGCCTAGAGGGCTGGACGAGGTGGCGGTGGACTGGCAGTGGGGAGCTGTTTCGGGGCGGCGAGGTGGCGCTGGGGCCGGTGGTTCGGCCGGTGGTGCCAGGCGGCTCAGGGGTGCAGGTTGAAGATGAACTGGAGGCCCTCCCTAAACTACATGTCCGGTGCCTCTCTGCTACCATTGCGTTCAGTTTCGACAGTAGCATTCAGATTCCAAAGTAAATTTCAGTTTCGACAGAGTCAACAGTTTTTACCTCATCTATTGAAGTTAGGTGGTTTTTGGTGATGTAAATTTTACATCTATTTTAAATCATCTATTGGAGATGCTATTAGATTCCTACTTGAGATTGCCAATGTCTATCTTGTGCTGCTTCAATCTTGACGTCTTATGGCTCACCGGAGCTGCTCCAACGACAGAACGATCCATCACAACAGAGCAGTGCCCTGGAAGCCGTCTACAGATTCCTCAGATCTTCCTACACACCTCTGACAGCCACCTCTGCCTCAACTGGTTCAGCGACCAACCCAATGATGCTGAGGTCGACACAGCTATGGCAAATAGGTTGTACACTTGTTGCATCACTTATTACTATACATTCATGTCGATCCATCAGGGCTATTTTGGTTCAATGGAAAAACATAGCAATAGGGAATTTTCCAATGGCACTCTACTATTCAATTATTCATGCATTTTGTTGAAAGGAATGAAGCAAAACATCCACCTGGACCTACTTTTCAAAATCCTATGCATGAAAACAAGACCAAGTGCATTAGTGGCAGAATAACATTCTAACTGTACACGCTTTGATATGGTTTCACTTTATTTTGGCCATGTTTCTTTGCATTCCTCTGCTCTTCCAATTCATGTAAACCAAACACCCAAGTTGGCAGAAATCCTGCGTTTGCAAATGCTCTGTTTACCATGTGCATTCCTATCCTATTCTGGTGTTTTTCCTATCCCTGCGTTTTAAGAATCATGCAAGCCAAATGAGCCCTTACAGAATTACTTCAGTTATAGGCAGGTGTCGAAGGGAACTTTGTGTGGTTTGTCCTGCTCCTGCTGCGACATCGTCCACCTCACCTGAGCTTCTCCATCGATAGAAGCATCCACCAAACCAGACATCACGACTCTTGACCATCTTTCGCCGCCTCAGATCTCCTTCCCTGCCACCGGCACCCACCTCAATGGCATCACCATCATCGACTCAGCAGATGAACCTGAGGAGTACATGGGTCCACAAGAGAGGTCGCACTCTTTTGTTTCTGCTTATGTTATGCATTGCTTAAAATTACCTGCTACTTTATCATCCTGTTCACCTCTTCGACACCAAGTCAGGTCCAAATTAATGTTCAAACTTGAGTTTTAAATTAGTTGTGGGGCATATATCGAGGCAGCAATGAATAGTATGTCTGTCTAATATCTGGTTCACCTAGGGTATGCCTATGTTGTTCATCTTGGCTGGGAAACAAATAGTAAAGCAATCATCATCTGTCTTTTTATTAAATTAAAGAAATCATCAGCCTGCTATCATTATTTTTGGATCCATCCACTGGTTGTTACCATCACTCTAAATTTCTACATGCTCTCCATACATAATCTCACCATATTTTTTCATATGCATGTCAAATATTGTACACAGTCATGCTGAACATGTACAGAAAAAGAGAACAGTTTTGCGCGGCAATACAATGTCATGCAGACATCGCTCGATGGTGGGTTCAATGGCAAACCCTACCCACACCTCTCCAGATTGTAATCCAGAGGAAGATATCTATTCTCAGGCGGATTCAGACGCCACTGACCACTCCTATTTACCCCCAAGGTGTTTGCTCTAGCTTGGCATGATGATGTTAGTCATATCATGCATATGTTGCCTTGCAGTGCCTACTTTTGACGTCATATATGCCATCTACTTAGTTTAGACATGTTCTGTAATACCACCTATTTGTTTCTATATCATATATGGAATTATGCAGTCTCATGTCTTTTAGCCAGCCATAATATTTGTGAAATGTGCAATCCCATCCTGTTTAACCAGGCATCATATATTTGAATCATATCTTGCCCATCCTTTTCTTCATTACATTTCCATTTGTCGACAATGTTTCTACATTAAACTACTCTTCCTGTGAATCAGCCATTTGGGTGGGAGATGGAAAAATGTGGAGTGAAAACAAGGCCTTCGTAGCAGACAGGGCGACCTGTCGAAGCAGATCTCTTGTTGGGTCCCGATAGCTCCTCAGAGATGGATTCAGAGACAGATGACCAGTCCTATTCCCCCACCGAGGTGTATGCTCAAACTTGGCACGGTTATACTGCTCATATCATGCATACGGTGTCTTGCATTACATAGTTTAGACATCATATACACAATATTCAACACCATGTTTTTAGTTTAGACATCATATCGTATGCCCTCTGTTTAGCATATAAATCACATATGTGAATTAAATGATGCGATCCTGATTACTTAGATACCATGTAGGTGAATTATGTCATGCGATCCCATTTAGTTATTCATCATATCTTTGAATTATGTTATGCTATGCTATCCAGTTTAGATAGACATCATATATGTGAAATTATGTCATGTTATCCATTTTAGTTAAAAAATATACATGTCAACTATTTCATGCCTTTTTTCCACACTATCTATTGCATCTGTCTCTCATACAATGTCTGTAAATTCAACTATGTTTCTTGTTTATCAGCCATTTGAATTGGAGCGGGTGATGCCAGTATCCAGCGGACTAAAAACATGGTCTTCAAATAAAACAGTGCTACCTCTTGGTGGAGATAGCACCCTGGTTGTACAAGCACAAGAACCAGCCCTACCACACATAACCCAAACTCTCACAGATTGTACCCCTACTGCGATGGACAAAGAACCAGCTTCACCCAATCTAACCCCAACACCAGCAGATAGTAACCCAGTTCCTGTTCACACAACGCCATCTCCACCACAGAGCTCCCAAACAAGAGCAGTTAGTAAGGCATCTCCAGTGCCCAAAGGGCCAGTACTACCATGGTGAACCCCAACTCCACCAGTTAGTACGCCTATTTCTGTGGAGGAAGCACAACCATCTAGTCGTAGTTTAGCAGCTATCGCATTTGATGTTGTTAAATCGTATGTGTGTATCTTCCCATCTTGGAAATATTATACTAAAGATGAAGGAAAATGTCAGTTGCAGGTGTTTGTCCAGGAGTTATGTGTAAGTAATGCTATTCATGGCAATTACTTTGCTTTGTCCCATACATCCTACCTCAATGATGGTTATAATACAACAAATTTTCCCATTTTCCTCTATAGAGAAGGACCGATTTGGAAACTCAGGATGAGGTAACCTATGCTAATACCTCTGCTATCTTCAAGAATGCTTGGTGGCAGTATCGGAATTTCCTGAAGCAAACATACTTCACCCGCAAAGAAACTTATCAAATTCCCTTACATTCTCCTAAGACACATTTACTGGACGATGACTGGGAACGCCTTCTTCTGTACTGGTCCCGAACCAAGAATGTGGTAAGGTCTATGAGATCATTTTCTATTTTTAAGTACTATATTCTTGCATCTTACTGTACTCTGTTCATGTAGAAGAAGTGCCTAAACCTGAAGAACAATTGTTCTAATTTAAGATTCCATTGCTATCATAGTTCAAAAAAGCGCTAGGCGTTAATTGTGCATTTTGCCACCGCCTTGCGCTTTACTGACCAAAGCGCATGCTTATGCGCAGTTATGCACAGATTAAGCGTAGTTATGCGCAATGCATTTTGCCAACGCCTAGAGCCTAGGCGCGCCTTTTTAACTATGATTGCTATTGTGCATACTGCTTTGCTCTTGTATCACTATATTTACTCATACAAACTTATTTTTAAATTGAAGGATCCAATCAAAACTCCAATGGCAAAGTAGGTATGTTCACGCATGTTTCTTTAACAGGTTTGCTCTTATCAATAGCTCTGTTGATTTCAGTTTCAATTGTGTATACAATTGACATCTCATATCATGCATATTACTAGCATCACAGCAGAGCCAATAGTGTTGTTGTACATGTAGACCCGTGGTACCCATCTGAAATCTTGTTGTGCCGTGTAGTTTCCAATGCTTTGTATTCTTTCACTTCTGCTTTGTCTTGAACTTATATGATTTGAACCATGTCTCTATTTTGATTTGGCAAGACAATGCAGTGACCATAGGACATAGATATATGTCTGTTTGATGCTTTTATTATGTACTAGTACTTGGCAATACAAGAATTGGTAGTTTAATCCTGTCCACCTTACTAATGAACTGGTTCACCGAAATGAGATTCATATACTAGTACATGCTAAACCTATTATGTGTTTGCTTGTTTCTTCTTTTAGAATGCTGACAGAATATTGGGGAAGAGTGCCTTATTAAGCAATAGTAAAGGAAGTAATGCAAATAAGGTTCAGGATAGTGACACATCCTTGTTGGTCTCCAACAAAGTTGATAAAACAGCTAAGGAAGACTATCTTGAAGACAGTGAGACAACCCCCAAGTCCTATCTTGGTTTAGTGTTCGAGTTACTGGCCACTACCGCTTTCACAAGCTATTCAAACTCACTGTCTGAATCAATTCGGTTTCTTGAGTCTCAACTACAAGATGAAAGACATCGATCAGCTGTGTTGCGACAAGGAGCGGAAGGACTGCGGAAGTCCCTGGAGCATTTAGATGCATACTTTCTGGTGCAATAGCAAGCGTTGGAGGATTTTAGTACCGAACAGGACAAAGCTAATAAGCTTGCTAAGCTTATTGCCAGCATGGTGGATACCCGGGATAACGTTTCTTGAGCTCTTCTGAAGTTGTTTCAGTTATGTTCTTGTTTTGGTGCCGCGTTTATTTGCACTGGTGGCCAATTTTGACGGCCAGTTTTTGTAATATGCTGCTTTGTTCCCTATATTTGCACTGGTGGTGAACTTTGATGCCCAGTGGATGTAATATGTGTAATAGCGGTAATAGGCTAGCGTTAATTGCTTGCTTATTTATTTCCTTATTGTCTTGTTTAGTTGTTTGCTTGTAGTCACTTCAGTTCTTTTTCTCTGTTTTTCTAGTGGCCACAATAGCCTATTTTTGGTAACTAGGCCAAAATAATCATGGCAGCACACGAATTGTTGTAACCATGGGCCTCCTGCGGGCCGTATGATCCATGGGTCTTCTATAGGCGTAGGATCCATTGGACGTCTATACGGGCCGTAGGATACATGGGCCTTCTACGGGCCCTAGGGTCCATGGGCCTTCTACGTGCTGTAGGATCCATGGGCCTTCTACCGGCTGTATGATCCATGGGCCTTATACAGGCCGTAGGATCCATGGGCCTTCTACGGGGCGTATCATCATTTCGCCAATCATGGGTCGTACTATTCGTGGAACATAACGGGCCGTTAATAGGCCGTATTTGATAACTATGAAAACAACACGACGGGTTTTTTTGACATGAAAATGGCCCAACGTATTAACGGTCCACAAACTGGCCGACTGTAACGACGGGCTGAATTTGGCCCACAAGCAGAAAATGACAGTAACGGGTTGTAAGTAACCGAATGCTGCAAATGAGCCCAAGAATAAATGGGCCCTGAGAAGGCCGAAAGATAACTTGGTCTTGGAACGGCCCAGTGGAATAATGGCCCGTTAATGGGTATAAAGTGATACACTGTTCATTACGGGCCAGTTTCACCACGGGTCGTTAATGGGCTAAGATTTATAAAGGGCCTCATATGGGCCGAAAGAAGTCATGGGCCATACATGGGCCGGAAGTTAAAATGGGCTGGAATCATATTAGACGGCCCAGATGACACTACTGGGCCTAATTCGGATAGGGCGTAACGGGCCCTGGTTTAGTAGGTTGTAAATGGGCTATATGCGGATAGACCATTAACAGGCTTTCCGTGGGCCGTCCTACCACCTTTTGACCAAGTCAAACGGGCCGGCCTTTTCACAGGAATGAGTCTCTGTTGGGCCGTGCCATGTGTCGACATATCATAAGCGCATTGGATCCAATGAGTGGATGACATCTGTCCCAATGGTGAGCCGACATGTGTTTCCTCCAGCCAATGATGATTTTACACGTGGAAAATCCCCATTGGTCAGGGCTGTTAACGGGTTATCGGATCGAAAACCGGACCCCATAGCTTAACAGCGTTCCATTACGGTGGATGCGGCATGTCGGTCGCCTTTGACGAAAGCACTTCTGTGACGCGCGATTTATTGTCATTGAAGTGGACACTTCCTTGATGATAATTTTGGTAATGTCATGGAACACTTCTATGACAGCACAGGTATGACTATCTTGATTCTGTCATAAAATCATCATGGATGTACATGCATGATAGAAAACGTGACCCACTGTGACAAACACGTATCATCACGGAAGTGTATTTTTTTGTAGTGGTGTTCAACTGCTCTATGCGTGTGGTTGCTTGCGGTTGAGGCAGCTGCGGCGTGCTCTGCTCTCTTGCGTCCCTCAGGGTGCTCTGCCCTCATCCCTCCACACGCGCTACCAGTGTTTGGGGCCTACGCACGATGACACACGTTCGTGTGCATGCGGTTGCGCCGGGCGCGGCTCCACAATGCAGTTACCCGATGCAAGAACGGCCATGCATATGCACCGAGAATCCAGGCCGCTCAACCCCCATTTATTCCTGGCCATTTTCCTTTATCTCTCGCGTCACACGACACAATAAGCACCTCCACAATGACACATACAGAGAGAACATCCAGCGGTTCCATTGGCGATCCCCGTGGCTCCAATGTCGCTCCCAGCGGCGACGACGACAACGGCAGGCAGTTCACCATGCATCACGTAGTGGACACCCACGTGAGGGGGAAGGCCCTCTCGGTGGTGTACATAAATGATCCGGTGTCGGTGGAGAGCTTCATCCAAACTATTGAGAAGTTCCTTGCCGAGGACAAGTACCAAGTGGTCGGTTTCGACCTCGAGTACACCATCGGTCGTGTCGAGCACGATTAGAAGGTTGTCGTTGCCCAATTTTGCAAGCGACATGACGTCCTCGTCTACCCCTACCACCTGGCCACAAGCCTTGCAAGCATTTCTCTAGGTTTATCAACAGCTCCTACTACAAGTTCGCTGTGGTGGACACCACCAACGATCTAAAAGTGCTCAAGGTTCGGGCTTGAAATGCCCGAATGTTTTCAACATCCAAGACCACTACAAAGTCTGGGGCAGCACCAAGAACAAACTGAACACCCTGGCTAACGTTGCCTCGGCCATCATCGACCCCTACTACATGAAGATGAAGGATGAGAGCAAGAAGGACGAGGACACCTGGCACAGTGTTTGGCATGAGAGACTGGATGAAGAACACGTCAAGTACGCGGCCAATGATGCGTACACAAGCTACAAGATGTACAGGCGGATTGTTGACATGAGGAAGTGTCTTGTTCATGTCCTAGTCGAGGGATCGAGCCACAGAGGAGTGGGGGGAGTGTCACAAGAAGTATATGACTAGACGATCATTTCTCCTAATTTAGAATGCATGCAACTATTTATTGAGGTGTCTGCGAATGATCTGTATAGTCAGTTATGTAATTGGATGTTTATTTCAGTTGTCTATATAGATATACACACACACAAACATTATTCTTCTGTAGACAGAGAAAATCACACGGCTTATTACCAGCAATCGTCTGTGTTATTATTGGTCTTAGCACCCATTTCTGATCACGGACCTGTTTGTCGCGTATCGCACACATCTTGTTTAGTTGAATTGTTTCCATTATGTTGTGCAATAAAGGCTGCAAAGAGGGATCTACAGCAGCAAGGACCAGCTTCCTACCGATAGCTCATCCAACAGAACTCCCTAGCTAACTGTGTTGAGGCTGGAGTAGTCATGAGATGGGTGACCAGATGGGAAGTGGAGTCGATATTAACTAGTTGGATGGGTAACTACAAAGGTTTATTATAAACCTTTTTAGTAACCCATCCATCTAGTTAATATTGAGGTCTTTGTTTTGTAATTTTTGACATTTTATGTTTTTTGAACACACGTTGATTGGCATGAAGAAGGTCTATCTCGTTACTTTTTGTACGAACAGAATCGCACACGAAGTTACTATAGTAACTGTTTGTGTTATAATTTCTCATCGCAAACAGTTCATCCCAGTGGGCTGGTTGCTGCGTATCACACACATCTGGTTTACACGAATCGTTTGTGTTCTTTTGGCTGATCGCAAATGCCGCATATCACACACATCTTGTTAAGATGAACCATTTCCATTCTCTTGCCTAATTGAAAACAGTTTGTCCAAGTGAACCGTATGTCGTATATCACACACACATTGATCTGGCAGACATGTTCTGTTTCATTCCCTAATAGCACACAGTTTATCGGAGGGAACTGTATGACGTATATTACACACACATTGATATGGATGCCCGTTTCTGTTGTTCTTCCTCATCACAGATAGTTCTTCTGGATCCACCGTATGCCCTTCATCGCACATGCAACTAAAATCTGAACCGTGTTTGATGCATCCGTCATCAGTTTTGCACATTTTAGACGGTTCTCTTACACCACCGTTTGCGATTATTGCATCGCACACAGTTTCTCGAAGGGTCTCTGATCGTAGTGTCGCTTTAGCAGCATCCTGCAGTAGTGGTACATCAATGCATGTGTTCCGGAGCAGTAGCGAACTAGCAAGGCTCAGTGGAAGCACTAGGAGGCATTTCCCTATATGAAAGGCTACCATAGGCATAGAACTAGGTGTCAACACAAACACATCACAATACATATCACATGTACGCATAACATGTAAGTATGTGTTGGGACAACATGGCATCATAACATAACTCTACAACTTAGTAGTAGATAAGGCTCGAAATAGCCATACATAGCATGCTTATTAAAAACAGGGGTGACAAGACCCTACACACAAAGTCATACAAACCAAGCGGAAGCATAAACTTGTATGAGTAAGACAACTGAAAAGAAAGAAGGCTACAAGCCTGACTATCTACAGACCCTCCCAAGGGTACAAGATCGTAGCTAGGATACAAGGTACTCATCATCATCAATATCTAGGTAGAACCTACCTGTAGTGTTGGGGAACTAATCTGCAATAGTTAATTAAGCAAATGTGAGTACAAGGTACTCAATAAGTCTTGCATTAGAATGAACTACATGTGCATTAGTATCAAAAGGGTGTTGTGGATTTTAATGCAGCAAGCTAGCTTTGACTCAGTGGCTATCATGTACTATGACTACCACTTGTTTAATACGACAAGAAAGCGTAGACGAGTCCACTAGCTAGTCACCATAACAATACGCTACTATGGATCCTCTCACGCCTCCCTATGAGAAGGACATACATAGCACTCACACTTGCTTGCGCATTTTAGAGTATCCATTTAAATTTTTCTATGAACCATATATGATTCCAAGTAGTCATATCCGCGGATGCGGCTATTCGAATAGATTTATAACCCTGTAGGGGTGTACTTCTTCACACCTGCTCTCACCGCTTATCACCATATAGTCGTAATGTACTCGGCATCCTTCAAGCGGAAGTGTCAGGACCCCGATCCTAAGTCACACCGATCTAGCATGTAACACATCATATCACTTTGCGGCCTCACGCACGGTATTCCCACGGGTGCCACCTTACCTGGCCCGGGACCTTTTGCGCCTTTTGGCTCACGTATATGATAGTGCCGCTAGCATCCATATGACAAAGAACCCGGGCTGACATGGCTAGTCATGAACCCAAAGTGGCACTAACTTACAGGTACAGGCATACATGACCCAACAACAAACGTGTCGGTCATCAGCGAGTGAATCCAGGCTGTAGCACTGGGCTAGCAGGACTCCGGTGAACCGGGCTGTAGCAGGCTAACAGGACTCCGGAATTCATCGCGTGACATTTCCCCGAGGGGACAGACACAGGAACGAAGAAGGACACATGCCGGCCAGCCTAAGTGTTCCGGAGCAGTAGCAAGCTACCATGGCTCAGTGGAAACACTAGGAGACATTTCCCGGTAAGAGAGGCTACTAAGGATAAACAACTAGATAGTCAGATCCCACACATACCAAGCATTTCAATAACATACACACAATATGCTCGATATGTGCAAATACAACATGGCATCACAACATCGCTCTACGACTCAAGTATTTTATTCAATAGGCTCCGAGGAGCGAGATATTACAAACATGGGTCTCATGACCCAACAATCAGAGCATACAAGTCAAAGCACAAGAGGAAGCTTAACATGTCTGAGTACAGACATCTACAAATGAAAAAGGCGGAGAAGCCTGACTATCTACCAGATCCTACCGAGGGCACTAGATCATAGCTGAGGTAACAAGCTAAACGTCGAAGTCCACGCGGTACTACTAGCGAGACTGAAGTCTCTCTGCAAAAACATAAATTAAGCAACGTGAGTACAAATGTACCCAGCAAGACTTACATCAGATCTAACTACATATGCATCATTATCAACAAGGGGATGGTGGGGTTTAACTGCAGCAAGCCAGCTTTGACTCGGTGGCTATCCTAAACTACGACTGCAAGTAACTCTTTTGAGGTGGCGCACACGAGTCCACATATTCACCATATCAATACACCACTATGGATTCGCTTCCGTCTCCGTACGAGAACGCCATCCATAGCACTCACTCTTATCTTGCGTATTTTAGAGTATCCACTTTCACTTGTCTATGAACTGTACTGGCAACCCAGAAGTCCTTCTCCACGGACACGGCTATTCGAATAGATAATGTTAACCTTGCAGGGGTGTACTTCTTCACACACGCTCTCACCACTTACCACCGTTTACACGACATGTACTGGGCAACCTTCAAGCGGAAGCCCAGCGAGGGTGTCGGCCACGACCTGACTAACAACACAAGTCTCTCGTCCAGGTTTATCGCCTATTCGGGTTCCATCCGCAAGGAGATCCGGCCGGGGTGTCGCTCACGGCCCCAAACGATGTGAGCAGGGTTCCCAAGCCCACCATCCGGGTGCCACTTGGTACACCATGCCACTGTGCCTAGTCTGTCCCAAGCCCACCTGTACCGGGTGCCACTTGGTAGACTACTAACACTACCTACAAACACCAGAAACTAATTGCAACTCCTGGACAGAGATCAAGTTGATTAATAAGCCGAGAGGGGCCGAGTTACCGGAACGCAATGTGTGGTAGTAGTTGTTCATGGATCACAAACACAGAACTCAGTTCCTGAGGACAGCTGCAATGAGACAACCCACCATGTACTCCTACATGGCCTCTCACCGCTACCTTTACCAAATCGTGTTCACACACTTAGCTCTCAACAGTAGGACATGTTCACCACATTCCAATTCATCCCCGATGAATCAGACCTGACTCAACTCTAAGCAGTAGCAGGCATGACAAACAAGCATGAATGAGTAGGCACATCAGGGCTCAAACAACTCCTACTCATGCTAGTGGGTTTCATCTATTTACTGTGGAATGACAGGTCATGCAGAGGATAAAGGGGTTCAGCTACCGCAGCAAGTAACAGATGAATCGTTGTTGTCCTAATGCAGTAAAAGAGAGCAAGAGCGAGAGAGTGGGATTTTATCGGAATGAACAAGGGGGGTTTTGCTTGCCTGGCACTTCTGAAGATAATATAGTTCTTCATCGGTGTCATCGAACTCATCGTCGGTACGTCCTCTACTGAGAGGGGACAAACACCGACAAACAAAGGAGAAACACAATCAATGCAATGCACAATATGATGCATGATCATGACATGTCAATATGCTGTGGTTTGAGCTAATGCAACTAGCAACCAGATTAAATGAAGTTGGTTTGAATCCAAGATTCAAATTCAAGCTCCATATGTGGATATTAAAATGCCATTTATGTGATTTGTGCTAATCAGCAGCTATAAGTTGGTCTAACATGCATGAAAATGGTACGGATGGATAGATTGGATTTTTCTGATAATTTTTCATATATAAATTATTTCATTCTGAGCTACGGTTGAATTTCTATGATTTTTAGAAGTTTAAACTATTTTCTGGAATTTCCTAGATTATTTTTATTCCAGAAAATGATTAATTGCGTCAGCAGCGCATCGGGGTGACGTCAGCAGAGTCAACATGGCTGGTCCAGGTGAAACCTGACCTATGGGACCCATGTGTCAGTGACTAACTAAACTAACCTAGTTTAATTAGCACTAACCTAGTTTAAACTAATTAAATTTAAACCTAAGCTAGATTAATTAGCCGGGCGGGGCCCGCATGTCATAGACCCAGGGGAGGTCAAATCCCCTGGTCAACCGGGGCTAAACCACCGGCGTTGAGTCGCCGGTGAGGCCGAGACGGCGGAGGGCATCGGGATTCCTCCTCCGGCGACCAAATGGCCGGCGGAGGACATCTACGCGTAGCCCGGGCTCTCGCGCATCCAAAGCAACAGGCGGCGGCAGCTGGGGTGGCCGGAATCTTCGTCGGCGTCGACCGTGGTGGCTGCCGGAGCTCGATTGAGCTCGGGGTCGAGGCTACAACGGCCGTGGCGATGCGGGGTTGGCACCTACGGCTTCTACGCGGTGTGGTGAGGACGTGGGTGTGCTCGGTTGGGCGCTACGGTGACTGTGGCCACGACGGCGAGGGGCTCAGGCAGCGGCGCGGTTCGGTCTTCAAGGGGCCGACGGCTATAGCAAGAAATCGAGGCGGGGAAGAGGGGGATTCGGAGCGGAAGCTCGCAGCGGATCGAACGGAGGGGTCGACGAGCTCGGGGAAGGCTTGGACGACGTTGGAGCATCTCCGGCGATCTCGGAGCCGAAGGTTGAAGACGACGGCGTCGGCGTCACTGCAGGGCTCCCGGCGTCGCTTGGCACGGTGAGGAGGAAGAGTAGGTCGAGGCGGAGGTTTTGGACGCGTCGGGGAGGTGAGGCGGTGGCTGTGGCCGTGGTAATGGTGAGCGGCGGCGACGACGGCTCTCGGTGGAGAGAACAGAGGAGGGGGGAGAGATGCAGAGAGGAAAATCGCCATGGGAGAGACTGAGAGCGGTCCAAGGGGGTGCGTGGCGTTGTTGGAGGTGTCTAGGCGTCGAGGACGCAGGCAGGCAGGGTGGAGGTGGCCGGGGCGCGTGCCGGCGCACTGCGGCCACGCGCTCGTCCTCCTGGCAAGGAGGAAGATGACAGGGGAGGGGCCAGGTGGGCTGGGCCGCACAGGTGGGCTGCCAGTTGGGCCGGTTGGTGGCGCCAGGTAAGTTATTCTCTCTCTCTCTTATTTCTATTTTCTATTTTCTGTAATCTTTGCGGCTTTATTAAAAATATCTAGGCACTTTTAAAAATCACCAAACTGTGCATGCCCAATGTATAGAATATATCCAACATGGAACATTTTAGTTTAGGAGTATTTGGACATTTAAAATATTTTATAGAATTTAAATGTCCAAATTCAAATACTTATGATTTAATTCAGTGACCTTAGGATGACCTAGAAAATTGTGCAGCATTTTTGTCAGAGGTTTAAGACCAAGGCAAAGATGATGAACATTTTAGAAGGGCACTTCAGGTTCATTGAAAATATTTTTAGTAAAACCTAATTGGATTCAAAGGGTTCTGGGGGTTCTGTCTTCCCCATTTCAAATTTCATAAAATTTAAACATGATGCATGGAGGCTAAAGCAAAAACAAGCAAGGCCTGAATTGGGGATGTGACAGGAAGCCTGGTGAGGATGTCGGCCACAACCATTATGCAAGACTCTATGCTAGGTTTATAACCTATCTAAGGTTGAATCCGCAAAGGAAGTCCTGCAAAAGTTTCTATTATGGCCCCAAATGATGTGTGCAGGGTTCCCAAGACCGCCACGCCATATGGAACTATGCTTGGTACACCATGCCACTATGCCTACCATGCTCGCTGGTCAGCACTAAGCACAGCCCCTAGCACATTCTACAAAGACTAGAAACCAGTTGCAACTCCTGGACAAAGATCAAGGAGATTAATAAGCCGAGAGGGGCCGAGTTACCAAAACCCAATGTGTGGTTGTAGCTAGTCCTGGATAACATACACAAAAGTCGGTTCTTAAGGACGACCTCAATTAGACAACATACCATGTACTCCTACATGGCCTCTCATCACTACCTCTAACAGATTGGGTTCACACACTTAACTCTCAACATCAGGACATTACCACAACATTCCAATTCATACCTAGATGAATCAAACCTAACACAACTATAAGTAATAGAAAGGATAGCATGGATGAAGTCACAACATGGATCAAGCAACTCCTAATCATATTAGGAGGGTTTGGCTATTTACTATGACAATGACATGCCATGCAAAGGAATGGGTTCAGCTACCGAAACATGTAATAGTTGAATCATTGTTGCCAGAATGCAAGAAAAGATAGCAGGGCCAATAGAGTGGGATTGTATCAAGATAATAAAAGGGGGTTTGCTTGCTTGGAAGATCAACATGGTAGTACTTCTTCTCAGGCAGGTGCTCAGTGCCACTCGCAGGAGAAGAACCTATCAAGTACACACACCAAATGCAACAATATGATGTGTGAATATGACATGATAAGAATGATATGGATTGTGCTAATGCAACTAGCAAGGATTTAAATGAAGTCCATTTGAACCAAGGGTTCAAATGCAAACTCCATATTAAGTATTTTAAATGCCATTTAGTTGTTTTCACTTATATCGTGGGTATTAGTTCCTTAAACACGCATGAAAATGTTACACGTGGATTATTTAGATTTTCTAATAATTTCTCATATATAAATTATTTCATTATGAGATATGGTTGATTTGATGTGAATTTTTGAAGTTTAGGTAATTCTCTGAAATTTCATTAATCATTTCTGGAATATAAAGCGCCAGAAAAATCATTATGGCATCATCAGTGCATAAGCAATACATTAGCAAGTCAACTGGGTCATTCCAGGTCAAACCTCAAATGTGGCGCCCACTGGTCAATGACTCAAACACTAATAGAGATGATTAACACTAGTTTGAACCCTAAACATATTTTATCAGTTCCTGGACCCATATGTCATTGACTCAGGGGAGTTAGATCTGGTGGTTTTGGGTCAAACCTGTTGTCTGTTAGTCGCCGGCGAGGTTAGCGGCAAGCAAGCACCTTAGAAAAGCTTCATAGATCTCCATTCAATGCGTTGATGGGCTCTCTAGAGAACTGGTGCAACGGTGCCTCGAAAGTGGCATTGGTCGGGCCTGGGGTGGCCGGAGTCTATGGCGGTGAGCTCTTTTGCCCCGGCCGGAGCTCAGATGTTTGCGAGTTTGCTGTTACAATGTTGATGACCTGCAAGTGCACATGGATGTTGTAGCTCTTTCGTGATAAGTAAAGTGTCGAACCCACACGGAGCTGATAGGAACGCACCACAAACCCCACAACCACACTGGCGCAGGTATGTACACACTCAAATCGAGTTTGTGAATAGCCTATTGTAGATGTTGCTAGGACACTAGATAAAAGGAGTTTACTAAACTAAGAACAAGAAGGTAAAAATAGTAACTAAAAGAGACTAAGTTATTGGTGAAAGTGATTGAGTAGAAAAGTGTACTCTAGGACTCCGAAGTCATCACTAACAATAAGACTTGCACATCTAGTGCGGAGCAAACACTCTCTATCGTATCCTCTATCCACTCTTCATATGCATAAGTGGGCAGTCCCTAGTATAGTACACATTCTACTCATGGTAGAATTCATGCCACGCACGCCACCATCATTGTCTCCCCCATAGGGTAACACCACAGGATAATTAAGGGTTACCCCATGGACGTGGCCAAATATGGGTTTACCTGAACTCCCCTATGAACTTGCAAAGATTGGGGATTGAGGTTTTACTGTAACCTCGAATACCCTCAACATCCTACCCTATGAAGTGCCTGTAGTTCCTCCATGGCCAATCACGGCAAAAGTGTGATTGAGGCCTCCGCTCAACACTCTCAGGAATACTAAGTTGAAAATGAACAAGAACATATTGGATCGCTTGGAAATAACAATACAAATCATAGAAGAGTTAATCTGTGTCCTTAAGAACAAATACACCTACTCAAACATAAGTAAGGTTCAAGTTACAAGCCGTCATAGAGCCGTTGAAGTGAGGAGGTCCAATGGAGGTGGTGATGGCGGCGGCGGCACGGTGATGGGTGGTGATAGAGATGGTGTGGCTGCGGTGGAGCGGTCACCGACCTGAAGGCCAGTACTCCAGGTGGTAGAGCCTCCTCTTCTTCCCTTGATTTTGTCCCTTCCTCTATGGTGGTCGTGGAGTGGCAATGAAGATGGAGTTGGATGTGTTGGAGTTGAATGGCGTGAGAGAGATGGCGGCTATGGTTGTAGATGATATATATGGAGCCTCCCTAGCCTCCTATCTTCATGGCCTTCATCCGAGGGCTCACCATGAGCCAAATCCTCTCCCAATTTCTTCTTTACGAGCCAAGTATCTCATGGGATTGAATGGGGAAAAATCGGTGACGAATCTTGTTTGGAAGGGCAACTTTCAGAGTTGTCTGCATGTCAAACAACCACTGAAACGTCTGCACGCAGTTTCTCGGAACGTTGTCTTTGGATATGACCTCCTCTGGTAAAACGACCTGTAAATTTTCATACTAACTCAGAATTGTGCATTCTCGGGCTCGTTGGATTTGTATGAAAGACATCAATCCATTTATTGTCCTAGACCTCTATTTGGAGCACTTTGGAAAAAAAATTGTCTGACCTTCGAAATGGCTATGTCTGACCCCTTGCTGACTCTGTATCAAACCCATCCTTGGTCCTTTAATCGTGCTTAGTCCTATGTTGTTCCAATACAACTATAGATACAAGAAAATTGACAAAACTAATAAAAACCAATAAAATACTAAATTTGCAATTCTCACAAGAAAAATATAATACCTGTAATCGAGCATAATGGGCAACTGTTTGGTTCAATGGGACATGATATATAAAGAGAACATGCAACAAATTAGCTCTAAAAATGCATAACACATAGAGCCATCAACCTCCCCACGCTTGTGAAGGAAATATTCCCTAAAGGCAATAATAAATTTGTTATTTATATTTCCTTATATCATGATAAAAGTTTATTATTCATGCTAGAATTGTATTAACCGGAAACTTAATACATGTGTGAATACATAGAAAATACATAGTATCCCTAGTATGCCTCCACTTGACTAGCTTGTTAATCAAAGATGGTTATGTTTCCTTACCATAGACATGTGTTGTCATTTGATGAACTGGATCACATCATTAGGAGAATGATGTGATGGACAAGACCCATCTGTTAGCTTAGCATTATGATAGTTACAGTTTCATTGCTACTGCTTTCTTCATGACTTATACATGTTCCTCAGACTATGAGATTATGAAACTCCCGAATAACGGAGGAACACCTTGTGTTCTATCAAATGTCACAACATAACTGGGTGATTATAAATATGTTCTACATGTGTCTCCAAAAGTGTTTGCTGGGTTGGCATAGATCAAGATTAGGATTTTTCACTCTGTGTTTTGGAGTGTTGTCTCCGGGCCTTCTCGGTAATGCTCATCACTATAAGCCTTGCAAGCAATGTGACTCATGAGTAAGTTATGCGATGAAGCATTATAGAACGACTAAAGTGACTTGCCGTTAACGATATTCAACTAGGTATGATGATACCGACGATCGAATCTCGGGCAAGTAACATACCAATGAGAAAGGGAACAACGTATGTTGTTGTGCGGTTTAACCGATAAAGATCTTTGTAGAATTTGTAGTAGACAATATAAGCATCCAGGTTCCGCTATTGGTTATTGATCAAAGATCTGTCTCGATCATGTCTACATAGTTCTCGAACCCGTAGGGTCCGCACGCTTAACATTCGATGACGATTTGTATTATGTGTTATGTGATTTGATGACCGAAGATTGTTCAGAGTCCCGGATGAGATCACAGACATGAGGAGATATCTCAAAATGGTCGAGACATAAAGATTGATATATTGGAAGGTTATATTCGAACACCGGAATGGTTCCAGAGTGATTCGGGTATTTTTCTAGAGTACGGGGAGGATATCGGAACCCCCCGAGAGAGTATTGGGCCTTCATGGGCCATAGTGGGAAGAGGAGGCCGGCGGCCAGGAGGTGGTGCACGCCCCCTAGCCAATCCGAATTGTACTAGGGGAGGGGGCGACCCTCCTTTCCTTCTCCCTCTCTCTTTCCCTTCCCCCTTCTCCGACTCCGGAAAGGAAGGGGGACTCCTACTAGGACTGGGAGTCCTAGTAGGCCTCCCCCCTTTGGCGCACCCCTCTAGGTCGGTCGCCTCCTCCCTCCATACTTTATATAAGGGGGCAAGGGGGCACCCCAAAGCACGACAAATAATCTCTTAGCCGTGTGCGGTGCCCCCTCCACAGTTTAACACCTCGGTCATATCATCGTAGTGCTTAGGCGAAGCCCTGCACCGGTAACTTCATCATCACCGTCGCCACGCCATCGTGCTGACAGAACTCTCCCTCGTCCTCAACTGGATAAAGAGTATGAGGGACGTCATTGTGTTGAACGTGTGCTGAACAAGGAGGTGTCGTACGTTTGGTACTTGGATCGGTTGGATCATGAAGATGTTCGACTACATCAACCGCGTTACTAAACGCTTCCACTTACGGTCTATGAGGGTACGTGGACACACTCTCCCTCTCGTTGCTATGCATCTCCTAGATAGATATTGCATGATCGTAGGAATTTTTTTGAATTACTACGTTCCCCAACAATGGTATCAGAGCCAGGTCTATGCGTAGATGATATATGCACGAGTAGAACACAATGAGTTGTGGGCGATAATTGTCATATTGCTTACCACCAACGTCTTACTTTGATTCGGCGATATGGTTGGATGAAGCAGCCCAGACCGACATTACATGATCGCGTTCATGAGACTTGTTCTACCGACGTGCTTTGCACATAGGCGGCTGGCGGGTGTCTGTTTCTCCAACTTTAGTTGAATCTAGTTTGACTACAACTGGTCCTTGTTGAAGGTTAAAACAGCTCACTTGATGAAAAATCGTTGTGGTTTTGATGCATAGGTAAGAACAGTTCTTGCTAGAAGCCATAGCAGCCACGTAAAACTTGCAACAACAAAGTAGAGGACGTCTAACTTGTTTTTGTAGGGCTTGTTGTGATGTGATATGCTCAAGACATGATGTGATATAAATTGTTCTATGAAATGATCATGTTTTGTAACAGAGTTATCGGCAACTGGCAGTAGCCACATGGTTGTCGCTTTATTGTATGAAATGCAATTGCCATGTAATTGCTTTACTTTATCACTAAGCGGTAGCGACAGTCATAGGAGTAATGGTTGGCGAGATGACAATGATGCTACGATGGAGATCAAGGTGTCAAGCCAGTGACGACGGAGATCATGACGATGCTTCGGTGATGGAGATCATGAGCACAAGATGATGATGGCCATATCATGTCACATATTATGATTGCATGTGATGTTTATCTTTTATGCATCTTATTTTTCTTAGTACGATGGTAGCATTATAAGATGATCCCTTACTAAATTTCAAGGTATAAGTATTATCCCTGAGTATGCACCGTTGCTACAGTTCATCGTGCCGAGACACCCCGTGATGATCGTGTGTGATAAGCTCTACGTTCACATACAACGGGTGAAAGCCAGTTTTGCACATGCAGAATACTCGGTTTAAACTTGACAAGCCTAGCATATGCAGATATGGCCTCGGAACACTGAGACCGAAAGGTCGAACGTGAATAATATAGTAGATATGATCAACATAGTGATGTTCACCATTGAAAACTACCCCATCTCACGTGATGATCGGACATGGTTTAGTTTATTTGGATCATGTGATCATTTAGATGACAAGAGGGATGTCTATCTAAGTGGAAGTTCTTAAGTAATATGATTAATTGAACTTTAATTTTTCATGAACTTATTCCTAATAGTTTTTGCATGTATATGTTCTTGTAGATCAATGGCCCGTATTACCGTTCCCTTGAATTTTAATGCGTTCCGAGAGAAAGCTAAGTTGAAAGATAATGGTAGAAATTACATAGACTGGGTCCGTAACTTGAGGATTATCCTCATTGCTACAAAGAAGAATTACTTTCTACAAGCACCACTAGGTACAAGGCCTGTTGTAGGACCAACTGCGGACGTTATGAACGTTTGGCAGAGAAAAGCTGATGACTACTTGATAGTTCAGTGTGACATGCCTTACGGCTTAGAATCGAGACTCCAAAGATGTTTTGAACGTCATGTAGCATATGAGATGTTCCAAGAGTTGAAGTTAATATCTGAAGTTAATATTTCAAGCAAATGCCCGAGTTGAGAGATATGAAGTCTCCGGCAAGTTCTATAGCTGCAAAATGGAGGAGAATAGTTCTATTAGTAAACATATCCTCAGAATGTCTGGGTACCATAACCAGTTGTCTCAGCTGGGAGATAATCTTCCTGATGATAGTGTCATTAACAGAGTTCTTCAATCACTGCCAACAAGCTATAAAGGCTTCGTGATGAACCATAATATGCAAGGGGTGACAAAAATGATTCCCGAGCTCTTCGCAATGCTAAAGGCTGCGGAGGTAGAAATCAAGAAGGAGCATCAAGTGTTGATGGTTAACAAGACCACTAATTTCAAGAAGAAGGGCAAAGGGAAGAAGGGGAACTTCAAGAAGAATAGCAAGCAAGTTGCTACTCTCGTGAAGAAGCCTAAGTCTGGACCTAAGCCTGAAATTGAGTGCTTTTACTGCAAAGGAACTGGTCACTTGAAGTGGAACTGCCCCAAGTATTTGGCGGATAAGAAGGATGGCAAAGTGAAAGGTATATTTGATATACATGTTACTGATGTGTACCTTACTAATGCTCGTAGTAGCGCCTGGGTATTTGACACTAGTTCTGTAGCTCATATTTAGAACTCGAAATAGGGCTACAGATTAAACTAGGATTGGCTAAGGATGAGCTCACGATGCGCGTCAGAAATGTTTCCACGGTCGAAGTGATCATCGTCGGCACGCTACCTCTACATCTACTTTAGGGATTAGTTTTAGACCGGAATAATTGTTATTTGGTGCCAGCATTGAGCACGAACATTATATCTTGATCTTGTTTAATACGAGACGATTATTCATTTAAATCGGATAATAATGGTCATTCTATTTATATGAGTAATATCTTTTATGGCAATGCACCCTTGTTGAGTGGCCTATTTTTGTTGAATCTCGATCGTGGTGATACACATGCTCATAATATTGAAACCAAAATATGCAAAGTTTATAACGATAGTGCAACTTATTGGTGGCACTACCATTTAGGTTATATTGGTGTAAAGCGCATGAAGAAACTCCATGCTGATGGGCCTTTGGAATCACTTGATTATGAATCACTTGGTGCTTGCGAACCATGCCTCATGGGCAACATGACTAAAACATCGTTCTTCGGAACAATGGAACGAGCTACTGACTTATTGGAAATAATACATACCGATGTATGCGGTCCAATGAATGTTGAGGCTCGTGGCGGGTATCGTTATTTTCTGACCTTCACAGATGATTAGAGCAGATATGGGTATATCTACTTAATAAAACCTAAGTCTAAAATGTTTGAAAAGTTCAAATAATTTCAGAGTGAAGTGGAGAATCATCGTAATAAGAACATCAAGTTTCTACAATCTGATCGTGAAGGCGAATATTTGAGTTACGAGTTTGGTCTTCATTTGAAAGAATGTGGAATAGTTTCGCAACTCACGCCAGCTGGAACACCACAGCGTAATGGTGTGTCCCAACGTCATAACCGTTATTTATTGGATATGCTGCCATCTATGATGTCTCTTACTGATTTACCAAGATCGTTTTGGGGTTATGCTTTAGAGATGGCTGCATTCACTTTAAATAGGGCACCATCGAATCCGCTGAGACGACGCTATATGAACTGTGGTTTGGCAAGAAACCCAAATTGTCATTTCATAAAGTTTAGGGCTGTGATGCTTATGAGAAAAAGCATCAAACGAATAAGTTCGAACCCAAATCGGAGAAGTGCATCTTCATAGGATACCCAAAGGAAACTTTTGGGTATACCTTCTATCATAGATCCATAGGAAAGATATTCGTTGCTAAGAATGGATCCTTTCTAGAGAAGGAGTTTCTCTCGCAAGAAGTGAGTGGGAGGAAAGTATAACTTGATGAGGCAATAGTACCTTCTCCCGAATTGGGAAGTAGTTCATCACATAAATCAGTTCCATTTATTCCTACACCAATTAGTGAGGAAGCTAATGATGATGATCATGAAACTTCAGATCAAGTTACTACCAAACCTCGTAGGTCATCCGGAGTATGGTCCATACCAGAGTGGTGCGGTAATCATGTTCTGGAAGTCATGTTACTAGACCATGATGAACCTATGAACTAAGAGGAAGCGATGATGAGCCCAGATTCTGCGAAATGGCTTGAGGCCACGAAATCTGAGATGGGATCCATGTATAAGAACAAAGTGTGGACTTTGGTAGACTTGCCTGATGATTAGGAAGCCACAGAAAATAAATGGATCTTCAAGAAGAAGACCAACGCTGACGGTAATGTTACTGTCAACAAAGCTCGACTTGTTGAGAAAAGGTTTTCGACAAGTTCAAGGAGTTGACTACGATGAGACCTTCTCACTCGTAGTGATGCTTATGTCTTTTCGAATCATGTTAGAAATTGCCTCATTTTATGATTATGAAATATGGCAAATGGATGTCAAAACTACATTCCTTAATGGATTTCTTAAAGAAGAGTTGTATATGATGCAACCAAAAGGTTTTGTCGATTCAAAGGGTGCTAACAAAGTGTGCAAGCTCTAGCGATCCATGTATGGACTGGTGCAAGCCTCTCGGAGTTGGAATATATGCTTTGATAGTGTGATCAAAGCATATGGTTTTATACAAACTTTTGGAGAAGCTTGTATTTACAAAAAAGTGAGTGGGAGGTCTGTAGCACTTCTAATATTATATGTGGATGACATATTGTTGATTGGAAAAGATACAGAATTTCTGGATAGCATAAAAGGATACTTGAATAAGATTTTTTTCACTGAAAGACATCGGTGAAGTTGCTTACATATTGAGCATCAAGATCTATAGAGATAGATCAAGACGCTTAATTGGACTTCCACGAAGCACATACCTTGATAAAGTTTTGAAGAAGTTCAAAATGGATCAGTCAAAGAAAGGGTTGTTGCCTGTGTTACAAGGTGTGAACTTGAGTGAGACTCAATGCCCGACCACTGCAGAAGACAGAGAGAAAATGGAAGTAATTCCCTATGATTCAGCCATAGGTTCTATCATGTATGCAATGCTGTGTACCAGACCTGATGTGTGCCTTGCTATATGAATAGTAGGGAGGTACTAAAGTAACCCAGGAGTGGAGCACTGGACAACGGTCAAGAACATCCTGAAATACCTGAAAAGGAGTAAGGATATGTTTCTCGTTTATGGTGGTGACAAAGAGCTCGTCATAAATGGTTACGTCGATGCAAGATTTGACACTGATCCGGATGACTCTAAATCACAATTCGGATACGTATTTATATTGAATGGTGGAGCTGTCAGTTGGTGCAGTTCCAAGCAGAGTGTTGTGGCAGGATCTATGTGTGAAGCAGAGTACATAGCTGCTTCGGAAGCAGCAAACGAAGGAGTCTGGATGAAGGAGTTCATATCCGATCTAGGTGTTATACCTAGTGCATCGGGTCCAATGAAATTCTTTTGTGACAATACTGGTGCAATTGCCTTGGCAAAGGAATCTAGATTTCGGAAGAGAACCAAACACATCAAGAGACGCTTCAATTCCATCCAGCATCAAGTCGCGATGGGAGACATAGATATTTGGAAGATACATACGGATCTGAATGTTGCAGACCCGTTGACTAAGCCTCTTCCACGAACAAAACATGATCAGCACTAACACTCCATGGGTATTAGAATCATTAATTTGTAATCTAGATTATTGACTCTAGTGCAAGTGGGAGAGTGAAGGAAATATGCCCTAGAGGCAATAATAAAGTTGTTATTTATATTTCCTTATATCATGATAAATGTTTATTATTCATGCTAGAATTGTATTAACCGGAAACTGAGTACATGTATGAATGCATAGACAATACATAGTGTCCCTAGTATACCTCTACCTGACTAGCTCGTTTATCAAAGATGGTTATGTTTCCTAACCATAGACATATGTTGTCATTTGATGAACGGGATCACATTATTTGGAGAATGATGTGATGGACAAGACCCATCCATTAGCTTAGCATTATGATTGTTACAGTTTCATTGCTACTGCTTTCTTCATGACTTACACATGTTCCTTAGACTATGAGATTATGCAACTCCTGAATACCAGAGGAACACCTTTTGTGTTATCAAACATCACAACATAACTAGGTGATTATAAAGATGGTCTACTGGTGTCTCTGAAAGTGTTTGCTGGGCTGGCATCGAGCAAGATTAGGATTTGTCACTTCGTGTTTCGGAGAGGTATCTCTGGGCCCTCTCGGTAATGCTCCTCGCTATAAGCCTTGAAAGGAATGTGATTAATGAGTTCGTTACGGGATGAAGCATTACGGAATGAGTAAAGAGACTTGTTGGTAACGAGATTGAACTACGCATGATGATACCGACGATTGAGTCTCGGGCAAGTAACATACCATTGACAAAGGGAACAACATATGTTGTTGTGCGGTTTGGCCGATAAAGATCTTCGTACAATATGTAGGATCCAATATGAGCATCCAGGTTGCGCTATTGGTTATTGATCGGAGATGTGTCTCAATAATTTCTACATAGTTCTCGAAGTCGTAGGGTCCGCACACTTAACGTTTGATGATGATTTGTATTATGAGTTATGTCATTTGATGACTGAAGTTTGTTTGGAGTCTCGGATGAGATCACGGACTTGAGAGGAGTCTCAAAATGGTCGACACATAAAGATTTATATATTGGAAGGTTATATTCGGACAGCGGAATGGTTCCGGAGTGATTCGGGTATTTTCCGGAGTACCAGGAGATTACCGGACCCCCCCGGGAGAGTATTGGGCCTTCATTGGACATAGTGGGAAGAGGAGGCCGATGGCCAGGAGGTGGCGCGTGCCCCCCTAGACTAACCGCATTGGACTAGGGGAGGCCCCTCCCTTTCGTTCTCCCTCTCTCTTTCCCTTCCCCCTTCTCCTACTCCGAAAAGGAAGGGGGACTCCTACTAGGACTGGGAGTCCTAGTAGGACTCCCCCCATTGGCGCGCCCCTATAGGCCGGCCGCCTCCTCCCTCCCTCCTATATATACGGGGTCAGGGGCACCCCAAAGCACGACAGATAATCTCTTAGCCGTGTGCGGTGCCCCCCTCCATAGTTTAACACATCGGTCATATCATCGTAGTGCTTAGGTGAAGCCCTGCGCTGGTAACTTCATCTGTGCCGTCGCTGCGCCGTCATGCTGACAAAACTCTCCCTTGTCCTCAACTAGATCCATAGAACAAGGGACGTCATCATGCTGAAGTTATGCTAAACACGGAGGTGCCGTACGTTCAGTACTTGGATCGGTCGGATCGTGAAGACGTTCGACTACATCAATCACGTTACTAAACACTTCCGCTTTCGGTAAACGAGGGTACATGGACGCACTCTCCTGTATCATTGTTATGCATATCCTAGATTGATCTGGTGTGATCATAGGAAATGTTTTGAATTACTACGTTCCCCAACAGTGGTATCAGAGCAAGGTCTATGCGTTGATATATGCATGAGTAGAACACAATGAATTGTGGGCGATAATACTCATAGTGCTTAACGCCAATGCCTTACTTTGATTCGGCGGTATTGATAGATGAAGCGACCCAGACCGACATTACATGACCACATTCATGAGACTTGTTCTACCGATGTGCTTTGCACATAGGTGGCTGGCGGGTGTTTGTTTCTCCAACTTTAGTTGAATCAAGTTTGACTACAGCCGGTCCTTGATGAATGTTAAAACAACACACTTGACAAAAAAATCTTTGTGGTTTTGATGCGTAGGTAAGAACAGTTTTTGCTAGAAGCCCGTAGCAGCCATGTAAAACTTGCAACAACAAAGTAGAGCACGTATAACTTTTTTTGCAAGGCTTATTATGATGTGATATGGTCAAGACATGATGTGATATAAATTGTTGTATGAGATGATCATGTTTTGTAACAGAATTATAGGCAACTGGCAGGAGCCATATGGTTGTTGCTTTAGTGTATGAAATGCTACCGTCGTGTAATTGCTTTACTCTATCACTAAGAGGTAGCGATCGTCATAGAAGCAATAGTTGGCGAGACCGCAACGATGCTACGATGGAGATCAAGGTGTCAAGATGGTGACGATGGAGATCATGACGATGCTTCGGTGATGGAGATCATGAGCACAAGATGATGATGGCCATATCATGTCACATATTATGATTGCATGTGATGTTTATCTTTTATGCATCTTATTTTGCTCAGTACGGCTGTAGCATAATAAGACGACCCCTTACTAAATTTCAAGGTATAAGTGTTCTCCCTGAGTATGCACCGTTACTACAGTTCGTCCTACCGAGACACCCCGTGATGATCGGGTGTGATAAACTCTACATTCACATACAATGGGTGCAAGCCAGTTTTGCACGTGCAGAATACTCGGGTTAAACTTGACGAGCCTAGCATATGCAGATATGGCCTCAGAACACTTAGATCGAAAGGTCGAACGTGAATCATATAGTAGATATGATCAACATAGTGATGTTCACCATTGAAAATTACTCCATCTCACGCGATGATCGGACATGTTTTAGTTTATTTGGATCACGTGATCATTTAGATGACTAGTGGGATGTCTATCTAAGTGGGAGTTCTTAAGTAATATGATTAATTGTACTTTAATTTATCATGAACTTAGTCCTGATAGTTTTTGCATGTTTGTGCTATTGTAGATCAATGGCCCGTGCTACTGTACCCTTGAATTTTAATGTGATACTAAAGAAAGCTAAGTTCAAAGATGATGGTAGCAATTACATGGACGGGGTCCGTAACTTGAGGATTATCCTCATTGCTGCATAGAAGAATTACGTCCTAGAAGCACTGCTAGGTGCAAGGCCTGCTGCAGGAGCAACTATGGATGTTATGAACGTCTGGCAGAGCAAAGCTGATGACTACTCGATGGTTCAGTGTGCAATGCTTTACGGCTTAGAATCAGGACTTCAGAGACGTTTTAAACATCATGGAGCATATGAGATGTTCCAAGAGTTGAAGTTAATATTTCAAGCAAATGCCCGAGTTGAGAGATACGAATTCTCCAACAATTTCTATAGCTGGAAAATGCTGGAGAATAGTTCTGTTAGTAAACATATACTCAGAATGTCTGGGTACCATAACCACTTGACTCAGCTGGGAGTTAATCTTCCCAATGATAGTGCCATTGACAGAGTTCTTCAATTATTGCCACCAAGCTATAAAGGCTTCATGATGAACTATAATATGCAAGGGATGATGAAAACGATTCCCGAGCCCTTCACAATGCTAAAGGATGTGGAGGTAGAAATCAAGAAGGAGCATCAAATGTTGATGGTTAACAAGACCACTAGTTTCAAGAAAAAGGTCAAAGGGAAGAAGGGGAACTTCAAGAAGAATAGCAAGCAAGTTGCTACTCCCAGGAATAAGCCTAAGTATGGACCTAAGCCTGAAACTGAGTGCCTCTACTGGAAAGGAACTAGTCACTAGAAGCGGAACCGCCCCAAGTATTTGCTGGATAAGAAGGACGGCAAAGTGAAAGGTATATTTGACATACATGTTATTGATGTGTACCTTACTAATGCTCGTAGTAGCGCCTAGGTATTTGATACTAGTTCTGTTGCTCATATTAGCAACTCAAAATAGAGGCTACAGATTAAATGAAGATTGGCTAAGGACGAGGTGACGATGCACGTCGGAAATGGTTCCAAGGTCGATGTGATCGCCGGCTACCTCTACATCTACCTTTAGGATTAGTTTTAGACCTGAATAATTGTTATTTGGTGCCAGCGTTGAGCATGAACATTATATTTGGATCTTGTTTAAGGCGAGATGGTTATTCATTTAAATCGAAGAATAATGGTTGTTTAATTTATATGAGTAATATCTTTTATGGTAATGCACCCTTATTGAGTGGTCTATTTTTGTTGAATCTCGATCGTGGTGATACACATTTTTATAATATTGAAGCCAAAATATGCAAAGTTGATAATGATAGTGCAAATTATTTGTGGCACTGTCGTTTAGGTCATATTGGTGTAAAGCGCATGAAGAAACTCCATGCTGATGGGGTTTTGGAATCACTTAATTATGAATCACTTGGTGCTTGCGAACCATGCCTCATGGGCAAGATGACTAAAACTCCGTTCTCCGAAACAATGGAACGAGCTACTGACTTATTGGAAATAATACATACCGATGTATGTGGTCCAATGAGTGTTGAGGCTCGTGGCGCGTATCATTATTTTCTTACCTTCACAGATGATTTGAGAAGATATGGGTATATGTACTTAATGAAACATAAGTCTGAAATGTTTAAAAAGTTCAAAGAATTTTAGAGTGAAGTGGAAAATCATCGTAATAAGAAAATAAAGTTTCTATGATCTGATCGTGAAGGCGAATATTTGAGTTACGAGTTTGGTCTTCATATGAAACAATGTGGAATAGTTTCGCAACTCACACTACCTAGAGCACCACAGCGTAATGGTGTGTCTGAACATCGCAACCGTACTTTATTGGATATGGTGCGATCTATGATGTATCATACTAATTTGTCGCTATCGTTTTTGGGTTATGCTTTAGAGACGGCTGCATTCACTTTAAATAGGGCACCATCAAAATCCGTTGAGAAGACGCCATATGAACTGTGGTTTGGCCAGAAAGCCAAGTTGTCATTTCTAAAATTTTGGGGCTAAGATGCTTATGTGAAAAATCTTCAACCTGATAAGCTCGAACTCAAATCGAAGAAGTGCGTCTTCATAGGATACCCGAAGGAAACTGTTGGGTACACCTTCTATCACAGATCCAAAGGCAAGATATTCGTTGCTAAGAATGGATCCTTTCTAGAGAAGGAGTTTCTCATGAAATAAGTGAGTGGGAGGAAAGTAGAACTTGATGAGGTAATAGTACCTTCAACTAAATTGGGAAGTAGTTCATCACATAAATCAGTTCCATTTATTCCTACACCAATTAGTGAGGAAGCTAACGATGATGATCCTGAAACTTCAGATCAAGTTACTACCGAACCTCGTTGGTCATCCAAAGTACGGTTCGCACCAGAGTGCTATGGTAATCCTTTCTGGAAGTCATGTTACTAGACCGTGATGAACCTACGAACTATGAGGAAGCGATGACGATCCCAGATTCCGCAAAATGGGTTGAGGCCATGAAATCTCAGATGGGATCCATGTATGAGAACAAAGGTGTCATAGACCTAGCTTAGTCTTGCCTGTCATTGCATAATCTCCATGCATCATGTTTAAATTCTTCTGAAAGTTGAAATGGGGATGTTAAAACTGTACCATCAAATGGAATTCAAATAGGTTCAACCTAAAAATATTTTCAATGAACTCAAAATGCCCTTTAAATTTTTTTCATCATTTCTGGATTAAGGTGGAATCATCTACCAAAAATGGTTTACATTTTTGAAGGACATATCTGGGCTTTGAATTAAATCAATAAGTATTTGAGTTGGTGCTATAAAATTCTATAAATAATTATACAGCTCCAATATTTGTGAAAATTATAGAGGGTCTCTGGAATAAGTCCATCTTGCACCCACTATTTTCCCCGGAATTTACGAAAATGATTTAGTGGTTAAACTAAATAAAAACAAAGGTAAAAAAATAAAAAAACAGAAAAAAAAAAAAGAGAGAGAGAGAGAGAGAGAGAGGACGCCAGGTCCACTTACCTGGCTGGGCCAGCCCACCTGGCCTGTGCCAGTCGTCACCCACCTCTGCTAGTAGGCAGAGGATGGACAGCGGACGGCGCGCGTGCGGGCGCCATGCCTCCAGGCTGCCTGCCTGCATTGCCTGGCCACTCCGACGCCTCACGTCTTCTCCTCGGCACCGCCTCGACCCCCTGGACACCACTCTCCCCTCCTCTGCCCTCTCCTCGTCCTCTCCCATTATGGTCGACGCGCCTGTAAGCCGCGACCGCCGTAGTCGAAGCCACCGCATCTCCCTCGACCCCTCGCCGTGCCTCCGAGCTCCGCCTCGACGTCCTCGACCTCCTCGATTCGCCACATGTAGCCGGATGCGCTCCTCAGCCCTCACCGAGCTCATCCCCGACCGCCCGTCGTCGGAGATCCCCCTCGTCGCCCCGCTCAACCCTGACCTCCTCCGAGCTCTCCGTCTGCCCTGAAGTTACCGGCGTGAGCTCCTGCCCCTTCTTCCCCTCTCCGTTCTCGCTCTCACATGTCATTGCCGTTGCCCCCTTGTTGACCGAACCGCGCCGCCGCTCCAGCTCGTCGGCGACAATGCTTCAGTGACCATTTGGTCCCATACGCGTGTCCACCGAGCTTGTCGCCCCGCGCTGAGCCTCGCTAGCGCCTCCCCTTGCCCGACTGCACCCTGCAATGCTAACCCCGCACGAACCCGAGATCCGACCGCCGCGGCCGAGCTCCTCGCCGTCGCCTTCGGCCGCCCAGGCCCGGCTGGGTCCACCACCCGACTCACGCTGGTCTGGGCTCTCGAACAAGCCCAGCCACACTGGAAACGGCGCACCACAGCCCATGCCCGAGTGCCCCACCTCTTCTGCTGCCGCCGGCGGCTAAACGCCTGCGGGTTTGACCCCGCTGCCCAGGGGTTGGACCTCCCCTGGGTCAATGACATGCTGGCCCCGCCTGACTAATTAACCTAGTTTAGGTTCAAACTTAATTAGTTTAACCTAGGTTAGTGTTAACTAAGCTTGTTTAGTTTAGTTAGTCACTCACACACGGGACTCACTAGTCAGTTTGACCTGGACTGGCCCGTTGACTAGCTGACGTCGTGCTGACGTCATGTTGATGTCGTGTTGACGCAGTAAATCCTTTTCTGGAGTTAGTTTATTTCTAATTATTTAGAAAATTCAAAAAAGGGTTAAACTTCAATAAATCATAGAAAACAATCTACAGCTCAGAATGAAAAGATTTATATATGAAAAATGATCAGAAAAATTAAATCTATCCATTTGTACCATTTCCATGCATGTTGGAACAACTTATAGTTGCTGAATTGGGCAAAACAACCAAAGGGCATTTGAATAATAACATATGGAGCTTGAATTTGAACGTAGGGTTCAAACCAACTCCATTTAACCTGCTGCTAGTTGCATTATCTCAAATCACAGCATATTGCCATGTCATGATCATGCATCATATTATGCATTGCATTGATTGTGTTCTTCCTTGTTTGCTGGTATTTTTCCCCTCTCAGTAGACGTGGTTTCGACAATGGGTTCGATGACACCGATGAAGAACTATTCTATCTTCAGAATTGCCAGCCAAGGAAAACCCCCGTGTTCATTTCGATACAATCCCACTCTCTCGCTCATGCTCTATTTTACTGCATTAGGACAACAACGATTCAATTGTTACATGCTACAGTAATTGAACGCCTTTTCCTCTGCATGACCTATCATTGCCATAGTAAATAGATGAAACCCACTAGCATGAGTAGGAGTTGTTTGAGCCCTGATGTTCCTACTCATTCATGCTTGTTTGTCATGCATGCTACTGCTTAGAGTTGAGTCAGGTCTGATTCATCGGGGATGAATTGGAACAGTGATGAACATGTCCTATTGTTAAGAGCTAAGTGTGTGAACATGATTTGGTAAAGGTAGCGGTGAGAGGCCATGTAGGAGTACATGGTGGTTTGTCTCATTGAAGCCGTCCTCAGGAACTGAGTTATGTGTTTGTGATCCATGAACAATTACTACCACACATTGGGTTCCGGTAACTCGACCCCTCTCGACTTATTAATTAGCCTGATCTCAGTCCAGGAGTTGCAACTAGTTTCTGGTGTTTGTAGTTAGTGATAGTAGTCTACCAAGTGGCACCCCGGACAGGTGGGCTTGGGACAGACTAGGTGCAGTGGCACGGTGTACCAAGTGGCACCCGGATCGTGGGCTTGGGAACCCTGCTCACATCGTTTGGGGCCGTGAGCGACACCCTGGCCGGATCTCCTTGCGGATGGAACCTGAATAGGCGATAAACCTGGACTAGACACTTGCGTGATTAGTCAAGTCGTGGCCGACACCCTCGCCAGGCTTCCACTTGAAGGTTGCCAAGATACACGACGTGTACATGGCGGTAAGTGGCGAGAGCGTGTGTGAAGAAGTACACACCTGCAGGGTTAATATGATTTATTCGAATAGCCGCGTCTGCGGTAAAGGACCTCTGGGTTTCTTATACAGTTCATAGACAAGTGAAAGTGGATACTCTAAAATGCGCAAGATAAGCGTGAGTGCTATGGATGATGTTCTCGTGGGGAGACGAGAGCGGATCCATAGTGGCGTATTGATATGGTGAATATGTGGACTCGTGTGCGGCATCTCAAAAGAGTTACTTTCAGTCATAGTTCAGGATAGCCACCGAGTCAAAGCTGGCTTGCTGCAGTTAAACCCCACCAGTCCCTTTGATTGATAATGATGCATATGTAGTTAGTTCTGATGTATGTCTTGCTGGGTACATCTGTACTCATGTTTGCATAATTTATGTTTTTGCAGAGAGACTTTAGTCTTGCTAGTAGTGCCGCTTGGACTTTGATGTTTAGCTTGATACCTCAGCTACAATCTTGTGCCCTCAGCAGGATCTGGCAAATAGTCAGGCTTCTCAGCCCTTTTCATTTGTAGTTGTCTGTACTCAGACATGTTAAGCTTTCGCATGTGCTTGAACTTGTATGCTCTGAATGTTTGGTTATGAGACCCATGTTTGTAATATCTTGCTCCTCAGAGCCTATTGAATAAAATACTTGAGTTGTAGAGTCATGTTGTGATGCGATGTTGTATTTGCACATATCGAGCATATTGTGTGTATGTTATTGAAATGCTTGGTATGTGTGGGATCTGACTATCTAGTTGTTTATCCTTGGTAGCCTCTCTTACCGGGAAATGTCTCCTAGTGCTTCCACTGAGCCATGGTAGCTTGCTACTGCTCTGGAACACATAGGCTGGCCGGCATGTGTTCTTCTTGGTTCCTGTGTCTGTCCCTTTGGGGAAATGTCACGCGGTGTCTACCGGAGTCCTGTTAGCCTACTACAACCCAGTTTTTCCGAAGTCCTGCT
This sequence comes from Triticum dicoccoides, assembly GCF_002162155.2. Taxonomy (NCBI): domain Eukaryota; kingdom Viridiplantae; phylum Streptophyta; class Magnoliopsida; order Poales; family Poaceae; genus Triticum; species Triticum dicoccoides. The sequence goes on along the minus strand of NC_041387.1, from coordinate 368,852,358 downwards.
AGCCTAGCTGCTACAGCCCGGATTCACTCGCAGATGACCGACATGATCATTGTTGGGTCATGTATGCCTGTCCCTGTAAGTTAGTGCCACTTTGATTTCACGACTAGCTATGTTAGCCAGGGCTCCTTGTCATATGGATGCTAGAGACAGTATCATATACGTGTGCCAAAAGGTGCAAACGATCCCGGGCCTGGTAAGGAGACACCTGTGGGGATACCGTGCATGAGGCCGTAAAGTGATATGAGGTGTTACATGCTAGATCGGTGTGGCATTGTGCCGGGGTCCTGACAGCTTTGGTATCACAGCCTGACTGCCTGTAGGATTACCAAGCCAAACTGGTCAAAGTTGAGTCTAGAAATTCTTTAGTTATATGTAGGGGAATTGATTGTGGGATGGAACGTAAGGCTCTTTTTTCTCATTATACTTTATGCCCTTCTGATCTGAGTCATAGTATCTTTCCTACGGGGTTAAGGAACTAGGCTTTCTCTTCTTTCTATTAGGATCACGTGTTACTAATCCATAGACCTATAGGATTGATGGATTCAAGCCTTAGCTCAGTCTCTACTAATTCCATGTGTTCATAGTTGGTCTTAGAACCTTGATATTGTGATGTTGAGTGGCTATGCCACCATTTTGCAGGATGTCACAAATCTTTTTGAGCATTTACAGCCGTTATGCTGTCCGAGTCATCCCAGGTTTCTAAAATAATCTGATGCATTTGCAAATCCCGTCCTCCCGTTCCCGATGTTCTTTTGGTCAGATTAACCACACTAATCAGTGATTCGAGGTATTCTATTGCCTCAATGTATATGTTGGAACTATTATTATGACCCTAGCTGTATTAGAGGATCACCTAGTAATCCAGCCATGTTTTGTGTTCCCAGTGTGAAGATTTGGCCATCATTCTCGAAAGTATCCCGTGATGCCACTTAGTAGTAGGCATTCTACTCCGGGGTTTCTGAATCCGAGATTTCCCTACTTACTTCATGTTGATAGTGTTTGCTAGTTCCTTTAGGTTATTAGTAACCTTTGCGATAGTCCTCGAGGTCCGCGATATTTCCTTCTTCCAAATACTATGAACCGCTTATGGCAGAAGTTCTTAGAAGCAAAAGATCACAACAAGAGTGCGCTCGACGAGTTCTCGGTTCCATGATGTGACTCTTCAGCTCTATCTTCTCTGCATGGGTTATCCGGAAGAAACCTGTTGAACTTGGTTCGACATAATAATCTATGCATCCACAACTCAGAAAGTTATATGTTCCTTGAGTTTTCCCTCTTTAGTTGTATTCTCACCTTCGTATATCAATTGATAGTAAGGAGTAGTTGTGCAATCGTGTTCATCGATGCCTATTACTCTTGTTGTCCGACAAGCCATTCTATTCTGGAATGACTAGGAGAAACAAACTCCAGAACGTCATCCAAATCCGGGATTGGCTCAAAGCAGTTGTAATTCTCAAATCAAAATACTAATCCATCTTTTGATTCTGTTCTACCCTGGAGTATTACCCCCTTTATGTTAGGATTGTCATGAGAATTGCACCACCTCTTATGAATTCTTGACGCAGTGATACTTCTTGCTATCATTGTTCATTCCTCGGTTCCCATGTTATTGCACCGGAATGCCGACAAGTGAATCATGGTGTGTGAAATCAATACTCCTAGCAACCCCATTGCTTGGTAGTTAATGGATAACAATCTCATTCTTAGTGTGATGGCTATTGAACTATCATTCTAAGATTGATCGTGCTACCTAATACTTATTTCCTGGTGCACTTTTCAATCAATGACTTAGGAATGTGTCAATCCTTTCTTATTTGATCATATTGTCTTGCCATGAAAAGCATGATTTCTCTCGAGCTTAGTAACATATCAGTGGTTCGTGATTCTCCGAATATCTTCTCGGAAGTATCACCAGGTCGTCACCTGACCGCTATGTTGAGTTCGTGATCAAGTTGGTTTTCTTGTAACCACCCTTTCTCCAAGAATCTGTGTTTGATACCCTTAGCTAGTTGGTTAAGCTAAGCAACAACTTGTAGAGTTGGAAGATAAAGGCTTTTCCGACTTAGCTCATTTTTAGGGATATCTTGTATGTGTGTTGAAGAAAGATGGTATTTTCATCAATTGACCCTCGTGATCAGTTAATGGACCTATCATCTTATCCAATTTTGATTTGAGTATGGCCTATCTTCAAATCAAATCAGAACCAACGATATTTGTAATGTTGTCCTACTCGCGGTTGTTCCTCGGGCATACACCACTATATATTTCGGGTCTAACCAATGCTATCACCTCGTTCACATAATTGTGGAATTCCACTTATATGGAAACCTGGATGAATTGTTGTTGAGCCCATTAACAACATTTTTATCTTGTCTGTGATTCATGTTGAACATCTAAGTTAGTATTGGAAAGTTTTATAAGCATTATCTTCGTGTTCCGTTCATGAGGTGTCATGGAATTGTCACATCAGATGTCCTCGTGAAAGGACTTAGTTGTGGAGCCATCGCAACTAGGAAGCTTGAAGGGGTTAAACGGGACAAAGGACACGAGAGGGTTTATACTAGTTCGGCCCCTTACGGTGAAGGTAAGGCCTACGTCTAGTTGGGTTGGTATTGATGTTTCGATGACCAGGGAGCGAGATGCGCTATGCCTGGCTCTCGATGAGTTGTTTCTTGCCCTAAGCCGCCAGCGGGTCGTCCCCTTATATACACGGGTCGACGCCCTGCGGCTTACAGAGTCCCGGCTGGCTCCTAAACAATGTCCAGCTCGGTGACTATTTAAGCCTACCTTATGATACATGTAATATTATTACAGCGGGTTACTACAATGGGCCTTAAGTCGCCTATGGGCCTTAAGCTCTCTATGAACCGCTATCTTCATACTTCGTCTTGGGCTTCTCTCTATGAGTCCTCTTTGCGTAACCCGGCCCCTCCTGGACGGCTTACACAAATAGTTATATCCCCAACATGAGGTATATGCTCGGATGAAAGAAGTGACTTTCTCCAATTCACGTGCACTTGGTGTAAGTTGCCGCCGTGGATCCGAGAAAGATTGTTTTTGCTTCCTTTGGAATCATCCCAAGTCAGTCATGCATACGTGCGAAGTATTCTATGGTCTGATAGACTGATCATCTTCATTCTGTATGTAACCCCTAGCACATCAAGCCACTGATTGAACTGTTCAAGATAAAGGGGTCTGTTCTAAAGTGAATACTTTGGACTTCCGCGCGGAGACTTCGATATCATAAATGATGGTTCCCCACCTGAACTTGGTAGTATTTTATCATAAGACTACTAAGTGGTCATGCTTGTCTCGGACAATGTGTTAACATGTATCTAGCAGAGCTAGCTCATGTTTTGGAGCTTGCTATCGCAGTTCACTCCCCGAGAATCTCGCAACGTCATCTCGTCAATTTGTGTTCCAAACTTTCATTTTCCTCTCTAGATTCGTTGAGTCTGGAATATTCCGACACCAACCAGATCTGAATCTCAGGCAGATGTGATGGATGGAACATTTCCCAAGAACTATAATATTGGTCTCTCTGTAACCCGGTAAAGTGGATGTCGTGGCCACACCTAGCCGGGAGACCTATTATTGCAGTGTCTTCATTGAGGAAGTTGGCCACCTCCCCATAAGGATTTCATAGGATTTACTCCAGTAGTTATTCCTTATGGATTCTTGTGCTCCCGAAGTCCGACCTTTTACCTGATGTTCTAGATACCAAACCATATATATGAATGGGTTACGTTAGCACATCAAGGAGAACATTAGAAGAGGAGTGCTAAATGTCTCTCGGTCGATCATCCAGATTTTGTTCTCTTGGCCTCGCTAAGGTGAAATCTTAGAAAGTGTTATCTTCCTTTGCATCTGCATCCACCATCACTATTCATCATGGTAGTAGGTTGTGTTGCCAGGATCCTTGACACGGATATTGGTAAAACATTGATGAATAGTGAAATGCTCCAGTTCTTGAGAGCACGCGCAAGCACTAGGCCTCATCGTCGACATTAATTGGTATCTGTTCTTAGTTTCCTTGGTTATGCTATAACTTTCAACAATGGAATCATTCTCGTCTGTTGAGTTATTCCCAGTTACTAGAATCATTCCCATTGTTTGCATTTTGTTTCCAGACTGCACCACCATTGTGCCATCCTACCATGGGTTCCATCCATTTCCGATGATAAGCAAAATCATCCGTTGCTTTGTCTTCAACAAGGTAGTCCACATCATCCATTCTAGTTTGGGTATGCCATTCCTTTGTACTCCACCAAACGATTGCTGGTGAATTGCCTCAGGCTGGTTTGAAGAGTTTCAGTGAGCTATGTATCAAAAGTAATTCTTTTCACCACTTAAGGCAATAATTCTACAAGTCACGTCCTCTAAAATGTCTCGTTATGGTATCATGGCAACTAAACTCCTCGCTACGTTAACAACCGTTCACCACCTTCTTAAGTGTGGAATTGTTGTCTACCTAGTGAGCCTTTGTCATCTGTTTCATTTCATCCCTCTAGATGTATGCTTCGTGTCTCAGCTCGAGAGATGTTTCAATGTCTCATTCTATGAGTTGATCTTGAGTTGTTCGATCTCAAGAAGATCGATCCTTCTTTAGTTTTTCCTTTCCTCTTGTTGTCATGTTGGTTGGAGTTCTTAGAGCAAGACATCGAGGCAAAGATGGTGATCGAATCAACGTTCTTATGAAGTGCAACCAGGATCATGAAGATTGTGTTAGTTTGGGTCCCCTCCTTCATATTACCCTACGCTTGAATCTCGGGACGAGATTCTTGTTTAGTGCGGCTGAGTTGTCACAGCACTAGCTTAGTCTTGCTTGTCATTGTATAATCTCCATGCATCATGTTTTAATTCTTTTGAAAGTTGAAATGGGGATGTTCAAACCCTAGCATCAAATGGAATTCAAATAGGTTCAACCTAAAAATGTTTTCAATGAACTCAAAATGCCCTTTAAAAATGTTCATCATTTCTGGATTAAGGTGGAATCATCTACCAAAAATGGTTTACATTTTTGAAGGACATATCTGGGCTTTGAATTAAATCAATAAGTATTTGAGTTGGAGCTATAAAATTCTATAAATAATTATACAGCTCCAATATTTATGAAAATTGTAGAGGGTCTCTGGAATAAGTCCATCTTGCACCCACTATTCTCCCCGGAATTTATCAAAATGATTTAGTGGTTAAACTAAATCAAAACAAAGGTAAAAAAATAAAAAAAATTAGAAAGAGAGAGAGAGAGGGAGGACCCCAGGTCCACTTACCTGGCTGGGCCGGCCCACCTCGCCTGTGCCAATCGTCACCCACCTCTACTAGTAGGCAGAGGAGAGACACCGCACGGCGCGCGCGCAGGCGCCATGCCACGAGGCTACCTGCCTGCGTTGCCTGGCCACCGCGACGCCTCACGTCTTCTCCTCGGCGCCGCCTCGACCCCCTGGACACCACTCTCCCATCCTCTGCCCTCTCACTGTCCCGCTATGGCCGACACGCCCGTTAACCGCCGCCGCCGTAGTTGACGCCACTGCCTCTCCCTTGGCCCCTCGCCATGCCTGCGAGCTCCACCTCCACGTCCTCGACCTCCTCGCTTCACCACACATATCCGGATGCGCTCCTCAGCCCTCACCGAGCTCGTCCCCGACCGATCGTCGCTGGAGATCCGACTCGTCGCCCCGCTCAACCCCGACCTCCTCCGAGCTCTCCGTCTGCCCTGAAGTTACCGCCGTGAGCTCCTGCCCCTTCTTCCCCTCTCCGTTCTCGTTCTCGCTCTCACACATCGTAGCCATCGCCCCCTTGTCGATCGAACCGCACCGCCGCCCGAGCTCATCGGCGACAACGCTCCTATGACCATTTGGTCCCAGACGCTTGTCCACCGGGCTTGTTGCCCCGCGCTGAGCCTCGCTAGCGCCTCCCCTTGCCCGCTTGCACCCCGCAATGCTAACCCCGCATGCACTCAAGCTCCAGCCGCCGCGGCTGAGCTCCTCGCCGTCGCCTCCGGCCGTCCCAGGCACGGTTGGCTCCACTACCCGACACGTGCTGGTCTGGGCTCTCGAACGAACCCAGCCGCGTTGCAAACGGGGCACCACATCTCGTGCCCCACCGCGTCTGCTGCCGCCGCCGACTAAACATCGGCGGGTTTGACCGGGTTTGACCTCCCCTGGGTCAATGACATGCTGGCCCCGCCCGACTAATTAACCTAGTTTGGATTTAAACTTCATTAGTTTAACCTAGATTAATGTTAACTAAGCTTTGTTTAGTTAGTCACTAACACACGGGACCCACTGGTCAGTTTGACTTGGACTGGCTCGTTGACTAGCTGATGTCATGTGGACATCATGCTAACGCAGTAAATCCTTTTCTGGAGTTAGTTTAATTCAATTATTTAGAAAATCCAGAAAAAGGGTTAAACTTCAATAAATCATAGAAAATAATCTACAACTCAGAATGAAAAGATTTATATATGAAAAATGATCAGAAAAATCCAATCTATCCATCTGTGCCATATAGTTGCTCAATTGGGCAAGACAACAAAAGGGCATTTGAATAATGACATATCGATCTTGAATTTGAACCTAGGGTTCAAACCAAGTCCATTTAACCTGCTGCTAGTTGCATTAGCTCAAATCATAGCATATTGCCATGTCATGATCATGCATCATATTGTGCATTGCATTGATCGTGGTTTCGGCGATGGGTTCGATGACACCGATGAAGAACTATACTATCTTTAGAAGTGCTAGGCAAGCAAAAACCCCTTGTTCATTCCGATACAATCCCACTCTCTCGCTCTTGCTCTCTTTTACTCCATTAGGACAACAACGATTCAACTATTACATGCTGCAGTAGTTGAACTCCTTTTCCTCTGCATGACCTGTCATTGCCACGGTAAGTAGATGAAACCCACTAGCATGAGTAGGAGTTGTTTGAGCCCTGATGTGCCTACTCATTTATGCTTGTTTGTCACGCCTGCTACTGCTTAGAGTTGAGTCAGGTCTAATTCATCGGGGATGAATTGGAACAGTGATGAACATGTCCTATTGTTAAGAGCTAAGTGTGTGAACACGATTTGGTAAAGGTAGTGGTGAGAGGCCATGTAGGAGTACATGGTGGGTTGTCTCATTGAAGCCGTCCTCAGGAACTGAGTTATGTGTTTGTGATCCATGAACAGTTACTACCACACATTGGGTTCCGGTAACTCGACCCCTCTCGACTTATTAATCAGCCTGATCTCTGTCCAGGAGTTGCAACTAGTTTCTGGTGTTTGTAGGTAGTGCTAGTAGTCTACCAAGTGGCACCCGGTATAGGTGGGCTTGGGACAGACTAGGTGTAGTGGAATGGTGTACCAAGTGGCACCCAGATGGTGGGCTTGGGAACCCTGCTCACATCGTTTGGGGCCGTGAGCGACACCTCGGCCGGATGTCCTTGCGGATGGAAACCCGAATAGGCGATAAACCTAGACTAGAGACTTGTGTGATTAGTCAGGTCGTGGCCGACACCCTCGCCAGACTTCCGCTTGAAGGTTGCCGAGATACATGATGCATACATGCAGTAAGTGGGGAGAGCGTGTGTGAAGAAGTACACCCCTGTAGGGTTAATATGATATATTCAAATAGCCGCGTCCGTGGTAAAGGACCTCTGGGTTGCCTATACAGTTCATAGACAAGTGAAACTGGATACTCTAAAATGCGCAAGATAAGCGTGTGTGCTATGGGTGGCGTTCTCGTAGGGAGACGGGAGTGGATCCATAATGGTGTATTGATATGGTGAATATGTGGACTCATGTGCGCCACCTCAAAAGAGTTACTTGCAGTCGTAGTTCAGGATAGCCACCGAGTCAAAGCTGGCTTGCTGTAGTTAAACCCCACCATCCCCTTTGATTGATAATGATGCATATGTAGTTAGTTCTGATGTAAGTCTTGTTGGGTACATTTGTACTCACGTTTGCAAAATTTATGTTTTTGCAGAGAGACTTTAGTCTCGCTAGTAGTGCCGCTTGGACTTCAACGTTTAGCTTGATACCTCATCTATGATCTTGTGCCCTCGGTAGTATCTAGCAGATAGTCAGGCTTCTCAGCCCTTTTCATTTGTAGTTGTCTGTACTCAGACATGTTAAGCTTTCGCATGTGCTTGAACTTGTATGCTCTGAATGTTGGGTTATGAGATCCATGTTTGTAATATGTCGCTCCTTGGAGCCTATTGAATAAAATTCTTGAGTTGTAGAGTCATGTTGTGATGTCATGTTGTATTTGCACATATCAAGCATATTGTGTGTATGTTATTGAAATGCCTGGTATGTGTGGGATCATATACGTGTGCCAAAAGGCGCAAACGGTCCCGGGCCTGGTAAGGCGACACCCGTGGGGATACCATGCATGAGGCCGCAAAGTGATATGAGGTGTTACATCCTAGATCGACGTGGCATTGAGTCGGGGTACTGACAAAAGTGTGGACTTCGGTGGACTTGCTTGATGATGGGCAAGCCATAGAAAATAAATGGATCTTCAAGAAGAAGACCGACGCTGACGATAACGTTACTGTCTACAAAGCTCGACTTGTTGAGAATGGTTTTTGACAAGTTCAAGGAGTTGACTACGATGAGACCTTCTCACTTGTAGTGATTCTTAAGTCTGTCCTAATCATGTTAGCAATTGCCACATTTTATGATTATGAAATATGGCAAATGGATGTCAAAACTGCATTCCTTAATGGATTTCTTAAACAAGAGTTGTATATGAAGCAACCAGAATGTTTTGTCGATCCAAACGGTGCTAACAAAGTGTGCAAGCTCCAACGATCCATTTATGGACTGGTGCAAGCCTCTCGGAGTTAGAATATATGCTTTGATAGTGTAATCAAAGCATATGGTTTTATACAGTCTTTTCGAGAAGCCTGTATTTATGTGTGTGGGAGGTCTGTAGCATTTCTAATATTATAAGTGGATGACATATTGTTGAGTGGAAATGATACACAATTTCTAGATAGCATAAAAGGATACTTGAATAAGAATTTTGCAATGAAAGACCTCGGTGAAGCTGCTTACATATTGGACATCAAGATCTATAGAGATAGATCAAGACGCTTAATTGGACATTCACAAAGCACATACCTTGATAAAGTTTTGAAGAAGTTCAAAATGGATCAATCAAAGAAAGGGTTCTTGCATGTGTTACAAGGTGTGAAGTCGAGTCAGACTCAATGCCCGAGCACTGCAGAAGATAGAGAGAAAATGAAAGTCATTCCCTATGCTTCAGCCGTAGGTTCTATCATGTATGCAATGTTGTGTACCAGACCTAATGTGTTCCTTGCTATAAGTGTAGCAGGGAGGTACCAAAGTAATCCAGGTATGGAGCACTGGACAGCGGACAAGAACATCCTGAAATACATGAAAAGGACTTAGGATATGTTTCTCGCTTATGGAGGTGACAAAGAGCTCGTCGTAAATGGTTACGTCGATGCAACCTTTCACACTGATCCGGATGACTCTAAGTGACAATCCAGATATGTATTTATATTGAATGGTGGAGTTGTCAGTTGGTGCAGTTCCAGGAAGAGCATTGTGGTGGGATCTACGTGTAAAGGGGGGTACGTAGCTGCTTCGGAAGCTGCAAATGAAGGAGTCTGGATGAAGGAGTTCATATCTGATCTATGTGTTATACCTAGTGCATCGGGTCCAATGAAAATATTTTGTGACAATAGTAGTGCAATTGCCTTGGCAAAGGAATCCAGATTTCACAAGAGAACCAAACACATCAAGAGATGCTTCAATTCCATCCGGCATCAAGGGGCGGAGGGAGACATAGAGATTTGTAAGATACATATGGATCTGAATGTTGCAAACCCGTTGACTAAGCCTCTTCCATGAGGAAAACATGATCAACACCAAGACTCCATGGGTGTTAGAATCATTACATGGTAATCTAGATTATTGACTCTAATGCAAGTGGGAGACTAAAGGAAGTATGCCCTAGAGGCAATAATAAAGTTGTTATTTATATTTCCTTATATCATGATAAATGTTTATTATTCATGCTAGAATTGTATTAACCGAAAACTTAGAACACGTGTGAATACATAGACAATACGTAGTGTCCCTAATATGCCTATACTTGACTATCTCATTAATCAAAGATGGTTCTGTTTCCAGACCATAGACATGTGTTGTCATTTGATGAACATGATCACATCATTAGGAGAATGATGTGATCGACAAGACCCACCAGTTAGCTTAGCATTATGATCGTTACAGTTTCATTGCTACTGGATTCTTCATGACTTATACATGTTCCTCAGACTATGAGATTATGCAACTCTCGTATACGGGAGGAACACCTTCTGTGCTATCAAACGTCACAACGTAACTGGGTGATTATAAAGATGCTCTACAGGTGTCTCTGAAGGTGTTTGTTGGGTTGGCATAGATCAAGATTAGGATTTGTCACTACATGTTTTGGAGAGGTATCTCTCGGCCCTCTCAGTAATGCTCATCACTATAAGCCTTGCAAGCAATGTGACTAATGTGTTAGTTACAGGATGAAGCATTACCGAATGGGTAAAGAGACTTGCCGGTAACGAGATTGAACAAGGTATGTGATACCGACGATCGAATCTCGGGCAAGTAACATACCGGTGACAAAGGGAACAACATATGTTGTTGTGCGATTTGACTGACAAAGATCTTCTTAGAATATGTAGGAGACAATATGAACATCCAGGTTCCGCTATTGATATTGATCAGAGATGTGTCTCGATCATGTCTACATAGTTCTCGAACCCGTAGGGTCCGCACGCTTAACGTTCAATGACGATTTGTATTACTAGTTATGTGATTTGATGACCGAAGTTTGTTCGGAGTCCCGGATGAGATCACGGACATGAAGAGGAGTCCTGAAATGGTCAAGAAATAAATATTTATATATTAGAAGGTTATATTCGGACACCAGAATGGTTCCGGAGTGATTCAGGTATTTTTCGGATTACCGGGAGGTTACCGGAACCCCCCGGGGGAAGTAGTGGGCCTTCATGGGCCTTAGAGGAAAGTTTAGGAGGGCTGCAAGGGTGGCCATGCCCCCCCATAGCAAGTCCGAATTAGACTAGGGAAAGGGGGCACCACCCCCTTTCCTTCTCCTACTCCCTCTCCTTCCCCCTTTCCACCTTCGTAAGAAGGAAAAAAGAGGGGGGGGCAAATCCTACTACGAGTGGTGTCCTAATAGGACTCCCCCTCCCTTGGCGCACCCCTGGTGGCCGTCCTCCTCCTCCCTACTTTATATACGGGGGCAGGAGGGCACCCCAAAGACACAACATTGGCTTAACCGTGTGCGGTGCCCCCCTCCACCGTTTACTCCTCCGATAGTATCATCATAGTGCTTAGCCGAAGCCCTGCGTGGAGCACATCACCAACACCGTCATCACGCCATCGTGCTGACAGAACTCATCGACTCCATCAATACTCTGCTGGATCAACAGATCGAGGGACGTCATCGAGCTGAACGTGTGCTGAACACAGAGGTGTTGTACGTTCGGTACTTGGATTGGTTGGATCGTGAAGACGTTCGACTACATCAACCACGTTAACTAACGCTTCCGATTTCAGTCTATGAGGGTACGTGGACACACTCTCCCCCTCTCGTTGCTATGCATCTCCTAGATCAATCTTGCGCGATCATAGGAATTTTTTTGAAATTGCATGCTACGTTCCCCAATAGTGGTATCAAAGCCAAGTCTATGCATAGATGATATGCACGAGTAGAAGACAAAGAGTCGTGGGCGATAATAGTCATACTGCTTACCACCAACGTCTCAGTTGATTCGGCGGGGTATTGTTGGATGAAGCGGCCCGGACCGACATTACATGACCGCATTCATGAGACTGGTTCTACCGACGTGCTTTGCACACAGGTGGCTGGCGGGTTTCTATTTCTCCAACTTTAGTTGAATCGAATTTGACTACGACCGGTCCTTGTTGAAGGTTAAAACAACACACTTGACGGAAAATCATTGTGGTTTTGATGCATAGGTAAGAACGGTTCTTGCTAGAAGCCCGTAGCAGCCACGTAAAACTTGCAACAACAAAGTAGAGGATGTCTAACTTGTTTTTGCAGGGCTTGTTGTGATGTGACATGGTCAAGACATGATGAGATATAAATTCTTGTATGAGATGATCATGTTTTGTAACAGAGTTATCGGCATCTGGCAGGATCCATATGGTTATCGCTTTATCACTAAGCGGTAGCAATAGTTGTAGAAGAAATAGTTGGCGAGACGACCCAATGCTACGATGAAGATCAAGGTGTCAAGCCGGTGACGATGGAGATCATGACAATGCTTTGGAGATGGTGATCAAAGGCACAAGATGATGATGGCCATATCATGTCACATATTTTGATTGCATGTGATGTTTATCTTTTATGCATCTTCTTTTGCTTAGTATGGCGGTAGCATTATAAGATTATCCCTAACTAAATTTCGAGGTATAAGTGTTCTCCCTGAGTATGCACCATTGCTACAGTTTGTCGTGCCGAGACACCACATGATGATCGGGTGTGATAAGTTGTACGTTCACATACAACGGGTGCAAGCCAGTTTTGCACATGCAGAATACTCGGGTTAAACTTGAAGAGCCTAGCATATGTAGATATGGCCTCAGAACTCTGAGACCGAAAGGTCGAATGTAAATCATATAGTAGATATGATCAACATAGTGATCTTCACCATTGGAAACTACTCCATCTCACATGATGATCGGACATGGTTTAGTTTATTTGGATCATGTGATAATTTAGATGACTAGAGGGATGTCTATCTAAGTGGGAGTTCTTATGTAATATGATTAATTGAACTTTAATTTATCATCAACTTAGTCCTGATACTTTTTGCCTGTCTATGTTGTTGTAGATCAATGGCCCATGCTACCGTTCCCTTGAATTTTAATGCATTCCTACAGAAAGCTAAGTTGAAAGATGATGGTAGCAATTACACGAACTGGGTCCATAACTTGAGGATTATCCTCATTGTTGCAAGAAAGAATTACATCCTGGAAGCACCGCTAGGTGCAAGGCCTGCTGCAGGAGAAACTGCGGACGTTATCAACATTGAGATATTATTGCTCTTCCTCGAGTAAGATGCTTGACTACCAAAACCTCACAGCTACCAACTCTAAATAATACATTGAACCAAACCCCCAAAAGTGATAACCATGTTCATTGTGCAAGCATGCAATAGTTAACCAGCAAGGGAGTAATACAAGTTATCCTCTCAGTTCCACTGCCACGGTGGTCAAGAAAGAGGAAATTATTTTTGTGGAGCCCAAATTGCCATTGACAAATGTTTAGGTAGAAGGTCAATATTATGTTAGGAACACAGTAGTGACAATCAAAGATAAAATAAATCTTACATTAGCGATCACTTCAAAAACACCAACCCGAGGCATAGGAGGTACAATAGGAAGTTCATTTGTCTGCATTATTAAAACACTCAACTACCAATACAACATTGAGCGCAAGACTATTCCCCGCACTTAAGGGAAAGATGGAAAATGTTTGGTGCTTTGAGAAGTCAAAAAACAAAGAAAGTCTTGTAGCAACGCAGCTCACCATTAGGCAATGGAGAAGTCCCTATGATCGATGTCAACACAAGGAGTAGTGATCGCCATGCAACTAGGATGCACATAGATCTATGAATATGTGAAAGCTCTACTATGGATTAAGTGGGGGTACATCCAACTTGCTTACTCATGAAGACCTCGAGCTCTTGAGGATGGTCGTCATCGAAATATACAAGACAAGTTCTATAGTGTAGGCTCCCCATTGGTATGTAACATATGAAGCTTGTGAAACTTTCTACTTAACAATGCATGAAGTGGTGCTACTTTGAAGCACAAGTGTATACTAAAAAGTGTAATGGTGTTGGTTCTTCTTTATTCCTCTCCTTTTTCCTTTTTTTCTTTTTCTTTCTTTCTGTCTTTCTCAATTTTTTGTGGCACCTCCGTGAAGAACCTTTTATTCAGTATCTCTCTTCCTTTTTTAGGAGGAACACATTACAAAGATGAATGATACACTTTATGATGATTCACTTCAACTAAATGTAATCATAACTCACACTTGAGAACATGAGAGAAACTCTATATGATGAATGCCTCTGGTAGTGTACCAGCATGTGCAATGATCTGGCATAGCTTAGATATCAAAAATGGACAAGCCATGAAAATATCAAGCTAGCCATACGTACTATGATCATGGAAGGCCATTGAAAAACATGTCTCTAATAATTTAATGTAATACGATGGTAGTGCATTGTCAAGCACCTTTGTATGGTGGCTGTTTTGTCGAGATGAGGTGTTTTATGTGTAGGAGAACCGGAGAAAGCCTCACGTAGGTTTGGATGCACCTACGAAGTTTGCGCCAACTCTCAATGTGAGAGTGCACAATGAACGGTACCATAGAGGCTATTAAAATAAGATGAATGGAAGTGGAAAGGTGTCGAACTTGCCTTAGTCATAAAAAACTCAAACACTACACAAGAGTATTGCAGTGTCATGTTGCATAAGACTTGAAAGCTAAGTACCCCGAGGGGATAATTTGGTGGAGATAAACCCTGTTGTGTGTCCTGGATCAACAAAAGATGTTGGGTTCATCAGCCAAAAGCCTCTACAATCATTCAATCACTAATCAAGCCACCAGTAGAGTCCCTAACTTATGTAATTAGGTGAAAAAAGGTAATAGTTCAAAGGAGTAATTTTTGGGGGTTTTATAAAAGAACATGACAAAGCTTTTCAGAATATAACAAGATTCCCACAAGCTAAATCAAACAAGTGCAAAGGAAGCATGTCAAAACAACGGGACACACTAATGCACAAAAACCATATGATCAAGAGCATTGTAGAAGACACTACACATGCAAATGTCACCTCCCCACGGTTAGAACCTTGCAATAATAAACTTAGGAAAACTAGAGAAGTAAATGGAAAGTGCAATTATTAAAAGGGAGTGTGAGAAGTAGTTACCTCCCCTAAGCTTAGTTAAGCAAAGGATTAGACACGTTTACCGTTTAGGCACATTTGACCTCTCTTTTAATAGACATGGACCATGCTTTCATGCGGTATCACAATTGTGGTCTTGTGGTTCCCTCCAATAGAACATGCTAGAATGAAAATAAAAAGAAAACAAAGTGTTTTTGTTTTTTTGTAGTTTTTTTATAAAAATTATAGCGCAAAGGATTAGCATCACAAGTGAATAAAAATAATTGCCTCACAAGATCGGTTCACTAACTTAAGGACCATGCTTAAGTTAACAAACTATGTCTAGAAGTACATGTAACTCCTAGGTTCGAATGAAGTGTGTGCAAGACAAGATGAAAACACAATTGTGCATCTCCTAGGTGCATAATCAAAAGGAGAGATTTCACTTAAGGTGAGACTCACAACTTTTATTTGAGCAAGGATCGTATTATAAAACTTTACCATTCACTTGTTATTGAAGTTCATCATGTTGAAGTAACAAAGTGGCTTCTGTGGGTCTTTTATACGATTGGCACCATACCGTACATGTCACCACATAAGGTCCAAGCCTGTGCGAAAATAACACAGAAAATAAAAACATCGATTCTACGAACAGAGTTCATATACCCAACCGGAAACAGAAATAAAGAAAACATAGTTGCTAAAGAGAACTATTGTCTAGAGAGTTTTAGGGGTAATTAACATTAATTACAAAGCAAATAATAAGTTAGAAAACACCTTGTCGACCTCAGACGTCGAAAATGAATCAGATGGAGGTGTTATTTTCTTCAAACGGATGCTCAAACGACCAGTTACGGTCGTATGAAATGCCATCATTCGCTCTGTGCAGATTCTCGTTGTGGATGCTAGGTGAAACGGACACTCGTACGGGTGCGAGCGCTCGTACGATAGGCCATCTTTTTTCTGGTCATGTTCTTTGTTACAGCCACGAGATCATACAGGCCCTCAAACGACCGGGGCGGTCGTATGGAACACCATTTTTTTCTCCTCGAGCTGCAAAGCTGGATGGAAATTCTTGTGCTTCCTCCTCATGTTAAGCACATAGCAATATTGCAATAAAAATAGGAGGAGGTATGCAGAAAAATAGGCTACCGACATGCTATAAATTTTACCAATGAAAACTATATGAAACCAACTCAAATAGCAACTACTAGAAACAAAAAAGTGCCAATGCAACATGTATGCATCTAGACACAAGACACAAAGCTAAAAAACAGACCTACAGACTTTCAGGTTACCTCCCAGGTAATGTTTTCTTTAAAACTATATATCTAGGCTTCGGTGCTCCATAAGGTCATCCACCCAGATCCAAAGGGATAACAATCTTGAGTTGGGTGCCAACTTCCGACCGGGGAAGGGAGAACCTCATAGCAGAGCTCGGTCAGAGGCGCACTCACTTACGATGCATTGGCATCATATATGTAAATTCGTACTCACTCTTTGGCGAGTACCTATGCATGGAGATGAGTGGAGATGCCAGAAACAATAGTGGCTACAACTTCATAGTAATATTATAATGGAGAGTATGAGGAACTCCAGATAAATCATAACCTTCATCATTTTCATCAACTTGCACATTAATCATGTCAAAACAATTACCATTGGTGGGTGTTTCTGGACAGTCGTGATGAGTGATAGTTTTTACATATGTTCAACCTTGTTTAAATCGAATTATTTCATTAAAAGAGAGATATTCACTCTGATATTGCCACTAATGACTAATGAATAAAAAGGATTCCACAAATCCTCTCGTTGATATTATTTTCCATGGGAAATGGGCTAAAAAGGGAACAAATCACGTGCGAGAAAGGAAAGGGATGAAAATGGAGAAGAAATAAGTCACCGGGAGGCATCATAAAGCCACCAGGACCAAAAACGGTGTTCCATGCAATCACACGTACTCGCCTGAGTGGTCGTTTGGCATTGAAACCGAAGCAGGTCGTCCACCTGAACATCTTTTATAAAGGGGACCCCGTCGAAAACTCAACAAAGGGGGGAGAGTGAGGACCATTGAGTATAGCTAGAACCTTTTCATCATCATCTTCATCCACAAACCCTAGCCACCACTATTTTCACCTCCATGGCCATCTTCACCACCATAGTGCTCTCTCATCTAATTCATACATGTAATCGTGCATCGCACAAGGCACCCAAAAAACAAGATAAATAGAATAAGCTTTGCTTCGCTCTTGTTCTTATTTAGCCCATTGGAGTTTATTTGCATTTTGTTTTCAGAGGAGTTGATCTATGCCAGGACAATGAAGAATGCACGAGTAAGGAAGAGAAGAGTGTAAATTCGCAACCGTGAAGGTATGTCCTACGACCCTTGTATTTTTCACTTGGATACTTAGAATAGATGTAGTAGTTGTATGTGTGATATGTGTAGATGATAATGACTCTTGATAGTTAATACAAAGGTTTTGCTCTTGTAGCTGAAATAATTTTACAGCCTTTGTTTTCTTTAGTTTGGACAACTAAGACTTGCCCTGGGACATGTTTTGAATAAAATGAAATTAACCAAGTATAACTTTGCATAAGAGAAAGTATTTCAAGACTTAGTGGAAGTGATGTTTAACATGCTCAACCCCATGTTCTTAATTTTAATAGACTTGATAGCACTTGTGGATTAAGGGGTTGTTTGGTTTCCTTCCACAACACCATACGCCTGACCTGGATAGTGCCTGGGTTCTGCCTGTGAGTTGTTTGCTTCATGTCCTCATCAAAACGATTTGCTGCCTGGCCTGGCCATCCCCAAGTATGTGATTGGCCTAGTCCACTTAGAAAAAGAAATAAGAAATAAAATATTTAGCACCAGCAGGTGGGTTAGCCTGTTTCAGGCGTCCGTCTCTATGCGCCTGGCGGGCTGTGGCAGCAGCCTGGAAGTAATTAAAGCCTAGGAGTTGTACGGTGTCCTCTTTGAAAATACTTTAAGCACTCAAGTCACATTGCCAGGCCATGGACAGGAACCAAACACATATGCAGTAGGCAAGCCTGGCGAGGAACAAATTGCCATCCTCTCAGGTGGTATCCAGGCATCTTTTTTCCTAGGCAGGATCGTCGGGCCTCTAACCAAACAGGCCCTAAATTGTCTAGAGGTACTTAGTTGAAAGGTGGGTGAGATTATGCCAAAAATATGTGTTGTATTTCTCAACATGGTATTACAGCCTTTGACTGATGCCAAGGCCTTTGCTACTATATATGTGTTTACGTGTCTAAATGTGGCTTCGTCACCCTTCTTGATGTTATGCTGACGACTCCGTTGGCCAATAAATGATCCACCAAGAGCGACAACTCGGATTTCAGCTATGAATTTGTGTAGCGACCCGGCCCGAAATCGGTCAAGTCTCTATGTAGCTGTGCCATTCCAAAAATATGTCCACATGTTTTAGAGATAAAGGTGTCGATAAATAAAATAAAATACGGACATGAGGGCATCATGATCATTCTTATAACAGCAACATGAATAGATTTTATCATATGATTTCTTATGCTCAAGTAAAAAATCAATTCACAATGTCAAGTATGGTTCAGAAACTTCATTGGAAGCTAACAAACTATAATCTCAGTCATTGAAGCAATTGCAATTTATCATAACATCAGAAAGAGTCAAAAATAGAGCTTTTAAGCAAGTCCACATACTCAACTATCATGTACTCTTCTACAATTGCTAACACTCACGCAATACTTGTGGTTATAGAGTTTCAACCGGACACTGAGAAAGATAGGGGCTTGTTGTGTTGCCTCCCAACGTATTCACCTTTAGGTGGTGTCAACATAATAATCCATGCTAACTTACATCCAATTGGATATTTGTATCATGATCTATCAAACACAAAGAGCTTGCCAAAGGACAAAATGCAAAAGGGAAAGGTGAAGATCACCTTGACTCAAGTAAAAAGTAAAAAAATAAAGTAGAAGATAGGCCCTTCGCAGAGGGAAGCAGAGGTTGTCATGTGCGTTTAGGGTTGAATGCACAACATCTTAATGCAAAAGAACGTCACTTTATATTTCCCCTTGTATGTGGACCTTTATTATGCAGTGCGTCGCTTTTATTGCTTCCACAACAAGATCGTATAAAGCTTATTTTCTCTGCACTAATAAGTAATACATATTTAGATAGCATTTTTTATTGCCTGCAACATGACAACTTACTTGATGGGTCTTACTCAATCCATAGGTAGGTATGATGGACTCTCATGGCAAAACTTGGTTTAAGGATATTTGGAAGCACAAGTAGTATCTCTACTTAGTGCATGGAATTTGGCTAGCATGAGGGGGAAAGGCAAGCTCAACATGTTTGGAAGGTCAATGACAATATACTTTAACTGAGTTGTGAGAAAACATAAACCATTACGTTTTCTTCCTTGTCCAACATCAAGTCTTTTAGCATGTCATACTTAATGAGTGCTCCCAATCATAAAAGATGTCCAAGATAGTATATTTGTATGTAACCTCTCTTTCCTTATTACTTCCTATTAATTGCAATGATGACCGAAACTACGTTTATCAACTCTCAACGACCTTTATGCCTCATACTTTCTATGTGTGAAGTCATTACTATCCATAAGATCAATATGAACTCTTTTATTCTTTCTACTTTCTCAAGATCATAGCAACATAGCAAAGCCCTTGACTCAACACTAATCTTTATTATAGATAGCTCATGGACTCGATTACATAAAGAGATCACAAAGCAAAACTCAAACTACTTGATGACAAAACTTCAATCTACTAGATCAAGATACTACTAAAAGGATTGAACTAAATAAAACGGTAAAGATAGGAGTGTGATGGTGATACGATACTGGGGAACCTCCCCCAAGCTTGGCAGTTGCCAAGGGGAGTGCCCATACCCATGTAATTATGTCCTTGGAGGTGGTGAAGTAGGAGTTGTTGATGATGTAGGCTTGTCATCCGTCTTCCATGGCATAGGCTCACCATCATAGAAGGATGATCGAGTCTCCGGGATCCTTAAATCTGCAGCCTAACTCATCCTCTTGAATCTATATTCATACTCACAGTTCTGGTTTTGCAGGTCATAGATCTAGGCTTGGACGTGCTCGATTTTCTCTGGAAGCTTGAAGATGGTCTCCCCAATGACTTTGGCATCTAGCTTGTGGTTGTTGGTGAACTCCGTGATCATAATTTGGTTGGCGTAGAGTCCACGCTCCACCATCCCTTAGCACTTCAAAACTTGCTGCTCCATGGCTTCGAGCTTTGTCTCCACGCTTCCGGTATGCCTTGGTCCCTCCACGTCGCGGATGTGCAGCACCCCTCACGCATCTCAATGATTTGAGGGTGTTGCAGCACCTCCGTGAGATAGGGGTTGATAACCCTCTCGAAAAACTTGTCCTTGGGAGCGCTTGGAGATGCCATGATGCTGTAGATCTGAAACAGAAACAACTCGAAATGAAAACAGAGGATATTTGCGTGATACGTTTTTCAAAACCTTTGGGAGTTTATATAATGAATTTTTACTGACCAACATACGTAAGGTACAAGAAAACGGAGAACGGGAGGCATACGAGGTGTCCACGAGATAGGGGGCGCGCCCAGTAAGGGTGGGCGCGCCCTCCACCCTCGTGGAGGCGTCGTGTCCCTCTCGGACTACTTCTTTCTTCCTAAAATTCTTAAATATTCCAAAACTGATAAAAATTGCTATTAGAATTGTTTTGGAGTCAGTTTACTTACCATACCACATACCTATTCCTTTTCGGAGTCTAGAACATTCTAGAAAGTGTCCCTTATGTATTCCTCCGGGGTTACAGTTTCAATAATACTAGTTTCAACATTGATAGGATTACCTGAGATATAATGTCTAATTCTTTGACTGTTCACCACCCTCGGACTTGTGCCTTCGAAGTTGTTGATTTTTATGGCACCAGAACGATAGACCTCCTCGATAATGTAAGGACCTTCCCATTTAGATAGAAGTTTTCCTGCAAAAAATCTTGAATGAGAGTTGAATAATAAAACATAATCACCTATGTTAAACTCACGCTTCTGTATCCTTTTGTCATGCCAACGTTTGACTCTTCCTTTGAATAGCTTGGCATTCTCATAGGCTTGGGTTCTCCATTCATCAAGTGAGCTAATGTCAAATAACCTCTTCTCACCGGCAAGTTTGAAGTCATAGTTGAGCTCTTTAATAGCCCAATATGCTTTATGTTCAAGTTCAAGAGGTAAATGGCACGCTTTTCCATAAACCATCTTATAAGGAGACATACCCATAGGATTTTTGTATGCAGTTCTATAGGCCCATAATGCATCATCAACTTTTTTGGACCAATTCTTTCTAGATCTATTAACAGTCTTTTGCAAAATTAATTTGAGCTCTCTATTTCTCAACTCTACTTGACCACTAGACTATGGATGATAACGAGATGCGATTCTATGACTATCGTCATACTTAGCAAGCATCTTACGGAAAGCACCATGAATAAAATGTGAACCACCATCAGTCATATGATATCTAGGGACTCCAAACCTCGCAAAAATAACTTCCTTAAGCATTTTAACAGAAGTGTTATGATCAGCACTACTAGTTGGAATAGCTTCTACCAACTTAGTAACGTAATCAACAACAACTAAAATATGAGCGTAACCATTAGAGGCAGGAAAAGGTCCCATATAATCAAAGCCCCAAATATCAAACAGTTCAATAACAAGAGAATAATTCATAGGCATTTCTTGATGTCTACTAATATTACCAATTCTTTGACATTCATCACAAGATAAGACAAACTTACGAGCATCTTTGAAGAGAGTAGACCAATAAAAACCAGATTGCAATACCTTATGTGCAATTCTATCTCCAGCGTGGTGTCCTCCATAGGATTCGGGGTGACACTTGCGTAGGATCTATTCCTGTTCATGCTCAGGTACACAACGTCTAATAACACCATCTACTCCTTCTTTATAAAGGTGTGGGTCATCCCTGAAGTAATGTCTTAAATCATAAAAGAACTTTTTCTTTTGCTGGTATGTGAAACTAGGAGGTATAAATTTAGCAACAATGTAATTAGCATAATCAGCATATCAAGGAGGAGTATGAGAAGCATTAACGACCGCTAATTGTTCATCAGGAAAGCTATCATCAATAGGAAGTGGGTCATCAAGAACATTCTCTAACCTAGACAAGTTGTCTGCAACGGGGTTCTAAGCTCCCTTTCTATCAATAATATGCAAATCAAACTCTTGGAGCAAGAGAACCCATCTAATGAGTCTAGGCTTAGCATCTTTCTTTTCCATAAGATATTTAATAGCAGCATGACCAGTGTGAATAGTAACTCTGGAATCAACAATAAAAGGTCTAAACTTATCACATGCAAACACAACTGCTAAGAACTCATTTTCAGTAGTAGCATAATTTCTCTGGGAAGTATCAAGACTCTTACTAGCATATTGGATAACATTCAATTTCTTATCAACCCTTTGCCCTAGAACAACACCTACAACATAATCACTGGCATCACACATAATTTCAAAAGGTAAATTCCAATCAGGTGGCTGAATAATAGGTGCAGTGATCAAAGCTTTCTTAAGTAATTCAAATGCTTCTACACAATCATCATCAAAGACAAAAGGAATATCTTGATGCAATAAATTAGTCAGAGGCCTAGAGATTTTAGAAAAGTCCTTAATGAACCTCCTATAAAAACCAGCATGACCAAGGAAACTTCTTATACCCTTTATGTCCTTGGGACATGGCATCTTTTCAATATCATCAACCTTAGCTTTATCAACTTCAATACCTCTCTCGGAAATCTTATGCCCCAAGACAATGCCTTCATTAACCATAAAGTGACACTTTTCCCAATTCAAGACGAGACTAGTATCTTCGCATCTCTGCAAAACTCGATCAAGGTTGCTCAAGCAAGCATCAAAAGAGGATCCATAAACGGAGAAATCATCCAAGAATACCTCACAAATCTTGTCACAAAAGTCAAAGAATATAGTACTAATAGGAAAAGGGCTATAGATGATATGGACACTAATGGCGCACCAGACATGTGGTGCGCCACTACTATATACTAATGGCGCACCATGTGTTGGTGCGCCATTAGTGTCCAAATACTAATGGCGCACCATATCCACGGTGCGCCACTAGTAACAATTTTTTTTCAAAACTAGTAATAGCGCACCACATCCACGGTGCGCTAGTAGTATTTTTTTTCAATTTTTTTTCAAAACTAGTAATGGCGCACCACTCCCACGGTGCGCCATTACTAACTTGGCCCAAAAATTCCACGGAATGCACCCCAAGTGGACTGCCTTTTCAGTTTAAAAAAATAAAAGAAAATGATGGAGATGTCAAAACAATAAAAGAAAATAAATTTCCCATGTGATATGTGGTCTAGTTGTTGGGAAAATTTACAAATATGAATTTCGACTTTATTTGCAAAATCTCTCTGGAATTTGTAAAATGGGCATAACTTTTGCATACGAATTCGGATTAAAAAGTTTTTTATATGAAAAATCATCTACTCGAAAAGTTACATCCGAATTTAATGGGGGGGGGGGGCTTAAACATTTTCAAAATCCTCAAAAACCAAACAGAAAAAAAGTTACGGGGCTTTCAAGATCTAGAGGCAAAAAAATTCAAAAAAACCAAACTTACTAGTGGCGCACCGTTTGCTAGGTGCGCCACTAGCAACAGAAAAAAATATTGGTTTTGAATTTTTTTTCAAGCAATGATACGTAATATGACCGGGAAGTTTGAAATATTTTTCAAAATTTTCATCATACTCATGAACATGGACAAAGT
The DNA here is from genome assembly GCF_002162155.2 of Triticum dicoccoides. Classification (NCBI taxonomy): domain Eukaryota; kingdom Viridiplantae; phylum Streptophyta; class Magnoliopsida; order Poales; family Poaceae; genus Triticum; species Triticum dicoccoides. Next base: position 368,828,572 of record NC_041387.1, on the reverse strand, counting down.
CCTAGACATCAACAAGGTATAATAGGATCGATATGATAGATATATCAACAAGTGCCTGTTAAGTGAGGTGGTGCTGGGGTTGGATAGAACTGCGAAGTTAAGCGTGCTCGGGCTGGAGTAGTGTGAGGATAGGTGACCTTCCGGGAAGTTTGACCACTTAGTGCGATTTGACTTGAGATTAAGCATATTGACCCGAGATTAAGCCATAGTGATCCGAGATTAAGAAGAAAACGAAGAAAAAAATTGAAAAAAAATTGGGAAAAAAATTCTGAAAAAATATTTGAAAAAAATTTGTTAGTAATGGCGCACTTCTATGTGGTGCGCCATTACTATGTCAGATAGTAATGGCGCACCGTGGGCTATACTAATGGCGCACTGCCTGGTGCGCCATTAGTATCTGGTATACAAAAATTCTAATGACGGGGTGCTAGTGGCGCACCTGTAGGGCGCCATTAGTAGGAAAAACAGGTGCGCCACTAGCAGGCCTTTTCCTAGTAGTGTAGCCATCATACATCTTTGAAAGGTAGCAGGTGCATTACATAAACCAAAAGGCATATGTCTATAAGCAAAGGTACCAAAAGGGCGAGAAAGTAAAGGGATGAAAATGGAGAAGAAATAAGTCGCCGGGAGGCGTCATAAAGCCACCAGGGCCAAAAAGGTGTTCCATGCAATCGCACGTACTCGCCTGAGTGGTCGTTTGGCATTGAAACCGAAGCAGGTCGTCCACCTGAACAGCTTTCATAAAGGGGACCCCATCAAAAACTCAATAGAGGGGGGAGAGTGAGGACCGTCGAGTATAGCTAGAACCTTTTCATCATCATCTTCATCCACAAACCCTAGCCACCACCATTTTGACCTCCATGGCCATCTTCACCACCATAGTGCTCTCTCATCTAATTCATACATGTAATCATGCATCGCACAAGGTTAATACAAGGTTAATACAAAGGTAATCGTGTAGATGATAATGACTCTTGATAGTTAATACAAAGGTTTTGCTCTTGTAGCTGAAATAATTTTACAGCCTTTTTTTCTTTAGTTTGGACAACCAAGACTTGCCGTGGGACATGTTTTGAATAAAATGAAATTAACCAAGTATAACTTTGCATAAGAGAAAGTATTTCAAGACTTAGTGGAAGTGATGTTTAACATGCTCAACCCCATGTTCTTAATTTTAATAGACTTGATAGCACTTGTGGATTAAGGGGTTGTTTGGTTTCCTTCCACAACACCATACGCCTGACCTGGATAGTGCCTGGGTTCTGCCTGTGAGTTGTTTGCTTCATGTCCCCATCAAAACGATTTGTTGCCTGGCCTGGCCGTCCCCAAGTATGTGATTGGCCTGGTCCACTTAGAAAAATAAATAAGAAATAAAATATTTAGCACCGACAGGTGGGTTAGCCTGTTCCAGCCGTCCGTCTCCGTGCGCCTGGCGGGCTGTGGCAGCAGCCTGGAAGTAATTAAAGCCTAGGAGTTGTACGGTGTCCTCTTTGAATATACTTTAAGCACTCAAGTCACATTGCCAGGCCATGGACAGGAACCAAACACATATGCAGCAGGCAAGCCTGGCGAGAAAGAAATTTCCATCCTCTCAGGCGGTATCCAGGCATCTTTTTTCCTAGGTAGGATGGTCGGGCCTCTAACCAAACAGGCCCTAAATTGTCTAGAGGTACTTAGTTGAAAGGTGGGTGAGATTATGCCAAAAATATGTGTTGTATTTCTCAACATGGTATTACAGCCTTTGACTGATGCCAAGGCCTTTGCTACTATATATGTGTTTACGTGTCTAAATGTGGCTTCGTCACCCTTCTTGATGTTATGCTGACGACTCCGTTGGCCAATAAATGATCCACCAAGAGCGACAACTCGGATTTCCGCTATGAATTTGTGTAGCGACCCGACCCTAAATCGGTCAAGTCTCTGTGTAGCTGTGCCATTCCAAAATCATGCTGGCACACACAGTACATTGATGCAAAGATTCAAAGTTCAATCACACCTGAATTTATTACACGATTCTCATATCGAGTCTTTATTACACGAGAATAAATTCGGCCGAAGGCCAACTCATGAGAAATTAACTAAATAAAGCTGCGATAGCATAGACGAATAGTGAGTCCATCCGACTCAATAGGGCAATCGCCAAGCGTGGATCATAGCCTCACTCCTAATCAGAAAACTCGTCTGCAACATAAGACGTTACAGTCGTGTAGGTCAACATTTTTGAATATGCCGACAAGTCATGAAGAGAGAGAACAAAAATAAAATTACTAATACTATATGCAATTTGGCTGTGGGGCTCTAAGTTTCACTGTTTTGCAAAAAGCCAGTTTTTTCCTACAAAAAATGACTTGTTTGCAATTACTACAAATTTTGGTAGTTATTGAGATGGTTCTGCCAACCAATGTCTCATTCCCAATTATTAAATAACCCCCTCAATTAATTTATTAAATTCGGTGTTGAGATATCCGAAATACTCCAAGTTCCAGAGGCTAAAATTGTCCGTAACCATGGACACGGCTAATCGATTAGGTCTTCACTCTACCGAGGTTTGTGCACTTTACCAACAAGAATCATTCCCCCCTTTAAGTCGCCTCACGGCCTAGTGTTTGAAGACGGGATGAACGAAATAGGGTCTTCCAAAGAGTTCCTCTGGGCCACTACCGGTGCCCATCCAATCCTACCGTTCTTCTACATCTCGTAGCACCGTCCGACCAGAGTCACGCCTAGGGTCGACCAAGCCAGAGCCCATAATGGCTTGCGGCTGCACAGGTAAGCTTCCGGTCCATGGGGTATCCATCCATCTCTCGCATATCCCTTATGAATCACTCAACCAACCCCGTCAATCGTCCTCCACCCAGTAGTGAATTTTGAAGTCCATCTTGAGCTTGAAGTCATGGGGTTGTCATCATCTTGACTCTCGCATCTCCCTTATGAATCAACTACATCGTCTTGGGCATCGGTAACAAGGGAGAATGGTTCATACTACCTCGTGATACTAATCAAGTACATAAATTAAAAAAATTCTCCTACTGCATGCATGGTGGGGAGGTATAATTCTAATGTAATAAAAATCATAGGTATTGAAAAAAACATGATCAAATGACTTGCCTGGCTGACGGTCTTCGAATGCTAGCGACTCGTAATAGCAGGCTTTGCACACCGGGAATTCTACCGAGACAGACAATAGCACAAATAAGTATAACACAATATAACATAACAACAAGTTAAAGTAAAACACGCAAGCACTCAAAACAAAACCAAAGAACACTCAGAGAAAAGCAAAACAAGGTTTTCACCACATCAAGCAACAACTAGGAAATAGTTTTATACTACTAAAACTTTTCTTAACAGAACCTAAGCATGGGTTTTGCTAACTAACAGAAAGGAAAACAACATCCAAACTAGAGGCAAAAAGAATCATATTAAAAGCTATTATAGAACTCCTATTATGCCTAAAACAATACTAGCAATAAAATTAAATTAAAATTTTTATTCTACTGTAAATAAAAGTTCATCCTCTGTAACTACAGAAAATAATCTAAAATAAACTATAACATATAAAAAATAAAATAATTTACTAACTAGAACAGTAGGAAAATAGTAGCTAGCTAAAAAACACTAGAAAAACTTGATTTCGACTAAAACTAATTTTTAATTAGATCTAAAAATACGGAAACAAGTCCCTACTTTTAGGCATGGACTAAACTAAGCATTAGCAAAAAGAATGACAAAAATAAAATTATTCTAGATCAAGTTATGGCAGAAAAACTAATCTGACTAAAATTAATATAAAACTATTTCTAATAATTTAAACATGGCTAAACATATTTTCTACATAAACTACAAGAAATTTTTAAACTAACAAAAAAATAATCAAATAAAAACAATAAACCAACTAAAAGAAATAGCGAAAACAAAAACAGAACTATTCTGCTAAAAATAGAAAATAAAACTAAAAAGAAAAAGAAAAACAGACGCGACTAGCCTATCCGTCGCCTAGGCGTAAAATAACTAAGATGCGCCCGCGGCTAACAAAAAAACCCAGCCGGTTTGATCTAACTGAACTGGTAACTAAACTGGCTTATAAAAAAATTGTACCGCTTCACAGATCTAATCTATAGCGTAGATTTAAGATCGGACAGCTACGGGTGGCTCTGGCGACTTACAGTGAACACGACGGCAACAGCGACTCGGGCGGCGATGGGACGACGGCTCTGGCGATCGGGGAGGAAGGAGGAGTGGTCGGGGCGGTGTGGCGACTCGAGGGCGTCGTTGGGGTGGTCTCGCTGGAGCTCGGGGACGACGGTGGCGATCGGGGCGACGGCGACGGCTCCCTGGTGAGCTGCTGCTCCGGCGAGCGGCGGTCAAGCTCGGGGGCGATGAGAGGATGTCAGGGAGGTGCGCGAGGAAGTGGCGATGCGGGTGGAGTAGCACGGATGGGTAGGGTGTGCTCACCGGCGGCGGAAGTGGCGGCGAGCCGAGGCGGCGGACGGCGAGATCCAAATGGCGCGGGCATCGTGTGTGGTAGGGTGTGAGCTAGGGTTTTAAGGGGTTTTGAGAGAGGAGAGGCAGGGCATTATATAGGGCATGGTGGTGGGTGAGGGAGCAACATGGGATCGTGATCCCGAGAAGATCGCGGCGACGGGCGGCGGCGGTCGCGCTGTGGCGCGGCGAGACGTGGGCGACGGGAAAGAGATGAGGGCATGCCCGGGGCGTCAGTGAGAGAGACAGGGGGGTAAAGCGAGCGGGCGACTGAGGGCGAGGGGGTTCGGGTGCGGGCACTGGCTGGGCCGGCGGCCTGGCTCGTTGCTGGGCTGCGGCTCGGTGCGGGCTGGGCCGGTTGGCTTGGCTGGCGCTTGGGGCTTTTTTTTAATTAGATAGAGGGAGGAATAAAAAATATAGGAGAATATATATTTTTTTTATATAGGACATATATATATATATATATATATATATATATATATATATATCAAAATTCTCAGAGGAATTTATCCTACAACGTGGACATTTTTCCAGGGGCAAAATTCAAACTAAAAAAACACTTTCCAGAAATTCCAAATAAAATTCAAATTTGAATTTAAACTTTTTGGCAATATTTTTCTTCTGACATCTTTGGAGTGTCATATTTACTCCTTTCATACTTTTGCTCAAGTATTTGTTAGGACTGGATTCGAAATAAATTCAACTACCAGTTTGAATCCAAATTCAAACAACTCAAAAGCCTCTCAAAACAAAATTCAAATGCCACTCAATTTCAAACAATATGCATAGATGCTTATCTATAATTATAAAACATTCCAAATGGGAATTTTGGGATGTTACAAACCTACCCACCTTAAGATGAATCTCGCCCTCGAGATTCGGGTTGGCTAGCAAATAGGTGCGGGTGGTCTCGGCGGAGATCTTCTTCTCGCTCTCAGGTGGCTTCCTCCTCAGAATGATGACTCCAGAGAACCGTGCAAAACTTGATGATCTTGCTGTGGGTGACTCTGTTCCCAGTCTCGAGAATTCTGACGGGTTTCTCCTCATAAGTCAGATCACTATCGAGTTGTATGGCCTCTAGGGGTACTGTGTCTCTCAACGGAATATCGGCCATCTCAGCATGGCATTTCTTCAGCTGAGAACCATGGAAGACATCGTGAACTCCGAACAACCCTTCCAGCAATTCTAGCTTGTAAGAAACTTCTCCATGATGTTTGAGGATTTTGTAGGGGCCGGTGAACCTGGGTGCTGAAAGGATCGAGAAGAGGTGTCTAGAGGGGGGGTGATTAGACACTAAGTGAAAAAGTTATAGTTTTTAATCTCCTCAAGTTGAAGTGGAGTTTTGGCACAAGTTTAACAATCACAATACATAACAAGCAAGCATGCAAAGAGTATATGAGCAGCGGAAAGTAAAGCATGCAACTTGCAAGAATGTAAAGGGATGGGATTGGAGTGTGCAAAAGCAATTGGAGACACGGATGTTTTTGTCGTGGTTCCAATAGGTGGTGCTATCGTACATACACGTTGATGGAGACTTCAACCCACGAAGAGTAACGGCTGCACGAGTCCACGGAGGGCTCCACCCACGAATGGTCCACAAAGAAGCAACCTTGTCTATCCCACCATGGTCGTCACCCACGAAGGACTTGCCTCACTAGGGTAGATTTTTGTGAAGTAGGCGATCTCCTTGCCCTTACAAACTCCTTGGTTCAACTCCACAATCTTGTCGGAGGCTCCCAAGTGACACCTAGCCAATCTAGGTGACACCACTCTCCAAGAAGTAATTGGTGTGTTGATGATGAACTCCTTGCTCTTGTGCTTCAAATGATAGTCTCCCCAACACTCAACTCTCTCTCACAGGATTTGGATTTGGTGGAAGAAGATTTGAGTGGAAAGCAACTTGGGGAAGGCTAGAGATCAAGATTCATATGGTAGGAATGGAATATCTTGGTCTCAAAACATGAGTAGGTGGTTCTCTCTCAGAAAATGAATGTTGGAAGTGTGGGCACGTTCTGATGGCTCTCTCCATGAATGAAGAGTGGGTGGAGGGGTATATATAGCCTCCACACAAAATCTAACCGTTACACACAACTTACCAATCTCGGTGGGACCGAATCGTGAAACTCGGTCAGACCGATTTAGCAAATAATGTGACCGTTAGGATTTTCGGTGGGACCGACATGCAACTCGGTGGGACTGATTTTGGTAATAAGCTAACCAGAGGGTTGGTCAGGCAAACTCGGTGGGACCGATTCGCTCATCTCGGTGAGACCGAAACGTTACGAAAGGGAAAAGGAGAGTTTGCATTGTAATCTTGGTAGGACTGATTGCACAAACTCGGTGGGACCGATTCTGGTAATGGATACATACAGAGAGATTACAATCCCATCTCGGTGAGACCGAGATCCCTATCGGTGAGACCGATTTGACTAGGGTTTGTGGCAGTGGCTATGACATTTGAACTCGGTGGCACCGGATGGAAAGAATTGGTGAGGCCAAGTTGAACTTTTGATTTGGGTCATATGTGGATGTGAGAAAGTAGTTGAGGGCTTTGGAGCATATAACTAAGCACTTTGAGCAAGAAACTCATTAAGCAACACATCATCCCTTCTTTATAGTATTGGCTTTTCCTATAGACTCGATGTGATCTTGGATCACTAAAATAGAAAATGTAGAGTCTTGAGCTTGGATCTTGAGCCAATCCTTTGACCTTAGCATCTTGAAGGGGTTCCACATCATCTAGTCCATGCCACTCCATTGTTGAACTTATATGAAACATACTAGGTAAAAGTATTAGTCCAACAAGAGATATGTTGACATAAATTACCAAAATCACCCAGGGAGCACTTGTGCTTTCAATCTCCCCCTTTTTGGTAATTCATGACAACATACATCAAAGCTTTAGATAAGGATATAGAGAATAACAAGTAAAGCTTTGGAAAGACATGTAACATGCATAGGCTCTCCCTACATGTATGCAATCATGTAAATATGGAATATAGGAGCATGTGAATGCATAAGCATGATAGAGTAAGCGATGTGTTACATGTATCTTGGCTATATGCATCAGAGCAAAAGATGTGAATATGGGAAATTGTCACATCCCTGGTCCTGCTATGCTCTAGGCTAGGCCTCATGTGAGCATCATGTTTTAATTCAAATGAAATTTGAATTGAGGGATTTTCAAAGCCTCAGAAATCTTCAAAAAATGATCAACATTAAAATCTTCTCAAAGAAGTCCAAGAAAATGTTCCTCTTAGTCTCTGAAAATATTGCAAAGAGGTAAAACTCAAAACAATATTTTCAGTATCTCAGAGTTAATTATTTTGGGACATTTGAATTAATCCAATAACTATTTGCTTTGGATTTATATTTAATATATATTAAATATGACTCCAATTAATTCTGGAAGTTTGTGAGTGGCTTTGTATATATTTTAGCAAGCCACATAAAAACCTACAGAATTTATTAAAATGATTTAGTGTCTAAAACTAAATCAAAACAAACTACAGAAAATAGAAAACAGAATTAAATAGACATAAAAGAGAGAGAGAGA